>NW_026262701.1:19599219-20199219 GCF_021869535.1 Mytilus californianus
GTACTTGAGAATTCATTGTTATTTGTAACTTTGCATTTAACTGTTTAATTTCAATTATTAAAATATACTGTTGTCAAATTTGAAATATTATACCAGCGTAGATCAGACAGTGCTGTTTATTGGAAATGTATTTCCACGCTATCGTTGTTGTAACATCTTAACTGTCTTCACCTGTGAAATTTTAGAATTATACCATTTCATATCACACATTACTATTCTTATTTGAAGCATATCTTTGCAGTCTCTGTTGTAAATAGCTACATAATCTAAGTCATTTTTGAAATTTTAGTATTGTACAAGCGTCTCTATGATTTTCGGTTTTGACTGTTTTATTGTATAAATTTCAAGATTGTTATAGTTTAATCAGAATAGATTGATATGATTCATTTTACATCATAATCTGATATGATTCATTTTACATCATAATCATACTGATGAAGGATATCTGTTATCCGAAAATATTTATAGATAATTACATTTAATGTTTCCTTTTTATACGCCCGTATACGGGACGTATTATGGTATACCGTTGACTGTCTGTCCGTCCGTCTGTCCATCTGTCCATCCGTTTGTCCATCTGTCCGTCCGTCCGTCATCAACATGTCGGACATTAACTCAAAAAAGCTTTAACCAATATGCATGAAACTTTGGTGAATTGTTTATATCTATTGACGTGAGCTCCCTTTCGTTTTCTATAAATTTCAGATATACTGTTTCCGAGTTTTTGGGTTTTATTCAATAAAAAAAGGGGGGATTTTCCAGTTTTCCAACAATAACTCAAGAATGCTTTCACCAACTTGCAAGGAATTTTGGTGAATTATTTATATCTATTGACATGAGCTTCTTTTCGATTTTTATAAATTTTAGATTTTACGTTTCCAAGTTACAGGGTTTTATTCATAAAAAAAGGGGGATTTTCCAGTTTTGGGACAATAACTAAAAAATGCTTTCAGCAGTTCTCGTGAAACTTTGGTGAATTGTTAATATCTGTTGATGTAACCTCCCTTTAGAATTTTATAAATTTTAGATTTTACATTTCCGAGTTATGGGGTTTTATTCATTAAAAAAGGGGGGATTTTCCAGTTTTTGGACAATAACTCAAAAATGCTTTCAGCAGTTCTCATGAAACTTTGGTGAATTATTTACAGCTATTGATGTAATCTCCCTTTATAATTTTATAAATTTTAGATTTTACATTTCCGAGTTAATGGGTTTTATTTATTAAAAAAGGGGAGATTTTCCAGTTTCCCGACAATAACTCAAGAATGCTTTCACCAACTTGCAAGGAATTTTGGTGAATTATTTATATCTATTGACATGAGCTCCCTTTCGATTTTTATAAATTTTAGATTTTACGTTTCCAAGTTACAGGGTTTTATTCATAAAAAAAGGGGGATTTTCCAGTTTTGGGACAATAACTAAAAAATGCTTTCAGCAGTTCTCACGAAACTTTGGTGAATTGTTAATATCTGTTGATGTAACCTCCCTTTAGAATTTTATAAATTTTAGATTTTACATTTCCGAGTTATGGGGTTTTATTCATTTAAAAAGGGGGGATTTTCCAGTTTTTGGACAATAACTCAGAAATGCTTTCAGCAGTTCTCATGAAACTTTGGTGAATTATTTATAGCTATTAATGTAATCTCCCTATCGATTTTCATAAATTTCAAATATGACATTGAGAAGAAATTGAACTTTATTTGTTTATAGTCCTGACAACAGATTTATCAAGTATTGCACAACAGCAAGAAATTTTTAATTGAATATAAATTCAATTCATATAACCAATTTCAAGTTCTTTGGCTACATTTGTTCAGAAACCTATAATATGTCAAATATTTAATTACAATCCAAATTGAGACCTGGATCAAGCTTGAATATTGTGTCCATTTTTGCCCCAACTGTTCAGGGTTGGACCTCTTCTGGCATATCCAGCTGCGCTCAGCGAAGCAGTTTATTTTGTTATACATGTATTGGTGTTATTTTGTACACTTTTTAGGCGTTTATATATATATATATATATATATATATATATATAGAGAGAAGTCTATATAAAGGACCAACCAGCAAATTTATTATATACTGGATCATCTAGAATAGACGATACTGCGCAGATAAGGAAAAAATATATTAGTATAAAGATTTGCACAACGCAGTCTTCACGATGAACTTTAAAATCTACAGGCCCGGAGCTCAATTTTTGGAAAATTTTGTAAGATTCTGTTGGCCTGTAAATATGATTTTTACAGGCCCGAGAGCAATTTTACAAGCCTGGGCTGCTGGGCCTGTGGTTCAGCGTGAAGACTGCAACAGTACTAATATAAGATGGTAATATACAAGGATGATGTTATAAAAACGTGTTGACAAATAATTTGGCTAAACAAATAGCCTTCTTCAGTGTCAATAATTTTAACAATACTAATTGTATGTGTAAAATAGCTCAATAATACAGGTAAGTTTTGGTCTATTGATTTAATCCCAAATCTTGAACATCATAATCATGATAATATAAAACAAAACTCAATACTCAATAGACGTGACTGTGAATATATACATCCAAAAATGAGTGTATAATAAAACTGCTAGTATTTCTTATTGATGCCATTTAGATGATGTACATTTAATTCCTTTATCCAAAAGCTTTCCTGTACCTGTTGCTGGGCATCACTCCAGTGAATGTCATGAATGTTCTGTTCAATCACTCGGTTAAAGTCATTAAGATTATGACCCGACTGTCTAAATTATATAATATACAAGCAAAAATAACTAAGAGTTCCCTGTCCTCAGCTCTAAAGACTGTTTTATAAAGGAACCTGTTTTTTTCACCCGGTTTGTAATCATGGTAATTGAAGGATATAGGACTACTAGTTTTTCAGTGTCAGACAGATTTGGAAATATCGGATTATATCCAATTGCAATGTCATTAAAAAGTTTAATGTGTAAAATTTTATCATTTTGACAGAAGAGGAGAAAGTGGTTTTACAAGCTAGACATGTTCTTTGGTTTCAAGGTATATGCAGATATCTGCCCTTTTCTATAAGTAAATTATGGTCACTGATTCTAATTTTTGTAAATAAACAGCCAGTTTCAAAATTTGGATATCTAAGATAAAATTCTTGGTCTAGTTTGTCTTGAATGCTTTTAGAAAAAGTTTGTTATGTTTGTTTAAACTGGTTAGTTTATTTTCCAGTAATTCTGAATAAATTTTGGTTGAAATATTCTTAATCGAAATCTTTAGTTCTTTCATATTTTTACAGGAAACTATTTTTTTGTATACATTGTATCAATGTTCATTTCTCGTGTAGAATCTTTGATAAATGTGGACCATGTGTAAACTCCTTGTGAGTCAAGGTGTTTACTTAATGCATAACTTTCTTTTATTAATAAGTAATGGGTTTATGTTTTCAGTATTTAGTAGTGGATATAAATAATACAATAGAAATGTCAAACATACATGTATAGGATCATATACATGTAGTTATAAAGCACCACACATACTCTTGATAATAAATAAAAAAAAACCTATTTTTTTTTTAAACTTCTTTATCAATATAATGAAATAATCATGATAATGGAAATAACTTAAATACAAGCATATTAAAAAAACAACATTTCAATGCATATTTTTATACGACCGAAAAAAAAATTTGCGGTCGTCTATTGGTATGACGTCGTCGTTGGAAGACACATTGGTTTTCGCACTCTAACTTTAGTTTAAGTGAATGGATCTCTATGAAATTTTACCATAAGGTTCAATACCACAAAAGGAAGGTGGGGATTGATTTTGGGGGTTATGGTACAAACAGTTAAGGAATAAGGGGCCAAAAAGGGGCCAAAAATTAGCATTTTTGTAACTTCCAGACATAACTTGTGTGTTAGTGTATGGATCTCTCTGACATTGTACCACAAGGTTCCATATCACAAAGGGAATGCTGGGATTGATTTTGGGGGTAATTACCTCCAAATGTTAGGAATAAGGGGCCAAAAAGGGGCAAAAAACAAGCATTGTTCTAGTTTCATGACAATAACTTGTGTGTAAGTGTATGGATCTTTATGAAATTGTACTACAAGGTTCCATATCACAAAGGGAAGGCTGGGATTGAGTTTGGGGGTGATGAATCATAAGGGGGTTCAAAAAATTTGGGGGGGGGGTCTTTTTTTTCTTTAAAATTTTCCATTTTAAATTGGTTATTTCTGATTTATATATAAAAGCAAATAATAATGATATGGTTTGAACAGGTAAATTAAAATTTTTTAAGTCCTTAGACAACATTCATTCTGTGTCAGAAACCTATGCTGTGTCAAATATTTAATTACAATCCAAATTCAGTGCTGTATCAAGCTTGAATGTTGTGTCCATACTTGCCCCAACTGTTCAGGGTTCAACCTCTGCGGTCGTATCAAGCTGCGCCCCAGCGGAGCATTTTATTATATTTATTGATTTGAAATAAGTACCCTGGTAATTGTTAGATTTATTGATACTAAAACTTTTTTCTTGACTGAATTAGTCTGCATTTGCCAAATAAATCTTCTGGTCGCTTCTTGTCACTACATTAGTCTTCTTGTCGCTACATTAGTCTTTTTGTCACTACATTAGTCTTCTTGTTGCTACATTAACATGATTAGTCTTCTTGTCACTACATTGTCTTCTTGTCACTACATTAGTCTTTTTGTTGCTACATTAGTCTTCTTGTCACTACATTGTCTTCTTGTCACTACATTAGTCTTCTTGACACTACATTAGTCTTCTTGTCACTACATTAGTCTTCTTGACACTACATTAGTCTTCTTGTCACTACATTGTCTTCTTGTCACTACATTAATCTTCTTGACACTTCATTTAATCTTCTTGACACGACATTAGTCTTCTTGTCACTACATTGTCTTCTTGTCACTACATTGTCTTCTTGACAATACATTAGTCTTCTTGTCACTACATTAGTCTTCTTGACACTACATAAGTCTTCTTGTCACTACATTGTCTTCTTGACACTACATTAGTCTTCTTGTCACTACATTGTCTTCGTGTCACTACATTAGTCTTTTTGTTGCTACATTAGTTTTCTTGTCACTACATTAGTCTTCTTGTCACTACATTAGTCTTCTTGACACTACATTAGTCTTCTTGTCACTACATTGTCCTTTTGACACTACATTAGTCTTCTTGTCACTACATTGTCTTCTTGACACTACATAAGTCTTCTTGTTACTACATTAGTCTTCTTGACACTACATTAGTCTTCTTGTCACTACATTGTCTTCTTGTCACTACATTAGTCTTTTTGTTGATACATTAGTCCTCTTGTCACTACATTGTCTTCTTGTCACTACATTAGTCTTCATGACACTCCATTAGACTTCTTGTTACTGCATTAGACTTCTTGACACTATATTAGTCTTCTTGTCACTACATTTTCTTCTTGACACTACATTAGTCTTCTTTGTCACTACATTAGTCTTTTTGTTGCTACATTAGTCTTCTTGTCACTACATTGTCTTCTTGTCACTACATTAGTCTTTTTGTTGCTACATTAGTCTTCTTGTCACTACATTGTCTTCTTGTCACTACATAAGTCTTCTTGACACTACATTAGACTTCTTGTTACTGCATTAGTCTTCTTGACACTACATTAGTCTTCTTGTCACTACATTTTCTTCTTGACACTACATTAGTCTTCTTGTCACTACATTGTCTTCTTGTCACTACATTAGGGTTTTTGTTGCTACATTAGTCTTCTTGTCACTGCATTAGTCTTCTTGACACTACATTAGTCTTCTTGTCACAGCATTGTCTTCTTGTCACTACATTAGTCTTCTTGACACTACATTAGTCTTCTTGACGCTACATTAATCTTCTTGTCACTACATTGTCTTCTTGTCACTACATTGTCTTCTTGACACTACATTAGTCTTCTTGTCACTACATTAGTCTTCTTGACACTACATTAGTCTTCTTGTCACTTCATTGTCTTCTTGACACTACATTAGTCTTCTTGTCACTACATTGTCTTCTTGTCACTACATTAGTCTTTTTGTTGCTACATTAGTCTTCTTGTCACTACATTGTCTTCTTGTCACTACATTAGTCTTTTTGTTGCTACATTAGTCTTCTTGTCACTACATTGTCTTCTTGTCACTACATTAGTCTTCTTGACACTACATTAGTCTTCTTGTTACTACATTAGTCTTCTTGACACTATATAAGCCTTCTTGTCACTACCTTTTCTTCTTGGCACTACATTAGTCTTCTTGACACTACATTAGTCTTCTTGTCACTACATTGTCTTCTTGACACTACATTAGTCTTCTTGTCACTACATTGTCTTCTTGTCACTATATTAGTCTTTTTGTTGCTACATTAGTCTTCTTGTCACTACATTAGTCTTCTTGACACTACATTAGTCTTCTTGACACTACATTAGTCTTCTTGTCACTACATTGTCTTCTTATCACTACATAAGTCTCCTCGACACTACATTAGTTTTCTTGACACTACATTAGTCTTCTTGTCACAACATTAGCTTCTTGTCACTACATAAGTCTTCTTGTCACTACATTAATCTTCTTGTCACTACATTAATCTTCTTGCAGCTACATTAGTCTTCTTGCTGCTGCATTTGTGTTCTTGTCTCGTCTGGTGACTAATTAATAATACCCAGTATTTTAAATCAGCATGTTTGCATTTTTAGCTCACCTGGCCTGAAAGTGAGCTTATCTCATCACTTTGGCGTCCGTTGTCGTTGTCATCCATTAACTTTTACAAAAATTTTCTCCTCTGAAACTACTGGGCCAAATTAAACCAAACTTGGCCACAATCATTATTAGGGTATTTAGTTTTAAAAAATGTGTCAAACGACCTGGCCTGCCAACCAAAATGGCCACCATAGCTGAAAATAGAACATAGGGGTAAAATGCAGTTTTTGGCTTATATCTCTGAAACTAAAGCATTTAGAGTAAATCTGACATAGGGTAAAAATGTTTATCAAGATTAGATCTATCTGCTCAGAAATTTTCAAACAAACCAGACAACCGGTTGTTGGGTTGCTGCCCCTGAATTAGTAATTTTAAGGAAATTTTGCAGTTTTAGGTTATTATCTTGAATATTATTATAGATAGAGATGAACTGTAAACAGCAATAATGTTCAGCAAAGTTAGATCTACAATTAAGTCAACATGACCAAATTTGTAAATTGACCCCTTTAGGAGTTATTGCCCTTTATAATCAATTTTTAACAATTTTTCTTAAATTTTTGTAATCTTTTACAAAAATCTTCTCCTCTGAAACTACATAGACAAATTCAATTTTTTTATATGATAAATGGGTTGAAAGCAGTTAAAATAAAATGAAAGATTAGATTTTGATCCACACAGATTCCTTTAAAAAAAGTATTATTGTTGCATTGTTTCATGCATCAATTGTAAACAAAAATATCAGGTGAGCGACACAGGCTCCTTGGAGCCTCTAGTTGATTTTGTAAGCACTGATCATAAATTCTTTGTTTTATTTGACTATGCTGTTAACTCCTAACGTTGCCTTGATGTGTAAAAATAGTGGGTGATGCTAATGATTATATTTGTAGACTCTGCTTTTATATAAATTGAAAACATTACATAATCAGTTGATTCTTCTTGCAGCCAATAAAAAAAAAATATATTAAATTGAGAATGGAAACGGGGAATGTGTCAAAGAGAGCAAAAAACAGCCGAAGGCCACCAATTGGTCTTTAACACAGTTAGAAAATCATGCACTCTGAGGCAGGCTTCAGCTGGTCCCTAAAAAAAAATGTATACTAGTTCAGCAAAAATGGACATCACACTAATGACTAGAACAATCGTATTGTACTGTAAATATACTGTAATAGTCACTGCTATAAATAAATAAATTAAAAATCTATGTGAAAAAGAATATTCTTTCTGTAAAATACAAATGTATCATGGTTGAAAAACAGACTATTTTTTTTGTGACAGAGACTGAAAGTTAACTGATGCACACAAGAAATTGACTAGATGGATGGAGACAGAAAGGATTCAGAGGACCAAAATAAGAATAAAGAGTTGAAGAACAGTGAAGAGGTAAAAGAACAAATTGAAACAGAAAAAAGTGAGGAAGCAGGAAGACCATTGGCTGAACTGTTCTCCAAGGTCAGCTCTTTCTGAATCTGTTTCAAACAGCAAGGGAATTATAAAGTCATATTTGAGTTCTATACAAGGGTCCGGAAACGGTCATATATGCCAGTCATGTCCTATATATAGTTGCAGAAAAAAAATTATTTTTCGTGATGTTTGTTTAAAAATATATGATATATATTGTATATATGAACTCTGACTATTAATTTCATCAATTTTGACCTCTAAGCAACTTTGGATGTTGATAGGTAAAAAGATAAATCCATTTTCGAGTAATTACATCATACATGTAATCTACAATCAAAAGGCTGATTCAGAATTTCAGTGGTCTGTTGAAAAAAACTATAAAACATTTTTTTCTAATTCTACCTGATTTATACTTTTCCTGTTGATTATTTTTTTTTATAGAAAACAAAATCTCTCCATTCTCATTTGTTAAATTTTAAATATTAAAAAAGCTTGTCAATCCTCACATTTTGAATTTGAAAATTTAACTGTCATTGACCAGTGTAGAAATATTGTATCATACTGAATAATATGATATAATTTGGAAAATGCCAATTTGTGAAGGTCTTCTTATATAATGTGTGTACATGTATTATACAATAAAAAAAACAGCTCAGGAAAAGCACTTATCTTATAAATTTATATATAAGATAATAAAACCAGTACATTTTACAAACAAAAATATAATAAAAAGTTTTGTACCTTAACAAAGAATGCTTAGAATTATGGTTGTTGAAACTCAACTTGAAAGCAAGCTCTAATGTTTTTAACCAGCTGATATGAAATCTTGCTATTCCACACTCCAATAGTAGTTGCTGTACTTCAAAACAGATTTCATACAGCAAAATTATAAATAGCTGGGTCTGTCTTTAAAAAAATGTTATCTTTGTATTTGTAAGTAATTATTATTATACAGTGTATATATCTGTTTTAAAACAGGGTCAGAGTAATATTGATAAAGCCAAAAAAGCCAGAGAGGAAAACAGAACAGCAGAAGCATTAGAGCTATATAAAAAGGAGATACAACATTTGATTCAGGAAATCAAAGGTAACATAATGTACTATGTACAGTTTCATAAGTAATTAAACAGTGCTAAACTGTTGGAAATTCCTGCAGGAATTATTCCATTGTATTTAGTACTCACCTTACCAGGATTTCTGTCCCTTTGTTTTAGCAACTTAATGTTATTGGAGTGTGATTGCATCTTAATTGAACATTAGACATTCATGACTTTGATGCAAAATACAAATAAAGTACACCTTTTTGTAACTGAATTTCCAGTAAGAAATTTTCACAATTTACTGGTAATATTTTGGAACAAAGGATATGTTCTATAAACCTTAAAAAGTGAATAGAAAACCTTATTTACTAAATAGTTAATTTTGGGTAAATACTGGAATCAAATGACCACAGACAAAGCCATACTTGCATATATATGCACCAGAATTGATTCCAGGATCATAGCAAGGGGGTTTACCCTGCATACTTTCATAAGCAGATCCTCCCTCAACAGTTAAAACAAGGGGTCTATCACTAACTGTTTCTCAAGTTAAAGTCATTTGAAAATTAAAAAAAAATTAAATCCCATCGTGTTCTATACATATATATGCTGGACTGACTTGTTTTGTTTTGGATTATTGGTCCAAGCAGTAAAGCATTTTGCATAGTTTTTACATTGTATGTGTGGACATATGTTTCTTTATACATACAAGTGTTATACTTTTTTTTGGCAAGATGAATCCATGGTAGCAGAGGTAAAGAATAAATTAAAACGACAGTGTTCCATTTATTTATCTGAGGCTGAGACCTTGCAGAAAGAACTGAAAGAGAAAGATGGAGGTGGAGAAAATGATGAGAATGATGAAGATGTAGCTTGTGAAGAATCGGAGGACCATCGAGTAGAAAGATTAGTCAATGGTACTTGTCCTGTTTAGAGCTTTATAATTTACATTTTTATTTTGTTCTTTAAACTGGATTTTTTAATGCTCTCTATAAATTATCACTACCACTAGCCATCACTTGTTGCTCTTCAGTGTATCTTTGGCATCCTTTATTTCAAGTTTAGAGGGAGGTTTATGACGAACAATATTGATAGCATTTTACAAAAACCCATTTGCTCGGTCAAGGTTTTATACTATGTTGAATTAACACAAACATTTTAAAATTCTTTTAAATAAAATACAAATTGATACACATGAAAAAGCTATTTGTTCATATTAATGTCTATCAGGAAAGTCGCTGTCACAAACTGAGAATAGTTTGTATAAAACACTAGTATTTGAAGGTACTTAAACAGATTAATTTTAGTGGTATCAAAATGTTGTTATATGATTTTCACAGCATACCTGCAAATCAATCTACTTATTTTATAAGGGGCCTCAATGGCCGAGATATCTTAGTAGTTCATCTACAGTATCTAGCCTATCATAACTGAGGTTGTGAATTGGAACCCCTTATGTTGCAGGTTTGTTTGACTCTAATCTTAATTCACTTAAGATTGTCAGTTGTCCTGCCATAGGTCATTGGTTCTCCCTGGGCACACTAACTTCCTCCACCAATAAAACTGGCCGCCATGACATTACAAATAGTGCTGAAAGTGGTGTTAAACACCTTCAATCAATCGATTAATAATTTTTTTAAGATAAGGGCATTTATTATATTTGAGTTTTTGTGGCTATTCTGTGTATCACCAAAAAGCAAAAAAAGTACACAGTTCAAACACATTTGGAAAATTGTCTTCTGTAATCCTTTTATTAGCACTTAAGGATGTAGTTTGGTCAGGTTAGGAATTTTTGTCAGATGTTCGGACACCTTGGGTTTTTTCCTACGATACAGGGTAAAATATTTTGCCCCATAACACACATTTTTATACGACCGCAAAAATTTGCGTTTGTATATTGCTATCACGTCGTCGTCGTCATCCGAAGACATTTGGTTTCTGGACAATAACTTTAGTATATATTAAAGTGAATGGAATTCTATGAAATTCAAACACAAGGTTTAATACCACAAAAGGAAGGTTGGGATTGATTTTGGGGGTTATGGTACCAACAGTTTAGGAATTAGGGACCAAAAAGGGGCCAGAAACACACATTTTTGTAGTTTCCGGACAATAACTTGTGTGTAAGTTTATGGATCTCTCTGAAATTGTACCACAAGGTTCCATATCACAAAGGAAAGGCTGGGATTGAGTTTGGGGGTAATTGCCCCAAACGTTCAGGAATTAGGGGCAAAAAGGGGCCAAAAACAAGCATTTTTCTAGTTTCCAGACAATAACTTGTGTTAAAGTGTATGGATGTCTCTGAAATTGTACTACAAGGTTCCATACCACAAAGGGAAGGCTGGGATTGAGTTTGGGGGTAATTGCCCCAAATGTATAGAAATTAGGGGCAAAAAAAGGGGCCAAAAACAAGCATTTTTCTTGTTTTCAGATAATAACTTGTGATAAAGTTTATGAAACTCTCTGAAATTGTACATTTTTCCTGAAAAGAAAATAATCTTCAAAAAAAATTGGGGGGGGGGGGGGGAGGGGATTCAATAAGTTTGGGGTGGGGGATTTTTTTTTAAATATTTTTTGGGGGCTCATATTTTTTTTCTTCAAAATTTTTTAAATTTTAAATTTTTTTTTGGGGGGGGGGGGGGGGATTTTTTTTTCAATTTTTTTTTGGGGTGGAGGTTCATACTTTTTTCTTCAAGATTTTTCAAAATTTCAATTTTTTGTAAAAAAAAATTTTTAGGGGGGAAAAATTTTTCTGGGGGATTATTTTTTTTCATCATTTTTTGTTTTTTTTCCCAAAAATTTTCCATTTTTACATAGATTATTTCTGATTGATATATAAAAGCAACAAATACTGATATGGCAGGAGATACACGCCAAACAGGATGTGTAAATAGAGAATATCATATGGCTTTTTCAATATCACATCCGTATCAACCCGAGACACCAATATAATCCCAAGAGCTCTGCTCGAGGGATTATATTGGTTGAGGGTTGATACGGTGAGTGATATTGAAAAAGCCATATCATATACACTTTATTATATACATATACCTCACGTAGATGATTTTTATGTGACATGATGTCATACAGATAAGGAGGTTTGAAATGACGTCACACAGATTATTAGTTTGACATGACGTCATACAGATTAGGGGTTTGATAAAGCCTTTGCAACAGTGACTGCAATCGATGACGTGACGTCATACAGATTAAAGGTGTGATAAAGCCTTTACAACCGTGCTGATATCGATATCATCACGGGTGGCTGATACAGAACGCTTGCCAATGATTGTATTACATATACAATTTATCTGTATTTACTACTAAGTATATAAGAAATTATTTTATCGCACCACGGGTAAATTATGACGTTGTGATTGGTTTAAAGCCGTCACGTGGTGACCCCCTATGGATCCGTAGGGGGTTAGTAAATTTCATAGGGGGTTCATGACGTCACGTCTACTGTTAATGGTGACGTCATCTATTGATTTTCGTTGTTTTTCATTGTTTCTTTTTCTACAAAACGCTGCATGAAAAGTCCCGTGTGCGATAAATTTGTTATACGGTTCACTACAGACCCCCTACAAACCATAGAGGGTGAGTAAAATACATAGGAGATTTGGCCTTCTGCCTCATCCCCTATGGATTTTACTAACCCTCTATGGATCCGTAGGGGGTCAGTAGCGAACCATATAACTTATAATATATAACAGATTAACTAAATATTGTGCAACAGCACAGTATTGCGCAATAGCAAGAAATCTTCAATTGAAAATAAATACAAATCTTTAAACCAATTTCAATGGGATTAATTTAAAGTCTTTAATTTTAGGGGTTCTAACCTTGTATTACTATTTTGGATATTGGGCCCCATTTTTAAATTGGTCTACATTGAGGTCCAAAGGGTCCAAAATTAAACTTTGTTTGATTTCATCAAAAACTGAATTATTGCGGCTCTATGATATGCTGAATCTTATTGTGCATTTAGATTTTTTATTTTGGGCCCTGTTTTCAAATTAGTTCATATTAAGGTTTGAAGGTTACAAAATTAAACTTTTTTGTTTGATTTCAACTAAAATTGAATTTTTGGTGTTTTTTTATATGCTGAATCTAACCATGTTGTTAGATTTTGGATATCAGACCATACAAGGTAAATTAAATGTCCCATTTCAAATTTTTAAGATCTTTGACCACATTTATTTTGTGTCTGAATCCTATATTATGTAAAAAATCTATATTATGTCAAAAATTTTATCACAATCCAAATTCTGACAGTATCAAGCTTGAATATTGTGTCCAAACTTGCCCCAACTGTTCAGGGTTCGACCTCTGTGGTCGTATCAGGCTGCACTTGGCGAAGCATTTTATTCTTTTCATATCAGACTTTAATAACTCATAAAGGTTATTTACCAAAATTTAAGCAGATTCTAGATTTCTTTTCTCACGATTTGAGACCCAAATAATGCCAATGCAAATATAAGGTAAAAGTCTGAGTCAGTCTTTTCCCGCCATTTTTAAAAATTAAAAATCTTGAAAAGGAGTTCCATAACCTATCAATATTTTTAGCTTTTTTTGTTCCTTAACTAATGCTCTTCTTACTTATAGTATCAATTTTAAATTCCAGATTTTTTAATTTCACCTGACTACATCCTTAATTGTCTTTGGTTGTTGACAATTTTTTTTTACTAGACAAATCACACTTAAACTGTATGTAATAATGTAGGAATTTTATTAAGGTTTATTTAAAGGTTTAATTTTTTAGAAATGAGTATGTTTCTTAGGACATACTGTTGATTCGTTTGTTGTTGTGGATACCAATTTAAGTGGAATGAGGAAAAATTGTATTTTTGTGGATATTTGATTTCATGGTTTTGCCAAAGTCTGAATACAAGCCTATAGAAAAATGGTACACTGTACTATGTTGAACATTCAAATTCATGGTTGTCCTATTCCCTCAAAATGAACAAAAATTGGTATCCATCGAATAATAATGAATCTGTATATCTTTGTAACATCTGTCCCACATGAGTCTTTCTTCAAAGGTTGTCTTAGCTTTCATTTAAATATTACTAAAAGGAAATGCACATTGTATTTCAGATATGAGTGAGTCTGAGACCCCTGATATAACTTTGGAAGATGTATGTGGTTGTCAGGATGTTAAAGATCAGCTTAAAGAAAGTATAATTATGCCAATCAAGTTCCCTCAGCTTTCAAGGTTTGAATAGAAACTAAAATTTATTCTTGGATTATCTACAATGTATTTAAATATAAATTTTGTTTGAAAATGATATGGCATTCAATCACAAATATATATACTAAAATCATGCAGCATTAATCAGAAATATAGAATAATTTCTCCAATAATTCATAAAGAAACTTTTAGGAAAAAAATATGTATTTGTCGTGTTTAATCATAAGTTAATAAATTCTCTTATAAAGTCAAAGTTTTTGTTATTCATAGTATAAATGTCAGATTATAGTGTTTTATTATTTCTCAAAAGTAGATCTAGTTCAGAAGTGTAATCAAACAACAGAGGTTATAACTGATACCAAATTTTACATGACATTTTTCTCAGATAATTTAATCCAACATTGCATGTAGTCATAGATTTATTTTCATTTCAGTTTTTGTCTGACAATTTATTTTAGGAAGAAGAAGACCCACATGGAAGGGAATACTTTTATATGGGGTAAATATCATTCTAATCTCTGTATTCTCTAATCTTCCTACCTTAATTCATCACGTGGAAGGGAATACTTTTATATGGGGTAAATGTCATTCTAATCTCTGTATTCTCTAATCTTCCTACCTTAATTCATCACGTGGAAGGGAATACTTTTATATGGGGTAAATGTCATTCTAATCTCTGCATTCTCTAATCTTCCTAGCTTAATTCATCACGTGGAAGGGAATACTTTTATATGGGGTAAATGTCATTCTAATCTCTGCATTCTCTAATCTTCCTATCTTAATTCATCACGTGGAAGGGAATACTTTAATATGGGGTAAATGTCATTCTAATCTCTGCATTCTCTAATCTTCCTAGCTTAATTCATCACGTGGAAGGGAATACTTTTATATGGGGTAAATGTCATTCTAATCTCTGCATTCTCTAATCTTCCTAGCTTAATTCATCACGTGGAAGGGAATACTTTTATATGGGGTAAATGTCATTCTAATCTCTGTATTCTCTAATCTTCCTAGCTTAATTCATCACTTGGAAGGGAATACTTTTATATGGGGTAAATGTCATTCTAATCTCTGCATTCTCTAATCTTCCTAGCTTAATTCATCACGTGGAAGGGAATACTTTTATATGGGGTAAATGTCATTCTAATCTCTGCATTCTCTAATCTTCCTATCTTAATTCATCACGTGGAAGGGAATACTTTTATATGGGGTAAATGTCATTCTAATCTCTGCATTCTCTAATCTTCCTATCTTAATTCATCACGTGGAAGGGAATACTTTTATATGGGGTAAATGTCATTCTAATCTCTGCATTCTCTAATCTTCCTAGCTTAATTCATCACGTGGAAGGGAATACTTTTATATGGGGTAAATGTCATTCTAATCTCTGCATTCTCTAATCTTCCTAGCTTAATTCATCACGTGGAAGGGAATACTTTTATATGGGGTAAATGTCATTCTAATCTCTGCATTCTCTAATCTTCGTAGCTTAATTCATCAAGTGGAAGGGAATACTTTTATATGGGGTAAATGTCATTCTAATCTCTGCATTCTCTAATCTTCCTAGCTTAATTCATCACGTAGAAGGCAATACTTTTATATGGGGTAATTATCATTCTAATCTCTGCATTCTCTAATCTTCTTAGCTTAATTCATCATGTGGAAGGGAATACTTTTATATGGGGTAAATGTCATTCTAATCTCTGCATTCTCTAATCTTCTTAGCTTAATTCATCACGTGGAAGGGAATACTTTTATATGCCAGGGTAAATGTCATTCTAATCTCTGCATTCTCTTATCTTCCTAGCTTAATTCATCACGTAGAAGGGAATACTTTTATATGGGGTAAATATCATTCTAATCTCTGCATTCTCTTATCTTCCTATCTTAATTCATCACGTGGAAGGGAATACTTTTATATGGGGTAAATGTCATTCTAATCTCTGCATTCTCTAATCTTCCTAGCTTAATTCATCACGTGGAAGGGAATACTTTTATATGGGGTAAATGTCATTCTAATCTCTGTATTCTCTAATCTTCCTATCTTAATTCATCACGTGGAAGGGAATACTTTTATATGGGGTAAATGTCATTCTAATCTCTGCATTCTCTTATCTTCCTATCTTAATTCATCACGTGGAAGGGAATACTTTTATATGGGGTAAATGTCATTCTAATCTCTGCATTCTCTAATCTTCCTATCTTAATTCATCACGTGGAAGGGAATACTTTTATATGGGGTAAATGTCATTCTAATCTCTGCATTCTCTAATCTTCCTATCTTAATTCATCACGTAGAAGGGAATACTTTTATATGGGGTAAATGTCATTCTAATCTCTGCATTCTCTAATCTTCCTATCTTAATTCATCACGTAGAAGGGAATACATTTATATGGGGTAAATGTCATTCTAATCTCTGCATTCTCTAATCTTCCTATCTTAATTCATCACGTGGAAGGGAATACTTTTATATGGGGTAAATGTCATTCTAATCTCTGCATTCTCTAATCTTCCTATCTTAATTCATCACGTGGAAGGGAATACTTTTATATGGGGTAAATGTCATTCTAATCTCTGCATTCTCTAATCTTCCTATCTTAATTCATCACGTGGAAGGGAATACTTTTATATGGGGTAAATGTCATTCTAATCTCTGCATTCTCTAATCTTCCTATCTTAATTCATCACGTGGAAGGGAATACTTTTATATGGGGTAAATGTCATTCTAATCTCTGCATTCTCTAATCTTCCTATCTTAATTCATCACGTGGAAGGGAATACTTTTATATGGGGTAAATGTCATTCTAATCTCTGCATTCTCTAATCTTCCTATCTTAATTCATCACGTGGAAGGGAATACTTTTATATGGGGTAAATGTCATTCTAATCTCTGCATTCTCTAATCTTCCTATCTTAATTCATCACGTGGAAGGGAATACTTTTATATGGGGTAAATGTCATTCTAATCTCTGCATTCTCTAATCTTCCTATCTTAATTCATCACGTGGAAGGGAATACTTTTATATGGGGTAAATGTCATTCTAATCTCTGCATTCTCTAATCTTCCTATCTTAATTCATCACGTGGAAGGGAATACTTTTATATGGGGTAAATGTCATTCTAATCTCTGCATTCTCTAATCTTCCTATCTTAATTCATCACGTGGAAGGGAATACTTTTATATGGGGTAAATGTCATTCTAATCTCTGCATTCTCTTATCTTCCTATCTTAATTCATCACGTAGAAGGGAATACTTTTATATGGGGTAAATGTCATTCTAATCTCTGCATTCTCTAATCTTCCTATCTTAATTCATCACGTAGAAGGGAATACTTTTATATGGGGTAAATGTCATTCTAATCTCTGCATTCTCTAATCTTCCTATCTTAATTCATCACGTAGAAGGGAATACATTTATATGGGGTAAATGTCATTCTAATCTCTGCATTCTCTTATCTTCCTAGCTTAATTCATCACGTAGAAGGGAATACTTTTATATGGGGTAAATGTCATTCTAATATCTGCATTCTCTAATCTTCCTATCTTAATTCATCACTTGGAAGGAAATACTTTTATATGGGGTAAATGTCATTCTAATCTCTGCATTCTCTAATCTTCCTAGCTTAATTCATCACGTAGAAGGGAATACTTTTATATGGGGTAAATGTCATTGTAATCTCTGCATTCTCTTATCTTCCTAGCTTAATTCATCACGTGGAAGGGAATACTTTTATATGGGGTAAATGTCATTGTAATCTCTGCATTCTCTAATCTTCCTATCTTAATTCATCACTTCTTGAATTTAAATTGTAAAAATAAATCCCTAGGCCTGAATTGATTTCCAATTTTAACCTGTTTTTTCTGATGGAAATTTATTTATAGATTTTTGGTTATACAGCTGATTGATGGGCTGCTACAGTTGTTTCCGTGCAGTAACTTGGAAACTGTTCAACCAATGCTTTTCATATTTAAATATGTTGTTACTGAAGACAAATTGGAGGTCACATTGGATATTGATAATTTTCGTTTTTGCCGTTCAGTAGTTATGTTCCTTGATTGATTGGAAAATGGCAGTTTGAGTTGTTTCATGTAATAAGTTAAGAACTGTTCCAACAGTGGCTTCATATTGATGATTTTCACTGCTGCCGTTTAGGAGTTAAGGTCCTTGATTGATTGAAAAATGGCATTTTAAGTATGTTTCCCAGCAATAAGTTGCAAACTGTTCTATTGATGATTTTCACCTTTGCTGTTCAGAGTTTTGACCCTTCATTGCTTTAATAATGACACTAATAAATGTAATAAAAATCTGTTTTGCTGTCATTTAGTCAGACTCTTGTTCAGAGTAATTTTTTTAGTTGAAAAATTAATCTATATTGTAAATACAAAATATTTAGACAGGTTCATACATCTGATATTCTTAGAAAAGAGAGGAGAAAGGGATATTCAAACGCAAGTCAAAAGCAAACTGACAATGCCATGGCAAAAAACAAAAAAACCATCAAAAGACAAACAACATTGTAGTAAACAAAACACATCATAGAAAACTAAAGACTGAGAAACATGAACCCCACTAAAAACAGGGGGTAATCCCAGGTGATCCAGAAGGGTTAGCAGATCCTGATCCACATGTGTCATTCAGGAATTTTAGAAATATTTATTACTCTTTTTGGTATAAGTAAAACATAAAATGATTATCGTTGAAATAGTCATGAATTAAAACGAATGTTGGCAATACATGAATATGTCAATAAGATAGCAATCCAACACACAAAAATAACTTACATCTTAAACATGACATTTCTCTGAAATCATTACTGTTCATAATAATAACTAAAATTGGGGTACTTTTATATAAATAGGCTCCAGGTTCTGGAAAGACAATGATTGGTAAAGCTTTAGCTGGACAAAATCCTGATGTATCTTACCTCAGAATAGTTTGTTCAGATTTAGTCTCTAAATTCTTGGAACACCAAGAAAAGTAAGTATTCTGGAAATAAAATAATTTCTATGTATAGATCTTGCCTAATAACATCATTACTTTGTTGGTTGAAAGTGATAGATCCTGAAGGGCTTGATTGATTGATTGATTGATGATTGTTTAACATCATGTCAACACAAAAAAGCAATTGGAGGACTTGTTTGAAACTAAAAGATGCAATTATTTGAAATCCAGTATCTATAGCATGAATAGAAAATTAAGATCAAGGACTCAAAAGGCCTGGTTGCACAGAATGTTTTAAAAAAATGGAGATTGGTTCTAAAATGAACATTTTAATATATGGAAATAAACTAAAATGTAATAAATGTGGACAAAAATCTTTAAACAAATCCATAATGAGTTTAATTAATCAAAAATGTAACAGAGATACATTATATTTTTTGTTTTGACAGAACTTATTGAACATAAACTGTTTTTGATGTAGATGCAATGCAGGGGAGACATATCTTTGTGTCAACAGTGTAATTAAGAAAGCAACTCAATGTCCTCATTGTCAATAGACATACTGTATTTTCATGCTTACAATTGTTCTATTTTTTCCGAAGTGAGCAGTTTATAATTTCTTATGTACAATCTTACATATTTAGATAATTAAAATACAATGACACATACATGAAAATATTGTGTTTTACAGTGGATTCATTTGATTTTGTGGGTACCAATTTTTATAGATTTAGAACAATTTGTATTTTTGTGGATATTAAATTTTATGGTTTTACAAAAGTCTGCATACAAATCTATACAAAATTTGTACTTCGATGAATATTTTAATGGTTTACCTGTACCCATGAAGTCCACAACAATTGGTATCCCACGAATATTAATAAATCCACAGTATTGAATGCTTATCTTTCAGATTAATTAAACAATTATTTAGAAAGGCTCAAGGGTTGAAACCATGCATTGTTTTCATAGAAGATTTTGATTGTTTATTTAATGAAGATGAATTAGTGATAAATCGTATAGTTCTGACAGAACTCATGGTTCATATACAAGGGATTGGTCTCGATAATGAAGGCATTCATGTTGTACTTAGTGCTAGAACACCTTGGACCATTCAAAGGAGTGTTTTAAGGAGGTATTCAACAGAACTTGGTATAATTTGGCAATATGTTATACTTCCTTTGTTGAAGGTATTTTTACTTGTTGATTGAAATTAAGCAAAGGAAAAAGATCTATACATATATTTTTAACCCTCTTCATTTGAATATGAATTTTATGTAATTTTTAGGTTTTTTTCTCTTTTTTTCCATCTTTAAAAGAAGTTTACAATTCATGGTTTTAAGTGAAAATTGACATTTTGAAACTGTCTTATTAAAGTTAACATGTTATAGATACAAAGGAAGGATAATATATCATTGACACTGCAGCTTCAATAGGTTATATTTTATGAATTCTCCATAACAGGTATTACCTGAAATGCGGCATGATATTTAGAGAGCAATTTTATTTTGAATACATCCGAGTTGAAAGGCATGAAATTCAAACTGAATTCATTTAAGTCTTTTAAACAGATTTTTCATGTTTAGGAAAGGTATTTTTGTCTCGCCTTGACGGAGTCAAAAAGCGAGACATAGGTATGCTGTTTCCGGCGACGGTGGCGGCGGCGTCAACAATGTATTAGTTTGTGATTAGGTCTAGTTCATGGTGAACTACTAGTTGTAAGCCAATGATATTTGGTATGCAGTTGTATTAGCATTGGCACATCTCATTACCATGGAGATTATTTGGCCCCGCCCCCTCAGTCAAGGTCTATTGACTTTGAAACTTTTCATAGTTTACATGTATTAGTTTGTGACTAGGTCAATTTATGGGGAACCACTAGTGGTAGGTCAATGATATTTGGTATGCAGTTGTATAAGCATTGGCATATCTCATATCCATGGAGATTATTTGGCTCTGCCCCCTTAGTCATGGTCTATAGACTTTGAAAATTTTGCTAAGTTAACATGTATTAGTTTGTGATTAGGTCAGTTCATGGGCAACCATTAGTGGTAGGCCAATGTTAATTGGTGTTCAGTTGTATAAGCATTAGCACATCTCATTTTCATGGAGAATATTTGGCCCCACCCCCTCAGTCATAGTCTATTTACTTTGAAACTTTTGCTTAGTTTACATTTATTAGTTTGTGATTAGATCAGTTTAAGATGAACTGCTAATGTTAAGTCAATGATATTTGGTATGCAAATTTATTGGCATTTGCAAGTATTGTTTCCATGGAGATTATATAGCCCCACCCCTGATCATGGTTCATTGACTTTGAAATTTTTACATAGTTTACAAGTTAATGTTTGTGTTTAGGTTTGTTTAAAGGGAACGACTTATAATAAGTCAATGGTATTTGGTATGCAGTTGTATTAGCATTGGCATATATCTCATTTCATGTAGATTGTTTAGCCATGTACCTTCAGTCATGGTTCATCGACTTTGAATATTTGCATAACTTACATGTTAAAGTATTGCTATTTTAATTTCAATATTTGCATTATCAAATTTACAAAAAGGCGAGACATATCTCTGTGATAACAGTTTATTTCAAAAATAACCTCCTGAATATGATACATCTGCTAAATTATACCCTAACCCTTGTCCCTTGTTCATATATTTCTGAAATGGATTATCACTCAATCATGTAAAATAATTTTATTTTAAATAGATATAGATTGGTAATAATGACAACAGTGTATTATAATAATGATTATTCCCCTGTATTAGTACCGGTATTACTTTTTGTTGACCCTGCAAAATTTGTTTTTCAAAATCGAGACAAAGCAATCCTAGATTCCATTGTCGGTGTCTGCAACATTTATGTTCAGTCTGTGTTTAAAGTTTTTTTAGACATTAAAAACTTTGTCAAACCTACATGGAATTTTATGAAATTTGGACACTCACTTCTAAGCTTGTTTTTGACCAAAATATAGTATCTAGAGTGAAATTTTGAAAATATTTATTTTCATTTTTCCATATTTAACTGATAAATGGACTTAGTTTTTTTACAGTTAACACTCAGGCTCAGTCTGAAGTTAAAGTTTAAGTCATCAATAACTTTGTCAAACCTTCATGGAAATTTATGTTATTTTTTTTTTGGGGGGGGGGGGGGGGGTCAATTCTCAACAGCATAGTGTATTGCACAAAAGGCAAAAAAAAGGGGGGAGGGGGCAATTCGCAACAGCATAGTGTATTGCACAAAAGCAAAAAATTGAATATAAATCCAAATCATATTACCAAATCTAAGTTCTTTGACTACAGTTATTCTGTGTCAGAAACCTATTATGTGTCAAACATTTAATTTCAATCCAATTCAGACCTGTATCAAGCACGAATATTGTGTCCATTTTTGCCCCAACTGTTCAGGGTTGGACCTCTGCGGTCGTATCCAGCTGCGCTCAGCGAAGCAATTTTTTAATAATCATGATAATTAAGAGATAAATGTCTGATGGAAACCTTTGAAAATATATTTTTTTTATTTTTATTATTTTTCTGATAGATGGACTTCGTTTTTAAAGTTAACATTTACCATGTTTACAGACAGTCTGGGATTCAATTTTTTTGACATGATAAATTTGAAAACTTTCATGGATTGTTATGAAACATAAGCTAATCTTCAAAACCAAGAATAGCATCTAAAGAAAAAAGTTTGATTTTTTTTTTTTTAATTCTGTATTTTACTGATAAATGAACTCACTTTTTAAGTTAACATTACACTTTTACAGACAGCAGCAATCCCAGGCGAGACACAGGGTTTTGCGGAATCTCTTACAAATTTTTTCAATTTTATGCTAAAAGTTGCTCTGTAATTCATTGCATTGATGGCATATACAAGTGAAAGTGTTTATACTGTAAACCTATTGAGCTTCAGTCAAATGTTAAACATGTGTTACAAATTTATACTTGTGTTACAAATGTTATACTTATTTTACATCTGGTCTGCCTTGCTGACTTATTTTTTCTTCTCTACAATTGTTGCTGAAATTGCAAAACATGTGAAAACAAACTTTTTTAATTTAAACAACAAAAAGAAATTACAGTAAATTTGATGTTGTTTTTTCATAGTTTATCTATATGAGGTAGATATATGATGAATAACAGATTAATTTTCAGTTTTGTTCTGTTCTAGTTTTGATACTTTCTCACATCTGTTTTGGTGTACTCCAGATATTGAGCTGATTTTTGGTATGTAGTTGTAAAATATTTAGTTACAGATTTAGTACTTTTTTAGTTATGAATGACTCATTCTAACTGAATTATGGTAGTATAAAAGTAAAGATAAGTCAAAAAGCAAGACAAAATATTTTACCTGATGAAAACATTGTCAGACATTTTCAGATTAGAGCTTTTTTGTATTTTCAGAATGGTGCAATATTTATTTAAAAGGGCCATGAATCAGAGTCGGCCATGTGTTTTATTTTTAGATGACTTTGAACAATTGTTTGAATACGACGAGAGTGAAAATGATCGTATACCAAGAATTCGAACAGAACTTCTATATCAAATTGATCACTGTGCAGAGAATGTTTATATAGTGACAGGAACACACAAACCCTGGATGATTCATTCCACTTTTCTGAAAAGGTGATACTTTATGCATGCAATCCATTATAGGCCACATAATATTATTTTTCACTGTCTGGCTTCCCTCCCTTCCCTTAAAAAAAACATTTAGTCAATTTCACAAAAATATTGTGAAATAAAAAGTTTGCAATGGCGGATCCAGCAGGGGACATATAGGGCGTATCCCCCCTTTTTGATCGCCAAACTTTTTTATCATATCATGTTTTTTCACAATTCATATGATTTTTTAGTATAAAAACCTCCAAAAGTTTTTATATTTATAAATGTTTTATGGAATTACGTGCCCCCTTTCAAAAATCCGGGATCTGCCCCTGGTTTGAACAATTCAATATAGCTTACACATACTTGTCAAATGCCCTTATTTTTGTGGGTGAAACCTGTGATTTATTACCACTGCACCATATGGGACACAGCATTTAATTAAACCATATTGAGAAAAATAAGACCAAAAGTTTTGTAATGAATTTTTATTAAAGATTGAGTGTAAATCTGACAATGTTTTCATGATGGTAGATATACTCCTTGATTGTTTTAAAGTGAACATATTATTGATATTAGACATAGTTCATTAATCTTATTTTATCCTGTTTCTTAACTTTTCTTTAATATCTTAGAGAGCATCAAAATAATCTTCAAATTATGAATAAAACAAGACTAACTAGAAAATTCCACCATTTAGAGCCTCAATTTTCGGACTTTTTCAATGGACTGAAATAAACATTGACACTGGCATATCTATGTACATGGATTTGTAAAAGAGGCAGATTACCAAGGGGACATTCAAATCTCATAAGTTGAAGAGAAACTGACAATGCCTGGCATAAAACAAAAAGACTAAGAAAAGACAAGGAAGTCCTCAAAACCTAAACAATATATTAAGTTATCAATAATTTTTGATAGTATGTTAGAACAGCTAATCCAAAATGTTTCAAAACTAATTCTTACGGAAAGATGACAAAAAGGCAAAACAAGCTTATTGTGAACATCTTTATCTGTTAAAAATTATCCCTGAACAAAAATTTAATTTACAAAATTTAATCAAGATTGAAAAAGGAATCTTTCATATAATATAATTATATAGAAGTGTATGACAATACTTCTTTTGTTATTCTTTCATTTTGGAATTCCTGTTTCAGTGCTTTTATATTTACTTAATTTCACATTTATACAAAGAGATATGATATAAAACTCCCTGAGACAGCAACCCAACTACACTAAAAGTCAATTCTAGTTTGAATTGCGAATTTGCTGGCTTATTTGTAAATAATGCAAACTTTTGTATATAAAACTTTTATACAGTAACAAAAAAGGTCAAAAAGATCATTTATTATTTAGATTAAATAAAAGAGTGCTTGTGCCATTGCCTGATGAGGAAGCTAGAAGACAGATTTTTATTAAAAATGTAAAGCCTCTTAAAAATGATGTAAAGGCTGAGGACTACCTGACATTCGCTAATAAAACAGATGGGTAAGTCTTATAATATGTACTTCTACTCAAATAATTGACAAAATAGATCCTAGTAACTTTGAATTTTAACTTTTAAGTCAAAAAGTGTTAGTTTTGCCCATATGACTGATTTCACTATGAACTCATCTATGTCAGTGCCCACAGCAAAGTTTTCAGACATACAAATACAGCCTTATTATTTGCTGTATGGATCCATCTTGTGGAGACCAATCATATGACATAAGATGAAGGAAGTATGACCCATATTTCACGATCCAGTGGCTTTGGTTACCCATAAATTTAAACGCTTCATTTATTACATCAAGTTTTATATCCATATTCAGTTTGAAAATTTAATGGTCCTTCATCCTGTCGATACTATGGACTTATATTTGGCATTGCACAAGGTCATGCTTTTCCTAACTGATTATGATATCTTTACATTAAATTGGTTTGATGTACACCAACTTATTGATACTTTAGTCTTTGAGAAAATGATTTATTTGCTTTGAACAAGCTTTGGGTAACTGGGAGTACTCTTAGATAGGTACTTTGATTGTTTTGTATTTAGTTGTTTTTTGTGCTTCATGCCAATCTAATGAATCAAGCCATTTTCAAATGATTTATAGTTTGTTGTTATGTTGCGCTGTTACACCAAAGCCACTGTCTCATGTTAGAGGGTTTAGTGCTTACAAACATTTTAAATCCAGCAACATTCTTTATGTGCCTGTCCCAAGTCGGGAGTAATTATTGGTTGTTGATGGTTGCTGTATCTAATATTTCTTTTTCTTGTTCTTTTTATCATAAATCAGGCCTTTGGTATCCCCGTTTGAATTGTTTCACATTTTATACAATCTCCTTATTTTTATAATGATATAACTTTGTAGAATGATGCATCTACGGAGTCCGACAGCCTCCCATTAAATGCTCTTTACTCTATGTCTAACATTTTATGCTTCAAACCATTGCCTGTCTGCTGAAAAATAGGTCCAAACAGCCTATCCTCAACATTTCCTTGATGCATATTTATTTTGAAATATAAGATCTTTTTTGAATGCTGTAGTTTGTGCAAACTTGAAAATGGTAAAGCCCATCCCATTTTATGCCCATATCAATACAGGGTATCTGGACCATGTGTTGTCTCTCTTTTTTTGGAAGAAACACTGTTGGTGGGTGATATGATTTGTTGTTAGGGCCAGTATTTTTGGAAATTCTTGTTATAATTTTTATGTATAATTTATAATTTCCAGATATACGGGTGCAGATATTTGTATTATAGTAAGAGATGCTGCAATGGCACCTGTACGCAAAATTCAAAATGCTTCACACTTCAAAAAGGTAGGAAATATTGATGGATATGTATCAAAAATTTCTCTTGCATGAAAAGGATATTAATTTCTGCATTCAGCATTTGAAGATAGGTATCAACATGACATTTTATATGTCTGGTTTATGAACCAAGATGAGGTCAAATCTTATAACACCAATACTTATCGTAATTTAATGTAAGGAATACTTTCTGTACTGAATTAATGCCAAAGAAAATTAGCAGCAGAATGAAAAGAAAATTAATCTCTATTTCTTCATATTTATTGTAATAAATAAGTAAAAAATAGTTCAAGATGCCTTTTGTGATGCATCTTCTTGAGGTAAAAAATCCTTTTTTTTCACACAATAAGTTCTTTGAAAATTTAGTTCTTTGCATACATTTAATAACTACATGGTGTTACACCTTTATTCTTTGGTCCTCTGCTCTCCAAATTAGCACAAATGGTTAAGTTCAGTCACTTGTTAAAAATTGAAACATATCCAATATCACTACACAGAGATTTTTTATTTACGCACTAATGTTGTGTTCCTCAATTTGAGGCTCATTAGGGATATTGACCAAAATGTTAGGAAACTTATACACATTGCTTATTACCACAAAACACAGATCAGGTTCGAATTTGGGTGGCGTCACTATTACTGTTCTGGAGTTATGTCCCTTTATATGTGGAAAAATTGCTGAATTTTTCGTTTCTATTCTCTAAACTTAAGTTTGCCTCAACCAAATGTTTTGAAACTTATCCACAATGCTCATTACCATAATACACAGATCAGTTTTGAATTTGGGTGGCGTCACTTTTACAGTTCTCTAGTTATGTCCCCTTATAATGTTATATGCAAGCTGAGGCATCATCTGGGTCCCATGGACACATTCTCCATTTATTTTTTTAAATAGGTACAAAGACCAAGTTTGACTGATCCTGATGTTGTAGTAGATCTAGATGATCTTTTGACACCCTTGTGTTTTCGTTTATATAGGTACAAGGACCAAGTTTGACTGATCCGCATGTTGTAGCAGATGACCTTTTGACACCCTTATGTTTTAGTTTAATATGTACAAGGACCAAGTTTGACTGATCCGCATGTTGTAGTAGATGACCTTTTGACCCTTGTTTTTATGTCCCTGCCGTAGCGTAGGGGGCATTAACTTTTACCCTTGTCCGTCCGTTCGTACGTACCCAAAGTTGGTTTCAATTCTCTAACTTTAGTTTGCCTCAACCAAATGTTATTAAACTTATACAAAATGCTTAATACCATAAAACACAGTTTAAAATTGCATTTTGGTGGTGTCACTTCTATTGTTCTAAATTTATGCCCCTTTACAAACGGAAAAATTGCTGAATTTTTCGTTTCCGTTCTCTAACTTAAGTTTGCCTCAACCAAATGTTATGAAAGTTATACACAATACTTATTACATGTACAACAAAACTCAGATCAAGTACAAATTTGGGTAGTGTCACTTTTACCGTTCTTCAGTTATGTCCCTTTATAACTTTATATGATATGCAAGCGGGGGCATCATCTGTGTCTCATGGACACATTCCCCATTTGTTTTATATAGGTACAAGGACCAAGTTTGACTGATCATGATATTGTAGTAGATCACCTTTTGACACCCTTGTGTTTTCGTTTATATAGGTACAAGGACCAAGTTTGACTGATCCTGATGTTGAAGTAGATCACCTTTTGACACCCTTGTGTTTTCTTTTATATAGGTAGAAGGACCAAGTTTGACTGATCATGATATTGTAGTAGATCACTTTTTGACACCCTTGTGTTTGTTTATATAGGTACAAGGACAAAGTTTGACTGATCCTGATGTTGTAGTAGATGACCTTTTGACACCCTGTGCCTCACAAGACTCCATGGCTATAGAAATGTCCTGGTTAGATGTACCAGAAGACAAATTGTCAGAACCTACTGTAACAACTGTGAGTCTATCATAGGATATGTACTTAACATGTCTTTAATGTTATATTATGATTAACTGATGAAATGTTTTGCAATGAAATATTATTTACTGTAAATTCAGAAATAATGGTGTGCATTTATTATTGCGCTTTTTGATGAATGGACAAAAAAGTGAGATTGATTATTTTGATTTCAGGAAAATCTGCATTAAGATATATGTATCAGATATCAGAATGCAAGTCCTTATTATTGCAATACTCACCAAGTATCATTATTCGCATTAATAAAAACCACACAATAATTTTTGAATTTACAGTATTACCATGATTACATCCTCAGTTATAAAGTAAAGGATATTGACTGAAGTTGACTGTCCATATGTTCTGGATGATAAATCAAATATTTTAGCAGCCATGCTTGGATATATGGTCACAAATAATAAGAGGATTTTTTTTTTTTTTTTTTCAAATCGCATGAGAATCCGCAGAAAACAACCATACATCAATTGATTGGCAACTTAATTGTTTTTCTTTGTTTGAAAAAATGTGTAATAACTCTTCTAACAATTCTTAAAGATTGATTAGAGTGACAATCTAGTACATATATATTCATACACATTTATTATTTTTCCTTTCAGGATGATATTTTGAAATCTTTGAATGCAAGTAAACCATCAATAGATGAAGAATATCTGCAGAAATTGAATGACTTTGTACAGACATGGGAGTGAATTGTCTTAATAAATAAGTTATCAATTTGTGCATTGATACTCATTAAGAGTCAATTCACTAAGCAATACTTCTACCCAAGGAAGGTAGACAATTCACATGTGTAGCAAGTCCATGAAATCATTTCATTGAACCTCCCCAAGAAGGGTGTATTGTTTCAAGAAGTAAATCTCACCAGACAAATGTAACAAGGTCATTATTTTTTCTTATTATCCTCAGTTTAATATTATTGTTACTTTTAGAACAAAAAAATGTTTGTTTTTTTTTTCATTTAAACCAACCCTATAACATGTATAATCACAGGTTTCCAAAGGAAGCACAATTAACTAAAAAGCCTACCAATTTAAGTTATTGATTTGTTAGGTACAGTAAAATATGTCCTCAGCAAATAACATGTTTATTAAAATTGTATTGCTATAGAAAGAATGTTTAAATGAATTCAAACTTTAAACTGGAACACTTTTTTGTTTTATGTCTACTTCCTTTTATATAATAGAACTTTATAGTCAATCTTGAAATATGTCAAATGACATTCTATGAAGAGATTATATTCACCATTATTCATGCAATAACGTTTTTATTATATAGCAAAGCTTGAAAAACTGTTTAAAACAAATTATTATTACTGATACCATTAATGATAATTTGATTAAAAATTGAAATAGTGCAATCTTACAGAATATTACACACTAACTGTTTGTTTCGTTCTGTGGGAAATATTATGCTACTATACAATAATAACACTTTTACACATCTCCCTTTTCTATTTTTTTCAATTTTATTATATTTGATTTGGTCTTACTTGAAGTATGACAAATACAGCGGTCACTTCTTATGTGCTCCCTTCTGCAGAAAAAAATGCCTTTTATATAATGGATGCCTTCAGTAGAGGAGTTGAACAACACATACATTTTCTTTGTGATGACAAAAACTTTAAATGCTGCATGAATGTGGCAAAAATTAAAAAATTATAAAAAAAAAATAACACCATTAATAAATTTACCCCCGGTATACCACAATAAACTGAAACCTTAAGTTATCATCACTGATTTTCCTGTTTTTGAATCTAATAATTGATAGGACTGATGAGTTTGATGTTAAATATGTGCATGTCTGATTTACAGCTTTGTTGAAATATTTTCAATACATAACAATATAAACATGATAAAGGAAGTAGTAGACTTAAAAAATGAACATTGGTTTATTGTTAATGAAAACAAAACAAAAAAACAACATAAATAAAGACATTTTTTTGTTGGAAACTATGGTGAAATAACTTAGTCATGATATATGCCACTTGTAACATACCTTATCTGCAACAAGATTGTGACATTAGTAAACATGGAGATGAGAATTGATAAGCTTTTTTGGAGCTAATGCAAACTATGAGACCTAAAATAGAACAAATTTTGACAAGGGTGGAAAATAAGTCTTGATTTGACATTACTGGGTGCCTTTATCTTTCAAATCTGCATTTATAGCTGTGTCAAATAACACATTATCTTGTTAGTAAATGTAAATTATTAAATACCAAAACATAATTAATATACAATTACAATCTTGATTCCTAAATGGACTACTTTATTCAAATTCCCCCACTAATACATTCAAGAAGTTCTTGCATAGACGTTAATGAGCATTACTACTCATTTACATTTAATTTCTGTTTATTTGTTAGAGGTTATATATAGGTTCAAGAATATAAAAGTACAAAATGTACTAAACCATTTGTATGTGATTTTGACACTGTGATGAATCTTTTTATGTATACATCTTGATTTTGCCTTTAGATATTACAGTTTTCTAGCTAGGATTTCAGGGCAGAGGGGCACAGTATTTTTATGACAGACACTTTAGTGCTGTATCTTGACTGAAAAGGGACAACTTTATTATGTTTATAGATATAGAAAAATGATTGATTGAATAAAATAATGTGTTGTTGCTGAATTTATAGTGTTGAAAAGAGGTTTTTCCAATAGTTCCAAAGGGAACAGAGAGAAGTTGCACCACTCTATTTGGGCTACCTAGAACACTGTAATTTATATTATTTAGTTATAAACTGATGCGGTTTTAATCAAATCAATGTATTGCCTTTTCTCTATGAAGCATGTATGGTATGTTTGTCAGTCTACCATTTTATTTACTGGTCTATTATATTGTAATTTATAAACCTTACATTTATATAGCTTTGATAACATTTATGTAATAAATTATATATCAAACAGTGAAATGCTTCTTTGTCAATTATAACATTTAATTTTGTTTCATATAATGTTTCAAGAAGTAAAATGTTGCCTTTAATCACAACAGTGTGGGAAAAAATAAGATGATACCATAGCCATGATCAATACATCAAGATCGGCAAAACAACAAATATATATTATAAATAAAAACATAACTAAAATTAAAGCAAACTCTTAAATTGTTCTGTATTCTTCAAGCCATCTTCGAATAGTGTAGATTTACTGTTTGATAGAGTTGCAATCATGTCATTTCAGCCAAATGAAGATGTTAAAACTGATTAAACAAAACAATGTCATATGTATGCTATTCATATATGGGCGACAAAGTCTCTTGTGAATTCTTCCAGTTTCCTCAGATCACATTCAGCTACTGTCGGTTTACAGTTGACTAGAGATTCAAGCATATCACCCTGAAACCAAATCATCATATATGTCAGAATTTGAAAAAAAAAGGCAATTGATAACTGCAGATAATCAGATCGTCTTGTGATGCACAGGTTTTGTTAACATTTTTATTAAAACCAATGCCAACTGTTTAAAAACTAATTTGTGACTGCAAGACCATCAACATTTCACACAATGATTTAATCTTTATTGCAATTTTTCAGTAGACATAGGCTAGAACAAAGACAATGTGTGTATGCGTTCACATTTTCATGACAATTCTGCACAACTGGAAACTGCAGACAAAATTAATTATTGAGATAATTGGAAAATTGCTGTATTGCATTCGTAATACTAAGACCAGATTATTCACTTTGTAAAAATTATTTTATTAATACATTTTAAAACACATACAATGAAATTGGACAAGTTTATTTATAAAAATATGTTCAGCAAGATGACTTGTTGATATAGCGCCCTTAAAATAACTCACCATGGATACTTTGGTTTCAAACAACTTGTCTTTAGACACATCTGCCCAGCACATCTCAATAGCTCCTTGCGCTTCCGAAGAACATGGGGTCAAAAGGTCATTCACTGTAAGGCTTGGGTCCTTATTACACGCCCCTTGAACCTATAAATGTATAATAAACAGTTTATTTATCTTCATTTAATTGTAAGTAGTTCAAACAAATTGACTATAATCTGGGTGATAATTCTTTCTTAAAGAGAGGCAAAAGATACCAAGGGGGACATTCAAACTCATATAAATCGAAAATAAACTGACAACGCTATGATAAAAAAAGAAAAGGACCAAAAGACAAACAAGAGTATACAAACAACAACATGGAAAAGACTGGGCAACACGAACCCCTCCAAAAATCGGGGTTATATCAGGTGCTCTGGCTATCATTGGTGCAAACAGGAGACTTGTTTTATTTAGGGCAGTGACTATTTCGTCTGCTCCGGCAGAACAGCCTATTAAGGGCTATTTTACCGGTTTCGGCAGAACAGCCCCCTAGGGCCTATTTTACCGGCTCCGGCAAAATAGCCTCTTTAGCGATTTAAAGAGTTTTGCTATTTTGCCAGGCTTAATGCAGATTTTTCAGTGTTTTAATTTCTAATGGAAAGAAATGTAGAAACATACACATTAACTTATTAATAAGAAATCTCCAAAAGTATGTCTTCTTTTAAAAAAAAATGTATACATCAGCAAAGCATGCATATCAAAATTGATATTCTCATAAATAAAGGCAACAGTAGTGTACCGGTGTTCAAAGTCATAAATCGATTATGAGAAAACAAATCCGGGTTACAAACTAAAACCGAGGGAAACACATCAACTATAAGAGGAAAACAAAGGAACAACAGGAACACTGAAGTACAACAAAAACAAACGCCAACATACATAGAAACGAACTATTTGATAACAACTGCCATATTCCTGACTTGGTACAGGACATTTTAAGAAAAAATGGTGGGTTGAACCTGGTTTTATGGCTAGCCAAACCTCCAGCTTATATGTCAGTGTTAAAATACATCGCAAAAATGACAACACTACGTGACAGAAATACAGCACAAACACACGCAAGAACACTCATCACAGAGAAACGCACAAACAAATAATATAATAGTCGACACAACATGCAAACCGCAGAACAACAACGAACATCTTCCATCAACGACAGACACCACAGGACATCACAAACAGTGACGCACTTACGTAACGAACATGCAATCTCGAACTTTATACAACTATTTTCACTAGTACTGCAAGTACTGACTGAAATATGGATATCCTATAAGTTTTGAAATTGAAAGTTACTTTACATACAAAAAATATGTCTTTTTTAAAAATACAATACAATACAAAGGCAAAACTTGAATACTACAGTTTTATTTTTCTATGTTGTGTTTTATGTACTATTGTTTGTCTGTTTGTCTTTTTCTTTTTTAGCCATTATTTTCGAATTATGAGTTTGAATGTCCCTTTGGTATCTTTCGCCTCTCTTTTACAATTGATATATTAATTAAAAATTATGAAAACATGTTATGAGCAGTAAAATTACAGCAAATGACGGTACCATTGATAATTCATGTCAGCACCACAGTGTCAATTTATTGAAATATTGGTGTTACCCATTAGTGTGAAAACTCAAAACTAAAACATACATGGCTATAATTAAGTATGCCAAACGCCCGTTCCGTTTACAAGACTGAAACAGATGACCGTACCCACAACAACACTGAAGAGAAATGAACACTAACGATGTAGAAAGTTGTGCCAAATCTTGCTAGTCAATCTATGTATGGGAGTAGGAAATTCTGAAGGGTTTCGAATGATTTAAACATTGTCCGAACAATTTTACATAACATGACCAAATCAAGTCGAACCAGTGGTTGTAAAAACTCACCAAAGATAACACGTCTTACAATTTAGTACAATATATTGGCGTTTTTCGTCTGCATAAAACTCATCAGTAGACCTCAAACAAAATATTTGAACGATAAAATCAACGACGAAATTGAGAAAAATTGAAAACCAATAGATCGAAAATTGTGTCAAATCCTGCGGAGTCTATCTGTTACTTGATGTAGAAAGAATTGTTTTAACATCCATTTGCAGAAAATTACCGAATCAATGAAATCATGTTAGGAAAATCTGGACTTCTGTGCTGGTGATACCTTCTGGATGTACACATGCGATGCAATTCTTTCTGATTTAATTATCTCAACAAAAGAGTTGTTTTACACCAGGAACCGACATATTGCGCTGACCTTTCTTTAACTATATATTTACCTTTCTGAAATGTGTTGCAGTCTGTACATTTTTAACAGGTTTCAGCAAAGCCTCTTTCACAACAACTGATATGTCATATCCAGAAAATCTGCACATTATGAAAAAATAACTTTTAGATAAGGAATCGATAAGTTATTACATTTTATTATTCATTACTCACCAACCATTCTGAAACGTTCAGCAACAACTGCCATTAAGTGATATTATATCATTTAGGATTTTTGGGGTTTCTTAAACAGTAATACTATCTGTAGTACACATGTATGATCTTCCAATTCATAAATAAACCTATTCAAGGGCTTTACGTCTCTAGTCTGAACAAAAATACAATTATCAGCAGTCCATTTTGTGCTAATAAGAAAAAATGGACAACATATAAATTTTTATTCAAATCATGATTCCTAGAATCAGCAACACAATTTGCGATTTTGTTGGTATAATTCAACACTTTTGATTTATTTCTAGTCTTGATTTCATGTGTCCTTCGTGGCTCTTGTACTCTTTGCACGGAAAACCGCGCTGTAACACTTCTCACTATGAGAGGATTGATCTTTTTAACATTTCGTTTTGTATACTACATGCATTAAAAGGAATATACACTCAACCCAAAAATTATCTATTTATAAAAATTAATGCCTTGGATTCACGGTTTCAATTTAAACCTACCCATTCGTTCTTTTTCCTAATTCTATGAAGTCTTCATCTGTTAGAGAGTGAACAGCAATGCCTAATTGTGTTTTAAATATTTCAGATCTGTCCGAGGCTTCTGGTAACGGGATACATATTCTTTTCTCGAATCTAAAAATCATTATTCTAATGCAATTTTTATGTAACATTTTGTTTTCATTGGCTAAAATTTACCATCAAATCCGCGTCGCCGGCAAAACTGCATTTGTGACCATCAAATTGCCAATTGACGACGGCAACTCTTCAACTACAGTACTGTTATTCCTTGAATATATTGCTGTTGTGGTTGTATGTTACTATCAAAGTTTAAAAAAAAAATTGAAATACCTTAGTGAAAAGCATCGTATTTTCATTTAAGGTATAAATACGAACAGCTGTCTAGTGCCGAAGACTGTATGTCGAATTCTAGATGTCGTTTGGTTGTTTTTTAATCCGGTTGATTGTAAAGGGGTCTCCCGTGGACATACCCCGCCACGGTTTGATCATCCTAGTATCTTACCAAAAAATATTCATGTCTACCTTTCGAGATCACCATAAGCATCTCCTGTTGTTATTCTACCGATAGTTTTTGGCTGAAGGGCACCATTCGAAAATGTGCCTCTACACTTCCATGCTAATCAAATATAGCAGGTAGAAGCAGAAGCACCTGAGATCACCCCCAGTTTTTGGTGGGGTTCGGGTTGCTCGGTCTTTGGTTTTTTATGTTGTGTTTTATGTACTGTTGTTTGTCTGTTTGTCTTTTTCTTTGTTTTTTGCCATGGCGTTGTCAGTTTATTTTAGACTTCAGAGTTTGAATGTCCCTTCGGTATCGTTCGCCTCTCTTCTAGAAGAATCTATGCATGTTAGGTCAAACTTTCTGGAGCTTTCAAAAAGTTCCGGATTAACAAAGTGTGACACGACATTGAAAGCACAACGGGTCTTAAAGTGCTCCTATATATGTCACTGTAGCTATAACTGTCAGGCAACTCCATAACATGGGTGTTTGCCGACCTTGACTGTTTAGATATGAGGATACACGATTACAGTATCCATTTTCATTGAAACATATGCTCTTGTATAATGAAGATCGTGAAAGTAAAACAACAACAAGAATCGCATGAGTGTAAGTTGTAGTAAAATTACATATTTTGTCTAATTTTGTTTTCCATCTTGTACTCTTCCTACTTCCTACATAGGAAATTACTATGATTAAGTATAGCCTTATTCAAGAATTTGAAGCCCCTTAGAATTTCTACAAGGACATTCTGTATGCGATAAGTATATTTCATGTGAGAATATTAAAACGTTTAATAACTGACATTAAAATATTGTCAGGCTCAGAAAGTTAAACCGTAATTACCATTTTTAAATTTTACTTGGAAAATCTCTTTCCTTTTTCCTATCAATAATAACTTAGCGTGAGATATGCATCTCAACTTTCCAAAATCGAGTACAGAATATGCAAGAATGTACATTCTTTAGTAGTTCTCTGACTGGAAGGAAACGTTCATCTCATTTTATGTTTTTGTGTATAAATTTTCTTCATTTTAACATTCTCTGCTTGTCATATTTTAATCATAATAATTCCATATTGTGCCTTAACCTTAACTGCCATACTCGAAAAATTCTTTTCGTCTCGGAAGATTTACTAGTACATTGTATGAATTTTCTTGTGGGAATTTTTGATGATACCTTCAGCTAAAGACAACGTAAATTGTTAGGCTTCGGAAATAAACATGGGAGGGATATATAGCAGCGTAATTCAACTGGTGTTGAGGTAATAAAACTTATAATACCATACAGCACTAGCCTACCGCAATTCAAGAACATGCCAAATGTCGAACGACTAGATAATAGGATGGGTATTTTTTTCTTTTCGGAAAAGTATAATAGAAATACAAATCTTTGACATGCTCTAAACAAATGGCTTTGAAATACCTTTTGCGAGTAGACGGGTCTAACATCCAGGGTGTATTTGTAGCTCCTACTACCAGCACGTTTCTATTATCACCACCCATCTGGATTAGGAATTCCGTTTTTATTCTCCTTGATGATTCAAACTCACTATCACTACAACTTCCACATAAAGCATCTACTTCATCAAAAAAGATAATACTATGTTTGTGTTCTCTTGCTGTAGAAAATAATGTTTGAAGTAATCTGAAATTCATAAAATTCATAAAAACGCGTAACATTTACCCAAGCAAATCATAAATTGGTACAGTTATCGGCAGTGCAATTGTAATTCACCAGTCAAATCGTTGACCTTGTGTACTAATATTTCAAAAACCAATGTATATTCCAATATTTCTTATATTAGAATTGAATATTGAATAACTTCAAGAGAGAAAAAAAATGAATATAATCACAACTTTTAATTCCCATCTTCGAATGTCATTAAACACCAAAAATTAATGTGTCAGCATTGGTGTTAGAGTAAGTGTTCATTTTCCAGGGCACCTGTATTCACCATGCTTTTACGGGGTTAGTGTTTTGTGGGTTTTTCTTTGTTCTGTTTTATCTATGCTGTGTATCCGTTTTTATTCTGTAGTTAGTCCCCACTTCGGTTTTATCATGTATATCTATTATATAGTCATTTTATATATTTAATGTTTGCAAAATTATAAATTATTCTAATGATAAGGATGTTCTTGTCCCAGGCAGAAAACCCTGGCCGTGTTGGGCGCAACTTTTTGGAAGTTTTGGTCCTCGGTGCTCTTCAGCTTTGTACTTGTTTTGGCTTTGAAACTTTTTTCATCTGAGCGTCACTGGTTGGTCTTGTGTGGACGAGACGCACGTTTGGCGTTTTGAATTTTAAGCCTAGTACCTTTTGTTAGCTATTATTAGTGTGTTTCTTTGTCCTATATGTTCTCCCATTTATTTGTATTGTGGTCCTGTCATGTGATGTTGTCGTTTTGGTGTTGTGTTTGACGTTGCCATAAAAGCGGAAGGTTTGACATACCACAAAACCAGGTTCAACCCACCATTTTTTTTCTTAAAATGTCCTGTACCAAGTCAGGAAAATGGCCATTGTTATATTATAGTTCGTTTCTGTGTGTGTTACATTTTAATGTTGTGTTTTTGTTGTGTCGTTGTTCTCCTCTTAAATTTGATGCGTTCGTTTCCCTCAGTTTTAGTTTGTTACCCGGATTTGTTTTTATCTCTATCGATCTATGAGTTTCGAACAGCGGTATATTACTGTTGCCTTTATTGTTTTGGTCATGGTTTATACATCCCTTTTCGGTTTATGATTTTGATTTTCTCCTTTGTATCTCCTACTATATAAAAAATCCCTTCGTGAGTTTCATTTGAATACTGGCCAATGTTTGTTTTCATAAGATAACATAGTTTCCCTTACAGGTCATTATTTGTTAAAACACAATTTTGCTCAAGCATTATAGCTTAATTATATATTTATATAAAAGAAGTTTATTTGAAAAAATATCCGCTTCTGCACTTACTTTTCACCGTCTGACCATTTAGATGATATCTTGCGTGACGACACATAAAAGAATGATGTATTAGCAGCCTCAGTGGCTGCTGCTTTGATGAGATCGGACTTTCCAGTACCTGGTGGCTAAAATTGAAAGAGTTAATGTTTAAAAATGTTTAAATGTTTATCTTAAAGGACAGGAAAAAATAGGGGAAATATTAGTATCAACGGAAGGAAGTTGTGGGTTATTTTTAATTTATCATGTCCACAAATGTAACCGTTTTAATCAGATTGTTCTCTTGAATACAGTTATCTCAACAACCAAGTAAAGTTAACTTGAAATTAATTTAAATTTTTTTTAATATATTAAGATTAATTTTACGTAAATTTTACGTGAAGCTTATTCACATGAATTTCAAATTTCATATTTAAGAATGGCTACACATTTGTTCCATTTTGTTGTACTAGCATGCCAAAATTTTAAATATTTTTGCCTTGGGTACCACTAAGGAGATGTGTTGTCAAGGCGCATCTGTTGCAGTAAAATTAGTACCGCTTGATGTAAATACCATACAAAACAATGATAATTAATTTAAAAAAGAGGTTTTTTTAAATGGTAATAGAAATGAATATGTAAAACACCATTCAAGGGAGTACTGGATTTTTTTTAAATGTGAAATTCAGATTGTTTGCAATTCGAAATGAAAAAGAGAGTCGATCTGTTTATCAGGATTAAAGAAGAATTCCTGTGTATTTTGGTACGCCTTTAATTGTTGTTAAGTTGGTGTGTCATTCACTTTAACAATTCAAATATTTCTTCATTTTAGTCAGCACTCCTGTGTTGACCTGAATTTTCATCGATATAATCTCAATTGTAAATTAACTTTTAACAAAATGGTACTATTTAAAAATACTTAGGATTTCTACCCAAGGAATAGATAACCTTAGCTGATCTTAGCTGCAGTTTGCAAATCTTTTGGAATTTTGTGTCCTCAATGCTCTTCACTTTATTTTGCCTTTTTAACTTTTCTATTCGGGCGTCACTAATGAATTTGCATACGAAACGCGAGTCTGGTGTGCAAAATTGTAAGACTGGTATCTATGAGTGTATTGCCATATATGCACCAATTCTACATTCTCGGAGTTTCAAATATCAGTTTCAAAAACTCTTTCAAAAGGTTTGCAGGTGACTTTTGCAAAAGAAAACATATCTCCCCTAACTTGCATATAAATATGTGTTTAGGGTTTCTTATCACGATATTTGGTTGTTGCATCTCCATTCACAAATAAATAAAATCTATTTCCGATATTTACATTTCTATAAAACAAAATTGTTATTATGTATAAAAGACCTGTGTTTGCAAAACATAGTTGTTTAACATAATTATTTTTGGTTTTTAGGAATACATACACCATACAGCAGAATTCCTTTCCAAGGATGTCGTTTTCCTAAAAATAAAACAATTTTAAAAACAACTGTTTTTGTAACTTCACATATAATCTTAATCTGTATGTTTCAATCTTCATTATTGCTGCTTTACAAATGTGGTTTGCTGATTTTTAATTCTCGTGTACCTACAGGTTTTTATTTATTGTGCGTAACATAAACTTATTCATTACATTATTCAAAACTCAGTTGAGTTTGCATCAGTTTATATATGTAGCCTGACATGTTTCTGTCGTTGTTGTCCTTATTATTCATACAAATAGACGATAGGGCATCGATAGCTGGACGATATTACAGGAGCTTGAGGCTCGCACTCACTCCTTTTTTAGATGGGGATTTTTTAGTAGATATTCATTAGTTTTTCAACTATTTATTTTCTTATTTAAATGGTTCTTACACATACAATCTCATTATAGCAGCAGCTTATGCATGCAAATCTCTATTCTTATATTTTTCATTTGGCAAGTAATTTCCTTGCAAAAGATCACACACAAACACTTTAAAAGGAGTTATTGTTATCACTCTTTTACACGCTAAAACTTGGAGAAACAAATAGAAACAGGAAAAGGGGGTCACGCCCAAAACGCCTTCGAATGATTAAGTATGTTGGGAAAAAATCCATACTAACCAGTTTGACGTTATACTTTTGTATGGGATTTTAAACGTGTAGACTCCTCTCATTTTCCCACTATGAATACTAGTAAATACATACCGGAAAACAAATCTGGATATTTGAGAGGCAAAACAACACCTTCTATCAATGTCTTTTTGGCTGAATCCAATCCAACAACATTATCCCAGGACACATTGGGTCTTTCCATTAAAATAGCACCTGTAAATAGAATAATCACGTCCGAAAGGCCATATCTTTTATTTTTTGAATGAATAGCTCGAAGTTCATCAACGCATCAATTTTGTTTCCTGCTTTTTTTAGAATATCATTCAGATTACTATCATGATACAAGCTACATATTTTTTATATATTAAAGTAATTTGTTAAACAATATTAAACTCATATGCTGGAATTTTTTTTAAAAGTGTTCTTATATTGAAATATAAATAAAGGGAAACATGATATAAGCTTCAATGAGATATAAACTCGACGACATAATCCCTACAATGATATACAGAGAAAAACATAAACGGTCCCAAAAAGAAATAAGTGCCCATATAATGTATTCAGCGCTGAATCTCAATTTCTAAAATCATTATTGCATTTTGACGAACTAATTCCTTTGAACACGAAGTTATTAGACAATTATAGATGGTCTTTTTAGGCTCAGCGGTGTTTGGTCTCAAACAGTTTATATTTTGGTTCCCTTCTTTTTTTGTCATGAGAATTCTAAATGCAGGATGGTTCAGAAGCATGTATGTAATAAAATGAAATTGAGCTAAACATATAAAAAGTGTCGCATGCGAAGAAGATTATCGTTTGTCAATCCGGTGCACCTTAAATTAGTTTGATCACATTTTGATTGGCGCGAAGCATTAGTTTCATTCATTCATTTGCTATTCTTAAAAATATGTTCTTGTTGGCCCGTACACCAGTTTTTTTTCTTTTGATTTGCATAACCTCTGACTGTCATCTGGGTCTCGATTTCTTATTCCTCCTGTAACATGTTTCAACTTATGGACATTCTCATTGAAAATGGAAAGAAGCTGTCATAAATGAAAGGTTTGCAGCTGTGTTGATTGAATCAATTACATTGAACTAAACATAAAAAATACCACAAGCTCGTCTTCTTTTCCATCGACTATAACATCATTCGATTTATTTTTGGAAGGGTTCGAGTTGCTCATTTATGATGCATATGCCCTCTTGGTATATATATATCCTCCCTCTATTTCACTTCTATTTAGATATCCGATTTAATTTTTGTAAAATAAAATCGGGAAGGTCTTAAAAAAGAAGAGGCGTTAATGCTCCAACAGTTATAAATGACTTAAGTATGACCAATATTTTTTTTACTTATGCAGAGCACCACTCACCTGACATTTGATCGTTGAACATGTTTGCCCCTGTGGGCTCTGTTGAATTGGAATCTCTTATCTCCATTTTTTCCTCTGTCATGGCGAGTCTGCATGTAGGAAGCATAAACCATGCAAATAGGTATGTAACTGCAAAAAAGTATGATTAACCTATAGCATATCTACAATAATATATTAGGTATATGCAACAGCAGTTTGTTGGTAAAATGGAGGGGTATTTGTAAATCAAGGAAGAAGCATGCACTAACAACCGACTCCGACTGCGGGATTTTCTCGTTGAGTTGAAAACCCATTGGTGGCTTTAGGCTGTTTCTGCTCTTTGGTCGGGTTAGTTTCTCTTTGACGCATTCCCCGTTTCCATTCTCAATTTTATTTCATATAAATTATTTATAATAGATATTTTTCTGAGATAGTTTATTCAAAGTAGATGATTAGAGCAAAGATGTTAATACTGTTAAACGTTAGTCATGTTAGTGTTAACAATAATGGATAAGTGCATTGTATTCTAATATTTCATGCACTTTATAAAATTGCAACGTAGAAGCTGTGTTAAAAAAAATATTTCGTAGTATATCATGTCAAGACCTGTATCGCTGTTTGTGGTTCATCATTTCATTGAATTGCATTTCAAATAAAGTCTATATGTTTCCCTTCATTACCTTTCATCAGGAATGTGCCTTCATACGGCTTATTCTCATTTCGCCTTAGCTGTCAAAATCATTATATAAAATTAATCCCAGTTCGCCTTAGTACAAATTTTCAGGTACACAAGAATTAACTAAGGCGAAATGGGAGCTTGTGTAAACAATGTAATTAAGTTATTTTTTGTTTGTATTGCAATTAGTTGATATTTGTTATTTTGATGCCAAATTCTGCCATGAAATACTTTTTAAAAGAAGATGTTTTTTTTTAAATTTTTTTGTGTCCACCCGATTGTCCCACTTTTTAAATAATTCTTTTTATAGTTGCACTTCTTTTTCTGAATAAGTATTTTTTTACTTATGCGATATATTTTGTAAATAAAGTCTTATTAGAGATGACAAATAGGATACGGAATATTTCATATTTTAATGAATAAATAAAGACAAATATCACACAATCATAACAAATATTTTATTTCTGAATCAGCACTGAATTACAAGCACACTCAATTTCAGATTAGCATACTAATAGAGAAAATGTACATGTAATAAATAATAGCATGAGAAAAAGCACTGATACATAAAACATAAGAATTATTTCCATAAACATAAATAAATAATACTATATATGATAGTTCATATTGTGAAAAACAAGGCACTGATGTACACATTTGAATGTTCAAAATTTATTTAGTTTCCAAGTTTAAGGATGTAGGATGCTGCATCACCATACTGAATATAGTCAGTTGTACCATTATGTAGATTTTCCTTCAAAGTGGTGAATCTTTCTTCTACTTCTCTATACCTTTTAGCTTTTCCCCTCATCTTGCCACCTGCTGCATACTGTACTTTCTTTACCTCGTTAGCTGCTTGCTCTTTCTTGAACACATTGATAAATTCAAATATGTTTGTAAGTGCTGTTTTGACCCTCTTTTTCAGCTTGTTATGCCAGCCCTCTAAATGATTATTTATCCTGGGTCCTTCTGTTTGGTGGTGGTTCCAGGTTGGTTGTGGGTATCTGCCCTCTATCCATGTCAGAATTACATAGTCGGTTAATTTGGTGCAAGCATCTGTCTGTGGTACGTTTTCCAAGGCGTGTAACCAAACGATCTAAGGGCAGTAATGGTAAGGCTGCTGCACGACGGACGAGTTTGTTGACATCCTGGACATCTTTGTATTGAGTTTGAAGCCCATATTCTTGTTTCTTTTTCCATATGGCTTTTGCGTAGTGCAACAAAAAACCTTTGAGTTCTGCGTTTGGAAAGACATGAGCAACTGCATTTCTGGATGCACATTAACACAATTTTAAAGATTCTTTTATTATTTTATTTTTTTATTAAAGTTTTTTTTAATATATATGCTAACAAGTCTGTGGGAAAACAGTTTATTTTTGTTGTTCTTTTTAACTTTTCGTGTTGCATAATGTAAAGTTTTCTAATTGCATAAAATTCATAAAATTGCAACTTTTATTAAATTAAACACAAGAGAAGCAGCTTTCGTACTGACTAATGTTTTTATTGAAGATTTTTTCTGATTTCACAACTTTTGAAATCATAAAAATTGTCACTTTTAATAAATGAATATAAAAATAATAATTCAAGAGAAACACTTTCTTAATTACATGTTGTTTAAATTGTTATAAAAACACAGAGGTTCAATTTGTTTATTTAAATTTTTTATCTAAATTCACATTTCGCCTTAGTTCAATTCCCATATCGCCTTAGTATTTGTTTTACCTTTTTTACCTGGAATTCACAGTTAAGGCGAAATGGGAACACACCCTTCATACAAACTGTTGGTATTTCTATAACTAATTGTGAATTGCTTTGTAATAACAGGAACATATGTATACCAAAGAAGTAATATTCAAAGGCTACCTTTCACATTTATTTTTTAAGTGAAACTGCTGTTGTGTTTGTTATAGAAACGATATTTGACACGAATGTGTTTTCGTAAATGAAACATAAACTCTTTTTTATTTTGAAAACACATACTTTTGTTTATTTCTCAGTTCATTCAATGCCTTGATTTATTTTGTAATGATATTTTTATTTAGAATAGAATACATACGTGTATTTACTTCTCAGTTCGTTTAATAATTTGCTTGATTTTGTAACTAGTATTTAAACGTTTGATATAGATATATGTCATAGTACTGTATACAAACAAACATTTTCGTCCATATTGTTTGGAATTTAATTCTGTATTGATAATTTTTAGACTACATGAAAGCAACTTTTCTGTCTTTTTCAACATATATGCAATGATTAAGATCGCTTTTTCGCCCATTCTACGTGCCGTAATAATAGTGAAATCAAAAGAAAGCAAGAAATCTGGGTGTTTAAATTAGTTTTTTACCCATAAAGAACTTAAACCAAGCATCAATGAAACACAGTCTGAAAAAGTATAAATCAGCTACGAAAGCTAAGTAACTAATCCTGGTACCTTTGATAACTAACTAACATTGGGACTATGTTCTTTCACTAACATATGAAGTGATTTTTGATTAAGTCATTATCGTAGGGGCCAAGGGTTTGGTGATAAATAGGAATGTTTTAGTAATTAAAATCATTTGCAATAATATAAAACACAAACCAGTTGCCGTGCTGTGACAAAGGAGTAGGTCCGGTAAGGGCCGATTTTGGCCTCAAATTTCAAATTCATCTGATGACAGATTTTGGACACTTTTTAAACACTTAAGTGTCTACTTCAGTCAATTCAATTCGTTTATGTGAAAGATTTTAACTGATTTAGTCATTAAAGACGCTCAAATTCAAGCTTTAACATGAAAAAGCTATCAAATATGCCATAATATGTCACTTTTCACATGGTTTTTGTCAAAAATGAAAGTGGCCGCATCCGTGTTCATCCTCAACCTTTATATATGTTGTGTATTATCATCAAATACAACTTACATTTAAATATTAAGAATGAACACAAATGCGGCCACTTCCATTTAAGACGAAAACCGTCTAAAATTTAACTCAAATGCTAAAATTGTGAAGATTTCAGTAATTTAGCATCACTTAACGCTGCTAGTACCCCATATATGTGCATTGTATTGTCAAATACAGCCCATATTTATGTAGCAGAAGTATTCTACTTTCCAATAAATATATAAAAGTTTACATTTTAACAATTTTGTAAAACTGCTATATTTTGGGGCCAAAAAGGGGTTTTACTGAACCTACTCCTTTGATACTTGGACCGTCAGTATAGGTCATACGATGGCATGAAAGCCATCTTTTCTTGATAACTATATCCACTTTATTTCTATTTTTGATATTAATTTACATCATTTTCACATAAAGTTACAAACTGATACATGTAATATTATAACTGTACAAATAGACACTAATTCCATTAATATGACTATATAGGCCTGATCTACTTAATAGAATAGTATTACACAAAATTTATATCAACAACTTGAGGAAAATTACCAAAAACAAGCAATAAAATTAACGTGGACATAAACCGATATGTAAAATCAATTAATGATACCATAAATATTTTAACAAATAAATTAGGAATGGTAACAGTTTTTGTACATTATGCATTCTTAGTATAAACTCATTATACATACCAGAATTGAAATTGTGTACGCCCGACGCGGTTTTCGTCTACAAAAGACTCATCAGTGACTCTCGAATGAAATAAATTAAAGAAGCTAAATATAGTACAAAGTTGCAAAAGCTTTGAGGACCAAAATTCCGAAAGATTTTGTCAAACACAGCTATAAGATAATGTATTCCTTAGGTAGAAATTCCTTAGTACTAAAAATAGTATTTCGAAAAATTCAAATGTTTGTAAACAGTTGATTTATAATTATGACCATATCGTGCTGACTATTGGGCAGGTGATATATAAAAAATCTATACTTAGAACATACCTTTAATTTCGAAAAAAATAATTTGAACCCATTCTTTTCAAGAGAAACATTGTTTTCACTCTGAAAACCTACTACACTATCGCCGTGTATTTAAGCAAACACCTCCAACTTATTCGGTAAAACTGATGTTGTAAATCTATATTGGATCCTTGATCAATCGATACAATTTTGTTTCGAGTCACATGAATGAGCACATGACTGACTTAAAATAGATATTACTTGTTTGGCATTATTTCAGTCATTTAAATTCTTTATAATATTCGTATTTAGGAATTATGTCAATCCATTACTTGGGATCACATGCTATTAGTTGAATCATATGACTTTTGCAGTAAATAGAAACTGTCTTATGTTCATGAAACAAGAAATTAGGATTCACTCAGTTGCATGGTAGTTTGTTTTTATTCCTATCATGTGATACCAGTCATGTTATGGAATAAGGGTCAAGAATATGTGTTCCAATAGGAATATATACTATTCCATTGTTTATAAATAAATCTGTTAGGTGTAACAAATATACATTGACAGTCATACATTTCAAATGCTTTCAGTAGAACTTGTTGTCTTATATTTTTTCATGCAGGATATTAGACTGTTTCATGTTATTTATCAGGAAAAAAGAACATAGAATCGAAATGAAACATGCTTAAAAATTGTTTGACATTCTTTATTCCAAAATTATATTTTCTCGATATTTGGGACACCCCTCTTTGATACATGTTCTCCATGTTATGTGAATAACTCAAGTGGTCCGTTGTGCGGTTCCTGTTTTTCCAATAGGATCCTCCGTGTTCTTCATGAAATGTAAAAATAACAAGTAGGAATAAGTTCTGAAAAAGGAGGGTATTAACATTAGAAATAGGACAGTTGGAAGATCACAAATGAAACTTTTTTTTCAGTTAACAGTTTTCAGTTTGCAACATAAATTAACACAAGTATTATCCTATCTCACATGCATTCAATAACTGGCAGTAATTTTTTTTAATTTTATGCAAAGATTCTACATGAGATCATTATACAATCTACCAAAGAAATTATTTTACTATCAACCTTGGTCTATGTTTCGAACATCTCAATCTGATCACAATATGTGTGTTACAGGAGAAAATATGAAGTTCGAATGCCTTTGTAATCAATTTAGTATCAAAGTGTTATTCCGTACAGCAAGGTATTTCTACCCACAAGCATAAATGGCATATGACTGTCTGGCACTTTTCGGAATTTTTGGTTTCCAAATGATCTTCAACCTTGTATTTGATTGGCCTTCTAACACGTTTGATTAGAGGGCAACAACTAGTCATTCTTATGTAAACACACGTGTGTTTGACATGACAGATTATTATTATTATTTGATGATTTTTAAGAGACAAAATTAAGTAAAGGTTTGTCTCACGAACGAACTTTAAACACCAAGTTTTTTCTACCCCCAGGTATAGATTGCTTTAGACGTATTTGCCACAATTTTTGGAGTTTTCATATTTGATTTGACTTTCAAAATGTTTCGATACGAACGCCACTGGTGAGTTTAATTTAGACGAAAAGCGCATCTGGCATACAAAATTTAAGTCTGGTATTTTTTATGACTTTTTACAACCACTGGGTCGATGCCAATACTGATGTACGTATAGATTGCCATAGCCATTTTTATGCATAACTTTTGGGAATTTCGGTTTTTTAAAACGCTCAACTTCGTATTTGATTTGGCCTTCCAAAAGTTTTAATTCGAGCGCCATTGATGAGTCTTATATAGACAATACTCGCATTATAAGCCTGGTCTATTGGTGCCTTTTTATCCAGAGTAGAATTAGCAAAATGATGAATATTATGCTTATAGTGTGCAATCATATTTGCTCATCAATAGCAGAATAACATATGGATGTGAAAAGGAAAGAAAGAAAAGGCAACGTTAGTTCAAGAAAACAGGAAAACATGTAAACCAGTGTAGTATTTCATGAAAAGTTAACACTGTTTGAATAGTATGCAATGTTTATTATTAATGGTATATCTGTCTAGTAACACCTGCAGACGATTTGTTCTCATCCACATATTAGAGATCCCATGAATAATTCTATACACATTTGGTTTTTACTGAAGCCAAGACAATTTACCAGGAGTATTTAGGTCCTCATTTCCCTTTGGATAACACAATAAGACCCGATTCACATTTCGACAATTAATGGCTACTGGGCTGGTGATACCCTTGGGGACTAACAGTCCACCAGCAGAGGTATCTACCCAGTGGTAGTAATACTATAAACGGTACTCATTTTATTGCACCAGATGCACATTTTGACAATAAATGTCTCTTCAGTGATGCTCGAGGCCAAAATATTTGAACACCAAAACACTAATACAAACTTTGAAGAGCAAATAAAAATAAACCAAAATGCATGTTTAAAGTTTGAGATTATGATTTTGGCATAAACTTTCATATAAGATTAGCCAAATCCTCAGAAAACTAAAGGCCTGACTAAGCTTAACATTACAAGTAATGGCAGAAAAATATTTTTATCTTTATTCCAAGATATTTTTCCATCCCACTCACTTCCTTATATGACTTGAGGTTCTTGTTAGAATTCGATCAATTTAAGATCAATAGATTGCCTGTTTGCGGTAAACTAAACAATGCGTGATTTTAGGTTGCAATTCTGTAAATATAGACAATGCAATTTCCCATAGGAACTCCCTTTGCGGCTAACACTGTGACACTTTTACTATGAAGTTTCGTGAAAAATAATATCCAAGAACGGAAAGTTTATATGCACTACTATTTTATTCAAAGGTCAAAATATAGGGCTGTGCGGCATATTTTCAACATTTATATGCCCTGAACTTCTAAGAGTTGAAACTTATACTAAAATTCTATACTACCCTTACCTTCATATTTGGACCTCCTAAGAATTAAAATTTAGGCGCTACCATGTTTTTCTATACTGGTTACATTCCCAAGTGATGTCTCTATGAGATGAAACACAGAGATCATAAATGGGAACCAGTACATTAACAAATTAACATATCTATGAATATTATATATCTCCCCAAAAGAGGCGTGGTTTGAGAAACAGCTGTATTTACAAAGTGCAACCTTTAGCAATTCATAGTGTACTCCTAAAACTGTTAGCAGACATTTTAAATTAAGAACCAAATATTGACCTCTAATTCATTTCCCTGTTCTTTATTCTCATTAACACAAATAGAATATTTTTTATCAAATTTTATCAATATAAATAGACCAAAGGAATAGGACTAATTTCCCCAATATTTTTTTCACTCACAGGATCAGAATTCACAAGTTTGAATATTAAAGAGTCTATATTATATACTTAAAATACTGTTTTATAATTTTAAATATTTCCTTAGAACTAAAAAAGGTCTTTGATTTAACTTTTTGTTGTTGAATGCATTTTGATTAAAAATTGCATTTTATTTTTTTTGTCAAATTTGCAATCGAAGGACATAGCTAGTCAAAACAAGAAGGACTGTAAGATATTGCTCACTAATGAGATACATTCACTTTTAGTATTCGTGGTGAACAGTAAGTTGAAAAAAATCTGAAAACGTATTACCAGGTAAAGAAGGGTCACATGAAGCCTCAAGGCAAACTTCATATAGCTCTTATTTTTAGTTCTGTAGAAAAATACGACGAAAATTTCATACATTGCCGGCATGTGTTCGAAAAATATATCAATATTTGGTAAACAGAAAGTTGATATGAGATGAATCTGAAACTGTGTCACATGATCAAACCTGAAAAGAAAATTCAGGAAGCTACTATTTGTAGTTTCCTAGGAAAATACAACAAAAATTTCTTCATTGTTATTATTACGGCTGCTTCACTGCTAACCATTTTTTTCTTTTCCTATATTGTCTGTTGGAATCAAAGAATATTCAGGAGACTTTTAAACATAAATGAGGAATGTGTCAATGGGACACAGATGATGCCCCCACTTGCATATCATATTAAGTTATAAAGGGACATAACTGAAGAACAGTAAAAGTGACGCTACCAAAATTTGTACTTGATCTGAGTTTTGTAGTAATAAGTATTGTGTATAAGTTTCATAAAATTTGGTTGAGGCAAACTTAAGTTAGAGAATGGAAAGGAAATATTCAGCAATTTTTCTGTTTGTAAAGGGGCATAACTCTAGAATGGTTAAAGTGATGCCAACAAAATTCAAACTTGATCTGTGTTTTGTGGTAATAAGCATTGTGTATAAGTTTCATAGCATTTGGTTGAGGCAAACTAAAGTTAGAGAACGGAAACCAACTATACGGACGTACAGATGGACAAGGGTAAAACTTAATGCCCCCTCTGCTACGGCGGGGGCATAAAAAGTGTTTGAATCCTGCTGGACATGATATAATCATCCTTTTTTTTCATTGCCATGTATAATAAAATAACTTAAAAAAATTCAGAATCAATTTATTAACAACAGTATAATCTGAACTGTCTACAAAGATTAGAAAAACAAGTTCAGTAAATGGGAGATATATAAATGATATTTACATGCCCAGTCAAAATATCACAATCTTACACATTGTCCTGTTTCAACCTACCGTCCCATTTAATTTCTGTCTAAATATTATATTATTATTGTACTGTGATATTCCCAATACATCCTTTGTATGATAAAGGATGCTAAGAACCATTTATTAATCAATGAATAATCAAAATGCTTCTGCATATATCTATATGCCATGATAACTAAACATTAATCCCTTAAGTGCTGTCTTTCATGTTTATTTCTGAAAAAATATCTTTAGATTTTGTCGTTCAGTTTTGTTGGTGTTTCTTATATTCTGACTTTGCCTCTTGGAGATCCCTTTTAATGGTAATCATCTTTAAGGACACTTAAAATGGATTTTTTAAATCAAGTTGATCCTGAACTGAAAATTATGACAGAGAATTAAAATTCTTGTTCTATTAAACAACCAATCAATGAGTGTAATCAAATTACTGAATGAATTTTAAGGATACGTAAATATTCCTTACTACATTTCATAAATTTATGAAAAAATGATTGTACATAAAATTGCTGAGGACACAAATTATGAAACAAATAACTTTCCAAACAATATTGTTGTATATACAATACAGAGATAAAGAAAAGAAAGAAAAATGACAGGAAAAGAAAAGAAAATGTTAAAAGTATACATAAGAACATGGGCAGTAAATAATCCATGGTTTAACCTAACCTTTATTGTTTGAAAGTGACAAATTCATGGAATCAATCCACATGAGAAACCAATGCTTAAGGAACTTAAAAACATTGACTAGGTGTAGAATTTTTACTTCCAGAAAATGCATAATGTCATTAAAGACCTGACACACTGCATGCATTTGACAAGCAACATTTGAGGATGTTGAAGAAGGCTTTGATAGGTTAAATTATTTGAAACACAATACCATTACAATATATTGGTTAATTCATACTTGCGAACTTCAGCTTATTTTAAGATACAAACAATCTTTGTTGCTTAATAATATGAAAAGTTCACACAAAGTCCCACCTTAAGCATTTTAATTTCTTGAAAATCTAAACATCTGATTCAAAAATAATCACAATCACATTCCAACAAATGTAGAATTTTTCAAGACCTATTGAACCTCAACAGAATGAAAACAGACACAGTTTTTACAAATGCTATTACATAAAAATATCAATTGCCCAAGTGTTTTTAAATATAGGTTAACTCATAGCTCACATACAAATAAATATAATTTAAACATACATTTTTTTTATTTATTAAAGTACTATAACAAACTAGTGTGTAAATAGCACTTTGATAAATGGTCTCACTTTAAACAGCAATAACATTGAGCCTTTTTTTTAAATGGTATTGTTTCTTGCAATTGGCCTTTAAATTGAAAAAAGCATGATGATTGCTACTCATGTTTTTATTAAAAACAGATAAATTTTCAACAAATAATCAACTTTCTAAAGTTGGAGATTAAAATCTTTTGAATATGTGTTAAAAGGAAAAAGTCAAGAAAAATGGTCTAGTATATGAAACAATTTTAAATTGAGAAAACTGCATGAACTAAAATATTCACATTAACAGAATTTTTTTTAAATGTCGATATCCCATGGCAGGTTACCTGGCTTGTATTTCTTATCCATGTTATTGTATTCAGTAACTTTGTACTAGACTGAACAGCAGTGTTTGTTTTTTTACAATTTTTACAGTAAATAATACTTGATAAATAATGGTGTATGATAAGATATTACAGATTTGTCAAATAAAAGTCAATAATTTAACAACTATCACAAACAACTATCCTTCTGAACCAAAATCATGTGTGAATTCTTCCAGTTTCTTCAAATCAGTGTCATTAACTGTAGGTTTACTGTTCGCTAGGGATGCCAACATGTCATTCTGAAACACAAGAAAGATGAATGTCACAATATGTACAGCCTGACACTTTTTTAATAGTCCACTTTACCTGTAACTATAAACTTTTATGCATTTCTTAACTAAGTCCTTACGCTGCTTTTAAATTGTCTTAATTGTTCATTAACCATTACTTTATACATAATCTAAAATCAGTGAAAGGGAGGTAATTCAAATGATGTACCTTTTTTGCCCCTAATTCCTTAACGGTTAGAGCCATAACCCCCCACGAAGCAAATCCTAACCATCCCTTTGTGGTATAGAAACTTGTGGTATAACTTCAGAGAGATCCATACACCGTTCCACAAGTTATTGTGTGGAAACTAGAAAAATGCTTATTTTTGGCCCCTAATTCCTTAACTGTTGGTAGCATAACCCACAAAATCAATCCCAACCTTCCTTTTGTGGTATTGAACCTTATGGTAAAATTTCATAGAGATCCATTCACTTAAACTAAGGTTATTGTGTGAAAACCAATGCGTCTTCGGACGACGACAACAATGACGCCAACGTCATACCAACATACGACCACAAAAAATTTTGCGGTCTTATAAAAAATAATCTGTCATTTCCTATTGATACTGAAAAAAACAGAACACAACTATTAATCTAATAATCCAAACAACGATAGAATGTCTCACATTTAATTTTGGAAACATCTGTATTGCCCTGTTGTTTGCAACAGGAACGACAAAAGTAACTCAAAAATTTGTATCTTCTAAATCCAATGTACAATGCAAATTTAAAATACAAGTTTCAAATGACCATTTCAACAAAGACAGCAAAAGCAATTTAGTTTTCATTTAACCTACCAACACTACTCAAGGTAACTAAAGCTATTTACTTACCATAGACACAATAGGTTCTAATAATTTTTCTCCAGGTACATCCATCCAACTCATTTCCATGGCTCCTGGAGCTCCTGGGGAACATGGGGTCAAAAGGTCATCTACTATATTATCTGGATCCTTCCTACATGGGCCTCGTACCTACAGGTAAAATAAACACAAGACCGTTTTAATTTAGTTATGTTTCTAGGAATCACAAAATTCAAAAAAGGACTTTTTCAATTATATTTTAAACAGTAAACATAGTTTTGGATGAAATGTTATAAGCTGTTGACATGCTGTCATTCATAACACTTGACCTAAGATGGAGTTTTGGATAATGAATAATTTGTTAAAACAAATTTAATAGAGACCATCAAGATCTGCAACAAAATGAACATTTCCTTAACCTATTAATTAGAAATTCAAAAGGTATGCAGAGTGCAGCTTATATGTCTGACTAACTTGACACTGAAAATGGGGAAAATTAACATAAAAACACAATAATAGACTGTATGTAGAAATTCCCCTTTTAACTCCCTTAAAATTGGACACTGTAAGAAATGTGCAAAATCTGTTTGAATCTCTGAAGGAACCTAAGGAAAGCTAAAGGTGTTAAAAAATCATTTGCAAGATGCTCATTAATTTTCAAGTCATTTCCCAAATCTTATATTAAAATAAAAGATATGGTGCTTAAAACTTATATTTTTATGCTGGCTTTTTTTTGTAAAGTCAAACATTAATATGTATCAAGTCCATTTATGACTCTTACCCTTCGGAAATGTGTTGCATTTTGCACTTTTCTAACTGGTTGCATCAAAGCATCTCTCACAACAATTGATACATCAGCTCCTGAAAATCTGCAAACAAAGAAACAAGGACTTGATATGCAAGTAAACTATTTACCAGTAAACTCATATTTATTTTGTGTGAGAAATATAACATGAAAATATAATTCAATATTCAAATAATACACTTAGCCTTTCCAGACCTAAATAAATCACACATAATGCATTATTTTATCAGTGTCATAAATTTCAAATCTAGATATAAAATTTATTACTTCCACATGTGTATGTAGGCATTTGCTTTTTAAACAACACCAACAATATTATGACCTTACACTCTAACGAAATGAACTGTCATCAAAGTTATATGAAAAAGAATCGATGCTCTTAACTAGGTGTATTATATTTGAAGTTTTTTTTGTTTTGTTTTTTAAAATTTCCATAAAATATTATTTTTTCATACATAATATAAACCTACCCATCAGTCCTTTTTCCTAACTCCCTGAAGTCATCCTCTTGCATGGAGTGTGGTGTATTACCTAAATGTAATTTGAACATTTCTGATCTAGCAGGGGCCTCTGGTAGTGGGATATGGATTCTCTTCTCAAATCTAGAAAACATGTTAACATAGTTAATTTAAGTAGCAAGGGGGGATCTGATGAACTAATTATTGATTTGATTTGATGTTACCATGACCTTTTATTTCATTGTAACAGTGAGCAATAGCAGTTAATAGTTTTTTAGTAATGTGCATGCACATGAGTTTATTAGTAAAATTAAAATCAATACATTCATTGTGTTTATGTTATCCGACAAAGAAATCAGGTGATCTATTTTCATTGGTTCAATTCAAACACTTTGTCCTAAATGAATTGTCAAACTCTAAACTTGACTGCATTTGGGTATAATTGGTTGCTGGTGTTTGACATAAATATTTCTTAATTGAACTTGACTACTTTTTTATGTCTACGCTGTGGTAAGCCAATGTTCAAGAAAGGATAAAATGATTCATATACATGCTCATTGGCCAAAAACTACTTTTTAAAGAGTTTTAATGATTTTTGACTTTTTTTCTTGCTCAAAAGATATTAAAAGGGGTGAATCAAGAGCTTCATGTCTATGATATAGTTTTTGTAAAGATAATTTGCATACACAAAATATTCCTTATATAAAGTCATGCAATATCATTCACATAGAATTCCAGAAATTCATATTTCAGTTCAAAAATTCCTGCAATAATTACTTAAAACTTTAAAATCTACAATTCCCACTTAATGATTAAAATCTCATAAAGCCATTGTAGAGAACAAAACAAAAATAACATCATCAAACTTCAAAAGGTTTTTTATTGACATACCTTCTTCTAATAGCAGAGTCTAACACCCATGGTATATTTGTAGCTCCTAATACAAGGACATTTTTATTATCTACCCCAACCCCCTGCATCTGGACTAGGAATTCAGTCTTTATTCTTCTGGCTGACTCAGATTCATTTTCACTACGAGATCCACACAATGCATCCACTTCATCTATAAAGATTATACTTGGTTTGTTTTCTCTTGCTGTAGCAAATAAAGTTCGTACTAATCTGAAATAGATTAAATGTTTTCAATGATTTTCAAAGAATAAAGAAGGCTACAGAATAGCGCAAAAGTTCATGTGTGTGTAAAGATGTATTATGTTTATATATACTGAATTCATCCCAACAATTTTTGAACTAACAAATTCTAATGATTCTCACAAAATAAATCAAAATCCAGTTTTTAAGACAACTGTAACATGCTTACACTTTTTCCCAATGCCTAAGACTACTCAGGAAATCAGGCTATATAAAATATATAGCTTTATATAGGTGATTCATTTCATTGTGAAGTTAATCCAGGTTTGTAAAACAGTACATGATGTTTAGTGGAGTAGAGATTGTCTGTATGTCCAGTTCATCTTTTTTTTCATATTAAAAGAATGACATTTACTTGTCATATAAATCGTAGTCTGAAATTTATGTTTTTCCTATCATCTTTTTACTTGCAACAACTCTCCGGCATATGTTCTCCCTCTTTCTCTCTCTCTATAGATATATATATTTTCTGCAATAGAAGTTCTAATAGAACCTGATTTTTCAATATCTACTTTCACAAGTACTATCTGGTAACATAAAGATAGTTACTGTAAACAAATTTAGTGAGCAATTTATTTTTCATGACTTTCAATGCCAGAAGAATAAGGCCTTTTGGTCGGTGCTTAAGTTAACCCTTTGAATGGAAAAAAAAATCACTTGTTATACACTTTGGATGTTTTATGTTCAGTAGAATGTCCACATACAGTCAGGATACTCCTTCATTATTCAACCCATCTAATAATATTTTCAGAGTTGACTCTATATTTGCCTACTGATTTTTTAATACATTGAAGATAAGTGCATTTGCCATTTGCTATTCAGACTTCATTCAGTTTTATAAACTTATTGTGGTTAAAATATTTTGTTTCTATACAGGTCAATTGTAAACCTCGGCAAAGTATATATCTGGTCTACACTTACTTTTCACTTTCTCCAAGCCATTTAGATACTAAATCAGCTGATGACACAGAAAAGAAGGTAGAGTTATCAGCCTCTGTTGCCACAGCTTTGGCAAGATAAGATTTCCCTGTTCCTGGAGGCTAAAAACAAAGGAAATGCATTTATTAATTACAGCATAAAAAGCAGCAATTTAAATATATATAGCTTCAGAAAAAATGTTTCCTGTACGTAAATATTACTAAAAAGATGAAACAAGAGGCTCTCAAGAGCCTGAATCGCTCACCTGTAATTTTTGGCTTAAATCTTTCATTAATGATTATTTTTGCTTTTCAATATATATTAATGAATGACTTAAAAACTTCCATTGAAATGCTCTTTGTATCTGTCCTATTTTCTTCAAAATCAAAGAAATGCATTTTACCCCTATGTTTCATTTTAGCCATACTGGCTATGTTTCTTGACATACAAGAAAATAAAATACAAAATTTATACTAGATACTCTGAAACTCATTCAGCCAAAGTTTGGCTGAAATTGATTCAGCAGTTTCAAAGGAGAAGAATTTTTAAAGTAAGCAAACTAAATGAACAAATTGTGAAAAATTGATTTTAAAGGGCAATAACTCCTTAAGGGGACAATTGACAATTTTGGACATATGAACTTATTTGTAGATCTTACTTTGTTGAACATTTTTGCTGTTAACAGTTTATCTTTATCATTAATAATATTCAAGATAATAACCAATAAAATGCTCCGCAGGGCGCAGCTTGATACGACCGCAGAGGTCGAACCCTGAACAGTTGGGGCAAGTATGGACACAACATTCAAGCTTGATACAGCTTTGCATTTGGATTGTGATTAAATATTTGACACAGCATAGGTTTCTGACACAGAATGAATGTGGTCTAAGAACTTAAAAATTTTAAATTGGACATTCACCTTTTATGGTCCAATATCCAAAATCTAAATACATGGTTAGATCCAGCATATCAAAGAACCCCAAGAATTCAATTTTTGATGAAATCAAACAAAGTTTAGTTTTGGACCCTTTTGACCTCAATGTGGACAAAGTTGATAACAGGGCCCAAAAATCAAAAATCTAAATACATGGTTAGATTCAGCATATCAAAGAACCCCATATATTCAATTTTTGTTGAAATCAAACAAAGTTTAATTTTGGACCCCGATTTGGACCAACTTGAAAACTGGGCCCATAATCAAAAATCTAAATACATGTTTAGATTCAGCATATCAAAGAACCCTAAGAATTCAATTTTTGTTAAAATCAAACTAAGTTTAATTTTGGACCCTTTGTACCTTAATGTAGACCAATTTGAAAACGGAACCAAAAATTAAGAATCTAAATACACGGTTAGATTCGGCATATCAAAGAACCCCAATAATTCAATTTTTGATGAAATCAAACAAAGTTTAATTTTGGACCCTTTGGACCTCAATGTGGACCAATTTAAAAACGGGGCCCAAAATCCAAAAACTAAATACACGGTTAGATTCAGCATATTAAAGAACCCCAAGAATTCAAGAATAAAACCCCATTGAAATTGGTCAAGAAATAAGCAATTTATACGAAGTATCTTCTTTTGCACAATACTGTGCAATTAAATATTTCTTGCTATTGTGCAATACTGTACAATTGACAATTTTTTGCTATTGCGCAATATTGTGCTATTGGATATTTCTTGCTATTGCGCAATACTGTGCAATTGAAGATTTCTTGCTATTGCGCAATACTGTGCAATTGAAGATTTCTTGCTATTGTGCAATACTGTGCAATTGAAAATTTCTTGCTATTGCACATTACTTATTATATAATAATTTACACATCCTGTTTGGTGTGTATCTCCTACCATATCATTATTATTTGCTTTTAAATATAAATCAGAAATAACCAACTTAAAATGGAAAATTTGAAAAGAAAAAAAAAAGGAAAAAAAGAAAAAAAAGGAAAAAAAAAAAAAATCCCCCCCCAAATTGTTTGAACCCCCTTATGATTCATCACCCCCAAACTCAATCCCAGCCTTCCCTTTGTGGTATGGTACCTTGCAGTACAATTTCAGAGAGATCCATACACTTGAACACAAGTTATTGTCTGGAAACTAGAAAAATGCTTATTTTTGGCCCCTTTTTGGCCCCCAATTCCTAAACGTTTCAGCAATTACCCCCAAACTCAATTCCAGCTTTTCCTTTGTGATATGGAACCTTGTAGTACAATTTCAGAAAGATCCATGCACTTACACACAAGTTATTGTCATGAAACTAGAAAAATGCTTGTTTTTTTTGCCCCTTTTTTTGCCCCTAATTCCTAATATTTTGAGGCAATTACCCCCAAAATCAATCCCAGCATTCCTTTTGTGATATGGAACCTTGTGGTACAATGTCAGAGAGATCCATACACTAACACACAAGTTATGTCTGGAAGTTACAAAAATGCTTATTTTTGGCCCCTTTTTGGCCCCTAATTCCTTTACTGTTGGTACCATAACCCCCATAATCAATCCCAACCTTCCTTTTGTGGTATTGAACCTTGTGGTAAAATTTCATAGAGATCCATTCACTTAAACTAAAGTTAGAGTGCAAAAACCAATGTGTCTTCGGACGACGCCGGACGATGCCAGACGACGACGACGCCAACGTCATACCAATATACGACCACAAAAATTTTTTTGCGGTCGTATAAAAACTGCAAAATTTCCTTAAAATTACCAATTTAGTGGCAGCAACCCAACAATGGGTTATCAGATTCTACTGAAAATTTCAGGGCTGATAGAACATGACCTAATGGACACTTTAACCCCCATGTCAGATTTGCTCTAAATGCTTTGGTTTTTGAGATATAAGCCAAAAACTGCATTTTACCCCTATGTTCTATTTTTAGCCATGGCGGCCATGTTATTTGATGAAACAGTAAATAAAACACAAACTTTATTCTAGATACCCTAAGCATCATTCAGCTTAAGTTTGGTTGGAATTGGTTCAGTAGTTTCAGAGGAGAAGATGTTTGAAAAAGTTTACAACAGACGGACGACGACGTATGCCAAGTGATGGCAAAAGCTCACAGTTCCTTCGGAACGGCAGTGATATTGTTGGCTTTTTTTAAAACTACCTCTACCGTTTTTTTATTGGGAAAAATGCATATTTTTTTATTGAATTTGGGAAATTTGTATATTTTATTCTACATGTAAACACATCTCCGATTTTTTTCTGACCTTTGCAGTCTTTTTTTTGCACTGTTTTTTCAAGTATATTTTGGTTGTCAGGCATTTTCAACCTGAAAGGTACTTTTCGAAGATGGGAAAGAAATAGAAGCAATGATGGTACTTAATGCATTGAAAACCACGTGTTACAAACACCATGATGATTCTGATCAGAAAACCGGATCGCAAAAGTGCTTTCTAATATCAAAATAATAACATGAATACAATATTTACAAACATTACTACCAATGCCATCACTGTTTGGGGAAAATGTAAAACTTTTTGGGAGGAATTTTAAGCCATTTTTTTTAGTAATTGGGAATTTTCTCATGGGGAAAAAGCTGAATTTCGGCTGTAATTTGAGGCAAACAATATCACTGAACGGTGAGCTAAACAAGAGGCTCTCAAGAGCCTGAATCGCTCACCTGTATTTCAGAGAAGATTTTTAAATGTTAGCAAACTTGATGAACAAATGGTGTAAAATTGTCTTTAAAGGGCAATAACTCCTTAAGGGTCAATTGACAATTTTGGTCATATTTACTTTTTTGCAGATCTTACTTTGCTGAACATTATTGCTGCTTACAGTTTATATATATCTATAGTAATATTCAAAATAATAACAAAAAACTGCAAAATTTTGTAAAAACTACCAATTCAGTGGCAGCGACCCAATAATGGGTTGTTCGATTCGTCTGATAATTTCAGGGCTGATAGATCTTGAACAATTAAACAATTTTACGCCATGTCACATTTGCTCTAAAAGATTTAGTTTTTGAGATATAAGCCAAAAACTGCATTTGACCCTTATGTTCTATTTTTAGCCATGGCGGCCATGTTTGTCGATGGATACAAACTTCAGATACAATTTATAAACAAGATACCATAAGGAACATTTAGTTAAAGTTTGAAGGTAATTGGCCCAGTAGTTTCAGAGGAGATGATTTTTAAATGTTAGCAAACTTGATGAACAAATTGTGTAAAATTGTCTTTAAAGGGCAATAACTTCTTAAGGGGTCAATTGACAATTATGGTCATATGAACTTATTTGTAGATCTTACTTTGCTGAACATTATTGCTGCTTACAGTTTATATATATCTATAATAATATTCAAAATAATAACAAAAAACTGCAAAATTTTGTTAAAACTACCAATTTGGTTGCAGCAACCCAACAATGGGTTGTTCAATTCGTCTGAAAATATTAGAGCTGATAGATCTTGACCAATTGAACAATTTTACCCTATGTCAGATTTGCTCTTAAAGCTTTAGTTTTTGAGATATAAGCCAAAAACTGCATTTGACCCCTATGTTCTATTTTTAGCCATGGCGGCCATGTTTGTCGATGGATCAAAACTTCGGATACAATTTATAAACTAGATACCCTAAGGAACATTTAGTTAAAGTTTGAAGGTATTTGGCCCTGTAGTTTCAGAGGAGAAGATTTTTGAAATAGTTTATGACGACAGACGACGACGGACGCCAAGTGATGGCATAAGCTCACATGGGGCCGAAGGGCCCCGGTGAGCTAAAAAGCAAAGAAAAAATGTAAAAATATTCTGAAAGTTATATATAATTATAATAATACCTCTAACGACTTGAACAGTTACTCAATGTAAACCAAACCTGGACTTTTCAATGTTTTTATACTTTATCTCTCTTTTTATTTCATTAGCAATGCATTTATTTAATAAATAGTTTAACTGACATACATTCAGAAATAAATTGCTTTGCCAAGCACAGCTGGATACAACCATAGAGGTCCAACCCTGAACAGTTGGGGCAAAAATGGACACAATATTCGCGCTTGATACACGTCTGAATTTGGATTGTAATTCAATATTTGACACATAATAGGTTTCTGACACAGAATAACTGTAGTCAAAGAACTTAGAATTGTTTATATGATTTGAATTTATATTCAATTTTTTGCTTTTGTTCAATACGCTATGCTGTTGCGAATTGACCCCCCCCCCAAAAAAAAAATTACCGTAGAAAGGCTTGTATAGTTCGCAGTGGTACATAGTCCGCACCCCCTTCTCCCCACGAAATTTTAGGTAAAAAAACTTTTTGTAACTGTTAGAAAAGGTCTAATGAAACTCCGGTAATTTCAAATCCCGTGCGGTCGTTTGCGGTATTTTCTTGGAAAACCCTGTTTTCCATCATCAAACAGAAGCTGAAACTGCTTGTAAATGATTCTAGAACGCTTCATGATTGTTAAAATAAGTTTAATTCACTTAAAAAACAATTTAGAACCTTGTGTATGTTTAAACAGGAAGTTTAAAAAGCACGTGTAAAAGAAGAAATTAACCGGTGAGAGTCGAAATCCGTACATAACAGATATCACTATAATACGACTTTGAAAGTAAAACAGTTCCATCCTTTTGTAAAACAGTCTTTAATATATCTACCACATTAATGTTTGAAGGGTCTTAAGCTAATACAAACCATATTAGTCAGTATGAAACACCAAAACGGAACGAACAATGACCGATTACGTTTTGTAGTTTAAAAATTCTAAGCTGGTTTACGGTTGTCTTTTTCACTATGTTTGTATCGTTTCAATCAAGCAGATACCAGTTTATTTCAACCAATGCATTGAAAAGAAACGAGAAATTTGTAATGAAAGGTTTAGTTTTTATATTTATCAGTATTAATTTGATATTGAATAGAAATAACTTATTAATATGGATGAGTTAAAATTATTAGTTTGAAAAATGATAAGAGCGCCCTCTACAATATAAATAACAAAGATGGCGGAACGTAAACAAACCACCTCGCCCGCAAAATTGAAATTTTTCTCTTATTTCTTGCTTATTGTACTCTATAGTCAGCACCCCGTCTGGAAGGTCCAATTTTGGAGAATAAAACCGCGGACTATACAAGCCTTTCTACGGTAATATACCTTAATCAGCATTTTTAAAATTATTAAAATAGTAACTTCTAAAAATAAATTGACAGCTAATCACCTCAAGACAATACAACATTTCTTTATATATAATTTAAAAGCAGTGTACGGGAGGTAATTCAAACACAACATTGTACTTAAGTAATTGTCCATTAACCAGGACACCCTTGTTTTTCTCACTTTTTTGCCCCTAATTCTAAACGGTTTGAGCCATAACACCCCAAAGCCAATCCTAACCATCCCTTTGTGGTATGGAAACTTTTGGCATAATTTCAGAGAGATCCATACACTCTTCCACAAGTAATTGTCTGGAAACTAGAAAAATGCTTATTTTGGCCCCTTTTTGGCCCCTCATTCCTAAACTGTTGGGACCATAACCCCCAAAATCAATCCCAACCTTCCTTTTGTGGTTATAAACCTTGTGTTTAAATTTCATAGATTTCTATTTACTTATACTAAAGTTATTGTCTGGAAACCAAATGTCTTTGACGACGACGTGATACCAATATACGACCGCAAATTTTTTTGCGGTCGTATAAAAACAGGGATATCAAGTTATATTATACAATTATAGCCTTTTTATGAGTTGATACAAGGATATATCGACCTGAAAGGATAACACTGACTGAGGACAAAGTCTGAGGTTGATATACTTCTTAAGGTCCATATATTCTCATATCTACTTCATACAAAGGCTACAATTGTTATATTATTATTGTTATTAAGCCTGAAATCAAGCAGAAATTCATTTGATTGGTTGATACGATTGTGTCACAAAGTATTAAGGCTTTTAGATTTCTATTTCTAAATATTTAAAAAAAAACTGTGCATTTTTCTATCTGCTGTATTCAGTCTTCCTTCGAAAATATAGTTTATCATGTGACTCTTTCTGAACCAATCAAATTAGTTACAATATACACAATGACAATACATTGTATTCAAATATATTCTTTTGAGGGGTTACAAATATGTAGTCTGACAAAAAAAATCAAACTTATTTTGCCTAAAACCTCGTCTCAAAAAATAAATTTTTGTTTAAAAAAATACATACACCATACAGTAGAATTCCTTGCCATGGCCGTCGTTTTCCTATAAAACAAAAATATTTCTGTACAAATAAATCTCTAAATCTTGCTGTAAAATATAGAAGCATAGATAATTTTGATTGGTATATCCACTGCCAAAAGCTTTTAAATATATCTGTTTTTGTTGAACCATATACCTTGCTCATTGTTTTTGTTGAACCATATACCTTGCTCATTGTTTTTGTTGAACCATATACCTTGCTCATTGTTTTTGTTGAACCATATACCTTGCTCATTGTTTTTGTTGAACCATATACCTTGCTCATTGTTTTTGTTGAACCATATACCTTGCTCATTGTTTTTGTTGAACCATATACCTTGCTCATTGTTTTTGTTGAACCATATACCTTGCTCATTGTTTTTGTTGAACCATATACCTTGCTTATTGTTTTGATAGGTATCATTGATGTTTTGTCCACTGGATTTACATTTTCTTATCCATCTTTAGCATAGTTCATTCAGTATCTTTTTAAATTGCTTAAAAACAGCTTATCAAAGTTTATATACTAAGGAATTCACACCACCTAAAAGTTTATGAGTCGGAGATATTTATCATCAGCATACATTTTATGTTAAAAATCTGTTGTTTGCATGACCCGTGTATATATGTGTGAATTGATATTGATAGGTAATCAATTTAAATTTTGAAAAGCTCACTTGAGCTTGTGATGTGCAGCATGTTAACTAAATATAGACTTTAAATAAAAACTTTCAACTGAATTGAATAGAATCAAGTAAAGTAAACTTATTTTTCTCTTAAAACTATGTAGAATTTCCTATAAGACATAGCCTTAGTATTTACAGAACTTGCTGCTGTCTACTGCTCATGTGGTATATAGATTAGTAAGATCTGTAGATAAAGTTCATTTGAAAGTCCCTATATTCATGACAGTAAAATTATACCTGTGAATAAGTGAGGAAACTTTACAGGTAAAATCACAGCTTCTTTTAATGCTTCTTTGGCCTGAAATAATCCGGCAACATCATCCCATTTGACATTTGGTCTCTCCATTACAATAGCTCCTGCAAATACATTTAAATGCTTTTTTCAATCTTTATGAACATGTTTATGTTTTTCAGTTCATTTCATTAAGTGTTAATGTTTTACTTGATGTTTTAGTGACTTAAGTAACGAAAATCTGACATTAAGAACATAATCTTGATCCATTGAGGTATCCAGCTTCAATTTAAATGAAACATAATACGCATTCTGTTAAATCTGGTGAAAGGCTTCCTAAGTTTCATACAAAACACAAATGTATCTTTCACCTTTCTTATCAAAGAGTCGACAAGTAATTTCTCAAAACTTGAAAAAAATGAATATTTCTATTAATTTTCTTCCTTGAAATGCCTACTGTAAATGCCTTTTGTCTCCCAGTCTGAAGAAGTGATAACTTTTTTTGATTTTTCTAGATGTTTTTTTTTTATTTTTATTTTGGGGAACCAACTTTTTTTTTTAACTGAATTAAATACTTACTGATATTATTTTTTCATTCCAAATCTAGCAATCTTGTATAAAGTCCTTTTTATTGTTCCAGTGATTAGTTATCAATAACTGGAGACTAAGAAACTGAAATTTAGACCAGTCACCTAAGAACCTGATTATTTGACTGTCTTTTTCTGGAGACCAAACTCTTCTTATTCAAAGCACTACTCACCTGAAATTTGATCATTGAACTTTTTCTTCTCAGGATCCTCTTCTGAATCAGAGTCACTGTCATTCTTTTTTTCTCCATTTTTCTTTCTGTTGCAGAATACAATAAATATCTTGTAATAGTTGTATAAAATTAATAATCAAAAGTTCAAATAAAGTTTCAGGTTGCACTTTGTAAATACAGTTGATTCACAAACCACATCTCTTTTTGGGAGATACTTAATATTCATAGGTTTTTATTTTTGTTTACCTACTGGTTCCCAGATATGATCTCCATGTTTCATCTCATAGGGGACACAACTTTGGAATTTTACCTGTATAAGTATAGTGGATAGCATTCAAATTGAATTCTCAGGAAGTCTCAAAATAAAAGGAGGGGTAGTATTGAATTTTAGTATAAGCAGATAAATTTAAACTCTTAGAACATGAAGAAGTTCCAGGAATATAAATGTTGAAAATATGCCACAGAACCCTCTTTTTAGACCTTTGTAAAATAGTAGTGCATGTGAACTTTCCATTCCAGGATATAATTTTTTATTTGTGATGCAATATTTTGCAGGAACATGTGTGACTAGGTAATGGCAGACAAATTTGCATACAATTGAAAATACATTTATTCATTTAAAGATGTTGAAGATGTACAGCTATTCCTCAAGCTCTTGTTACAGCCTAGTTTTCTGTTTTAACATGCATGTCCAGTAAACAATTGTTTTTTTTTTCTTTCAGATTGACAATAACTCTGTGTAGCTTCTACCTACCCCTTACTTGAAGGTGTACCACTACCACCATCAGGAACAGCCTTTTTCTTGCCTTTAGCAAGATATTGTTTTAATTTTTCTGCTCTGTCTAAGTACTGGGCACATTTTGATCGTATACTGTCTTTAGCTTTATCACTCTGTGCTTCATCTAAAAAAAAGGATCAAAGACTCAAATTGATATTTGTGCAGAATGTTTCATAAACAATGAAGAATGGTCTACAAAGGAAATTTAAAATATATGAAAACATAAAATGTAAAAATGTTTTGCATTTAGTAGGCTCTAAATTCAACTTCAAAATATATCAGTCAGGGGAGATAACTCATGTCAGACCAAGAAGTTATAAATGGTAAAGATGGTATCCTGTTTTTTGTTCAATAACAGATTGGGAATTATTTATACATATTTTACTAGACTTATTTTGCAATACATTAAGCTGATCTTGCTTTAATGCACTAATTAAATTTCTGTGATAAGTTATCTTCTTTTACAAAACTTTCCATCCTATAACTTTTTATTACACCATGATGTTTAAACATTTGTCCTTTCTGTCAGGCTTTTTCCTATTAATGATTAAATGCTTTTTCCAAGGTATTTTTAAAATCGAATCAAAATATAAATTGCTCTTTACTAACAAGTATTCCTGATGGGCCATCATAGGTACTAATAAAGAAGTATCTACATAATGCAAATGTGTACCAAGCTTAAAGTTAACGAGACCACAAACTACCGTAAACCAAAACTAATACAGGTGGGACGGACTAACAGAACAGAAAACATAATACAACTCTACTATTGTAGGCGGGGCATGGAAAAATTAAATATATAAACCACTAATATGTGAGTGTTTAACAATCTTGGCTACCTGTAGTATTCCTCTATTTGGTGATAATTCTAGCTTTGAGCCATCTTTGATCACTGCTGCTATATAAAAACTACTTACATTTCATAGCATGAAGAAAGTACTCTACAGCATGTTCATACAATCTTAGTGCTTCTTCATAATTCTTGTTTTTATCTTCCTCTGTTGCTTTTGTCACCAAGTCGATAGCTTTCTGGAAATAAAGACAAACAAAATTTTAAAAGAAAAACATAGTGTGAGATTTAAAAAAAATATAACATTAATTTTCTTGGTTGAACATGTTAAAAGTTGTAAGGACAATTTGATTATTTTCATTATCAATGAAAACACTTCATAAAGCTATTAGTTATTTTTTTTAATGTGAAAAGCTCAGTATTTTCAAGCATACAATCACTGTGACCTAACAATAAATATTTGCAGCAATGAGCACATTCAACATGTTCAATTTGGACTTGCAGCATTTTTACTTTTTGTAAACCCTAAATATGTATATCTATAGTATAGTAAGTGAGATTCAAAATTGTTTAACTTTTAAAAAAGAACTATTAATGTGGATTCATTATTACTTGTGTGGAATTGTGTGAGTATAGGTATAGGTATACCACAAATTAAGTGTGTATGCGTTCAAACATCAACTTTGACAAAATTCAACCTTCCTATAGATTTGCTTGCAGAATTAAAAAAAAAAAATTAAAAATCCTATAATTGTATAGTAAAATACATTTTTTTCTTCATCCATGACATGATGAAAATTGGTACCCATGAATATAAACAAACCCACATCACATGTATTAAGGGAACTTTCAAGCATACCTATATCTGAAAACGAATTTACCTCAACAGTTATTAATCCCATGTTTTCAAGTATAGCATTTCACTTACTGAAACTACATGTACATAACCAAAAAATTAGTAAGGGTTCCGCGGAACCCAGTGTCTCGCCTACTTTTGCTGTTAATCGAAGGCTCAACAAAAATGAGGAAAAAAAAGAAAAAAAAATATTCCTCTCTATACTATCTTTTGATTGTAAGTAGCTTCTGTCCAAGTTTGGTAAAAATCCAGGATAATTTATGAATCTAATAAATGTTTTAAAAACTTAAACTGCAGACTGTATGTAATGTTGACTGGAAGAAAAACTAAGTCCATTTATAAGTAAAATACGGAAAAAATGGAACAAAATTTTATCAAAATTTCCTTCTAGATACTAGCTTTTGATCATAAACAAGCTTCTGTCCAAGTGTGGTACAAATCCAGGATAGTTTAAGAAAGTTGTTATTATTTTAAAAACTTTAACCACAGAGTGAATGTAATGTTTCCTGGCAGAAAAAGTAAGTCCATTTATCAGTAAAATACGGAAAAAATGGAATTTTTGTATACAAAATTTACTTTTGAATATAATCTTATGATCATAAACAAGCTTCTGTCCAAGTTTGGTAGAAATCCAGGATAGTTAAGTTTAAGAAAGTTATTAAAATTTCAAAAACTTTAACCACAGAGTGAATATTTGTGGACGCCGCCGACGCAGACGGAATGTAGGATCACTATGTCTAGCTTTTTCGACAAAAGTTGAAGGCATCGACAAAAAACACAGTATTTTCAAAAAATTAGGTAAACTAATTGCTGGCCATTTAAGTTCTTAAACCAACAGCTTTTTCATGCAGAAACAATGTACAAAATGACTAACAATGTGAACCTTTCATTTCAGAGTCACATGAGGGTTTTTCAAATCATATGACTGCCAATATAAATAGAAATTGCTAATTTGGCACTGACACAACATAATAGTTTTCTTTGACGTGTTCATTACTTTGGAACACGAAAAACAACTGCTATAAATCTATATTAGGAGCTTAACATCATATGATTATTATTCACAATGAACTGAAATTGTTTAATCTGCAATTTATCACAAGACTCCAGTAGACTTGTAACTAAGGAACAAGAAAAATATTTGCTGTAATTCTTTTGTTAGTTTTGAATCACAAGATACCAGTCATGTGAGTGTTACAACTTACTGTTACTATAAATAAAAATTGCATTATTCAATTCATTGTCACACAATGTAAAAAATAGGCCAACAAAATATCTTTAATTCTTAATGCCTGAAACTATGATCTGTCTTTGTCATATAAAAGTTTATCAATCTAGAAAAGACCTTTATAGTGATTTCCGCTCCAGCCATTCCCAGTTCCACACATTTTTCAACCCTTTATCTAACAATTTTGTGTCAAAATCGTGTTCAACAACATTGGAAGCCATGCTGTTGAAAGCCAAAGTGATATTTAAGACCGCTTTGTAATCCGATCCTTCATTGGGAGATAAGAATGTTTCAACCAATCATATCACTTTTTACAGATTGAAGTAAAATATAAACCCGGAAACAGAGTGGACTTGTGTAAAAAAACGGATACGACAAAAATGGAAAGTTCAACAAAAAATCGGAATCGGACAAGACGAAAAGCAGAATTCTGCTTTAAAAAGGAAGAAAATCATGTCTGCATGATAGAAACACACCTTACCCCTAATTTTATAATATCTTGGGATTTTTTTTAATATAAAGAATTATTCTAAACTGATAATAAAAAAGTAAATTTGATGAGTTTTTTTTTTTTCTGGTCAACTTAAAAAAGTTCAAACCAATTTAAATTCAAAAGAAACTAGAAATCTAGGCTCCAGCCCTTATTTTGATCCTAAAATATTGAAAAGCCAATTTCTTTTTGTTAATGTGAAATTCTCAAAAAAATATGTATGGACTACATGTACATGTAGCTCAACATTGTTCAAGGCAGTGTTTTCTAGGATGAAACAGTAAAATTTTGATTTCAATTTTTTTGGAAAAACCCCAATTTTGTAGGTGTGCTAAAGACTAAATTTTGTACAATTCAAAAATGTAAAATGTTTGAGAGCATGAATAAGAAGTGCCTAAACAGAACCTCAAAAACTATTAATAGTCAACTTATATATATATAATAGTCTACAGGAGTTGCAACCCGATTTTTTTAACACTAACATGATTTAATAAAGAAAAGATTGCATGCCATCTCCTCATGAAAATCATGAACTCAAACTTTTGGGACATAAGCCCATATCCAACGGTCCAGACCTTAAATAATCCTTTTAGTGTTATTAAAATTTTTAAGAAAAAAAAACACTGTATTTCATCTTGGTGATTAATTACAAGGTTAGTCTGAATGAAAATGTCCCTATAATAAAATAAAATTCAGAAAAGGGAGAAGGTTTGGTACAATTAAAACGTTTAATCCCGCTGCAAATGTTTGCACCTGTCCTAAGTCAGAAATCTGATTACAGTAGTTGTCGTCTGTTTATGCAGTTGTTGTAACTGCTGACTTAGTTTAACAGAATATGAAACAGAATAGATCAAAACCCTGCAATCATTGTTTATTTTTGTCACTGAAAGATTGTGAATGGTAACTAACTCCTGGAAGTAATTGAAGTCATGAAATATTTGATTTTCTAGCTTATGACCAAAAAATATATACCTCCTGATGCTGGTACAGGAATGTATTTTTTAAGAAAGTTTTAAGGAGTAACTATTAGTAAATAATCAATTTAAAATTATTTTACTAAAGTGTCACACAAACAGAAACATCTGTAAATACAACAAAAATATCTTCAGATGCAATGAAAATAAGAAAATAAGATTTGATCTTCTTCCAAGGTGTAAAAAGTGGCCAAGTAGTCTTTCAAACTGGTCAGATTTGTCTGTTCAATTGGTCTAAGTTGACGGAGTCTGATCTGACGTCTTTGTTCTGAGTTGTCATGTATTCCTTTCAGTAAATGTAAGTGGGTTACACAATATTGATAACACATATATGTAGAAAAGCTTTCTTCTTACCATTAAACCCATGCCAGGTATATAGGCTTTCCGATTTGGTAGATAATTAAAAAGATCTGTGTTCATCTTCATAACGAAACAAAATTGAGATGGAATACAAGCAATGAAAATTGTATACCACTTCTGCTTTAATACAGCTATTAAATACTTCTGATTTTTATTAAAGCTCCATCTATTTATATGTGGATGAGTCTATTCATTTAAAATGGTCATGTGAATATTTTATTTAGTATTATTCTTTCTAGTTCTATTTATAAAACATATGGCATTAGACAACTACATTACCTGCATAACCATTTTTCTTGTGACACTAACAGTAAGGGATAATGCAATGTTTATTTCTGGTTCATGGTCACACCTTTACTTAGTCATGATCACATGAGTAGATTTTAGGCATTTTATGGTTTTCGAATGGAATCGGTTACCTACTATGGCAAATAAGTTCTGGTTTTGTTTATCATAGGTGAATATGCATAGCCATTGTCAGGTTTGTTTATTTTGGTCTGCAAAACTTCTTCCCTGAAAATATTTAGGACATTATTGTTAAAATCTATCGTCTTCGATGACTTGTTTGTTGGTTAAAACTACCTGTAATGTGCCGCTATTAGACATTGAGAAAGTTAAGTGACGTGTTATCAAATCATGAAGCCTAATTGTTGGGGAAACAGGATATTTTCTTATCAATTCCTCTTTTGCTCATATTTTTCAACATGGAGAAAGTTGATGTTCCGGGTCACATGACTATACAATGGGAGATAACTGTAACATACTTTCGCGCGGAAATATGAAAACTGTTATCAAACAAATAATATCTTGAAAAATAATTATGTATATTGGAAATTAAAAAGAATACTCCGCACAGTAATAAATATCTAATAATAAAAAAACGCAAACAAAAGTGTTTTTCCTTTGCGATTCGAAAAGCTTTAAAAAAAGCATATATTCTACAGAGACATATATCTGTGCTTTCTACAACGGTCAAAATGTTCACCGTGTGCCATGGCATGTTTCGTACGGACTGATATCTTATATGTTACTTATCCGCTCTTACACATGGGGTGTCCAATGTAGTTTTTCATCATTTTCCACATGCGCTTGGGGAATGGACCCCATTTTTTTTTCTAACTGATCATATTTGTTTTCATGTTTGTGTTTCAATCTTTAAAAAGCTTTTTTGTAATATTTTAAATTATTTTCACTTAATTGATGTGTTTTTGTTTTTATCTATACGATATTATAATAGCAGTAGTCTATATATTTCGACCATATATTATTATTTTCCACGTGGATCTATATATATACTATAGCAAATTTAACACAATTATTTGGCCCACAAACTTTGAAATATGAAAGCTATAAATATGATATGTTAATCATAGGAATGAGAAAGTATCCTTTTTATGATTTGGGTTTATGGCGTAGGAATAGACAGAAACATAATCAAACATGGAGGGCCAGTAAACTTTTGAAAACGACAAGCAAAAATAAACACACAACCTGGGTCACACACATCTATATAGTCTTGAATTATTCAGTGTTCTCTCATTTTCATTCTTTCAATTTGCATTAGTTTTGCAAATATAGGGATGGGTGCAAAAAAGTCCTTCTACGCCTTTGTAGCCGCATTATACCTCAAATAAAGCATCAATTAACAGCGATTTAGATATGATTCTGGATATTCAGGATATTTGCCTTTTCTGGCGGACAAGATGACGAAAAAGGCGAAATTCCCAGCCAAGACACCATGATTAAAATATCATCTGAATAAACATGAATCACTTCAATAAATTAAGTTTATGATGCCATTAATTTTTATTCCGTTCTCATTCGAACCACGATCTTAAAGTGAACAATATTGCACTTTACAAAAATATGTACACAATGACAACTATTATCATGAAATGACTTGGGTAGATTGAATAAGCACTATACGTCAATCCCTGATTTGGGGAATTATACCGATAAGTGGGAATAATATCAAAATACAAAGATGTGGTATGATTGCTAATGAGACAACTTTCCACCAGAGACCAAATGACTTAAAAGTTAAAAGCTATATGTCACCGTGGTACGGCCTTTAACAATGAGCAAAACTCAAACCGCATAGCCAACTTTAAAGGTACCGTTATGACAAATGTTAAACAATTGAAACTAGAAAACTAAAGACCTGATTTATATAAAACACAATAAAGGAAAAAAAATTGATTTACATCAACATCAACCGCTGAATTAATAAGAGATGATTTGGGACAGGAATATAAGAATGCGGCGGGGTCAAATTATTTTAGAGCGCCCAACCCTAACTGTGTAAGATCTGAGCCATATTGAGGAATTCCAACAAAAAAAGTACCAGGAAATCAGACAATGAAGGACCAGACAGACAACAGGGGCGTAGCTACCTTCTTAATGAAGTGGAGTCACAAACTAAAGGGCGAGGGGACTGGGGGCCGGTTATGGCCCCAAGTTAGTCCAGGGCAAAGCCCTGGTAGGGGGTAGGGGGCAAAGCCCTAGTAGGGGGTAGGGGGCAAAGCCCCTACCTCCGGAAGCTCCGCATATATAGCGTTTCAAAACAATAACAACTGTAATAAAACTTGTACAATTTTGTTGTGGTTTTTTGGTCATCTATTTGTTTAACTTCGATTCGAATGAAGACTAGACATTGCTGTTTGCGTTTTTTATACGCCGTGAGAGCTTTTAAAATCACTGAGATTTGTTCCACATGCTAGTGTTTGTATTGAGCAAAGTAGCTGTATAAAAAACAAACAATATACATAAACACAATAATATATGTGGAGTTTCTGTTAGCATAAACACCATTGGATACCAAATACTTGGTGGACACATTCTCCAAAAGTTTGCTTAACATATGTATTTAGATGTTTAAAACATTTGTGGGTAAACTCTACAAGAGAGAGAAAAAGGAATTTCTAATTTTACGCAGTTAGGAATTCTCGAAGTCTCAGAAGGAATGGTACTTTATATTGACCACGATCTTTTTCATGATCTGAGTTTGTTAATTAACAGGCAATATCTAGATGATAAGAGTGAAGGTACGTGTATTAAAAGTTTGGTGTATCTTTCGAACAAAAATCAACAGTTTAGTGTCCGACTCGGACAGAGAATTCATTATAAAATCGAATGAACAAATAGTCCAGTAAAACGAGTTAGAATTAACAATTTATTTAAATGCTTTTACAATCAACCATTCGTATTACCGGCCATATAGACACCGGACCATATGTCGAATTACGAATCTATATACAAGATGCTTCTTTTGTAAAATAAATAAAACGTAATACATGTACTTGAAATTGTGTACTTTTTTATAACAGCAGTTCCAACTTCTCATCTACTAGTATACGGAAGCTATTGATTGGCTGAATGGTTATTAAAGTGTCCGGTAACAAATATTACATGCACACCAGGACGATAATCCGTTGACGTGATGTGAAAATGAACTATTCGTGTTGTCAAGACCTACATACTTAGTAAATTTTGAACTAGTTCACAAGGTAACAGTCATTATTCCCGGATCGAACCTCGAAACGAGTGGAATAGTCTTAGTTCTAGTAAGATGTGTGCTTTGGGGCGAAGCAGAAAATAATAATGTTCAAGGTTTTTTTTGTTAACCCTAAAAGGATAATGCTTCCCCCCCCCCCCCCCCCCCCCCCCCCCAAGGCGAATATATACGTTATGGAGGTGGTACCGACAACTCTGTAGCTGGTATTTTCTAAACAATGCCCGTAATATAAAAAGTTCCGCTACGTTTACACCAGTTGTATGTATACATGTCTTACAGGATTAAAAATTTCGCTGCATGTGTATTCCTCTGGCTTTTATTCTTTGGGTAGTTTTTAAAATGCTTACACAGAAAGACCAATTCCTATATGTTAACTTTGTCCCTCTCTCTCTATCTCTCTTTCTGTTTTTTTTTGGGGGTCTTTTTTTTTGTATGAAAACGACGAGGATGCACGTGCTGTCGTGCCTCCGGGTAGCTATGCCCCTGGACAAAATAAACACGGAAGTGACGGGTTGTATATTAAAAGTAAAAATCGAATATAAAGATGTTATCTTTACACTATGTCTATAGAAACAAAATAATGCGTACTTAAACTAACACCGCATCACAGATAATTCGGATTATTGCCGAAAGTAATAATTAAACATATACTGTTTATGAACGTATATGAAAATGGTTAGGCTTGGAAGTGTTGGTTTAATTTTAATTTCTGCAAGTGTACACGTGAATCTGGTATCTGGTGAGTTGAAATATTTCATATAATTCATATATTACAAATATATTTAAAAACAAAAATGAAAAAAACAAATGACAAGTTCAGATAAAATAATAGGAAAATATTTCATGTATCAATTCATGACACAAAATTAGTACACAGCACTTCTGAGTTGACATGAATTATCATCAAAATGGTCAGAATTATAAATTGAGTGTTTAACAATACATTGAATTTTTCGAAACGCTAAGGATTTTCTACCACAGGAATAGATGCTCTTATTTGTATTTGGCAAAATGTTTCTCAATTTTGGTTCCACAATGCTCTTCAACTTCGTACTTTGTTTGGCCGTTTCAACTTTTTTATTCGAGCATCACTGATGATGATCGAGTCTTTTGTAGACAAAAGCGTCTGGCGTACGCACTTTTAATCCTGGTATCTATGATGAGTTAATTAATCCCTACACAGACTTGACAAAACTCGAAACAAAGAAAAAGGCAGTTTTATTGCTTTCTTCATGTCAAAGTCAAAGCGAGCTAGACCTTCATTACAATGCAACATCTCGCGCATCAATTCAGGTAAAAACGACTCCTGCAATTTTGAGTATTGTTTTGCTAGGTGTCGATAAAGCTAAATATGTGCACAGAAACGAGGTAAAATTAACATAACGCTCCATATGTGCACATAAGAGATTTTCTTTACAGCAGTGCTATGAAATATTGAGCTCAAATATCACACATAAATGTCTTATAGGATATTGGACAAAGATTTGAAGAAAACAGTCACATACGATAAATTGGTAAAGGACAAGGTATGACAAGGGGCGTTGTTGGCCCCCTCTCCAAATAAGTTATTATGTATAACATTAATGACCTTAGGGTAGAAACTTTATTGTGTTCCGGTAAAGGAATTAAGGTTGCCTAGCAAAGGTTTTTTATTAAATATCAAAATCATCACAATTAAATGCTTAATGTGTAGAAATAAGAACATTTCCACATGATATTGTTTTTCAGAAGAACTTAAAAGGGGCAAAATTAGCTCCGAGTTATAAAAAAAATCAAAATATGATTTTTTTTTGTTAGTAATAATTTGCTTTTAGCAGTCAGATTCGTTCAATTTTGTCAAAATAAGTTAAGAAACATCGCTGATGAATTATCAAGTGAATAATTCGAACTCATTGAATCCGTATTCATGTGACCTTTAATTTAACCCCTTAGCTGGAGATGGGGTACGCATGTATTCAGCTATTTAAAGGACAGGAATGTCATCATTGAAAGTGAAAGAAGGATGGACCATTTGGTTGACCGATTCGATCCACAAAAATCATTCTTATACAGGTAAAAACGATGATAAACAATACCTTTTAACCTAAAATATGAAATCAAACAGACATAGAAAAATCCAATTGCACGTGGTCCCTATCTGTTTATATTTATATTTATGTTTATATAGGGTCATATTACCGTCGGCAGTCTTCGGAGGTCATCTCGATGGTTAATTAGATGACGTCTAGACGTCTAGCCAAAAATACACAAGAAATTCTGATATATATTATCGAGTCCATGTATTGTTAATTGTTTATTTAAGACTTTTTGTAATTTGGATATACGTATAATCCTTTGATTGCAAAAGTTTTCCCTGGCGGGGTCGATGCCACTGCTGGTGGACGTCATTTTTATAAATTTCCGGTTGCAAAACTTTGAATTTTTCGAAAAACTAAGGATTTTCTTATCCAAGGAATAGATTACCTTAGCCGTATTTGGCACAACTTTTTGGAATTTTGGGTCCTCAATGCTCTTCAACTTTGTACTTGTTTGGCTTTATAACTATTTAATTTGATCTGAGCGTCACTGATGAGTCTTATGTAGACGAAACGCGCGTCTGGCGTATTAAATTATAATCCTGGTACCTTTGATAACTATTTGCACCACTGGGTCGATGCCACTGCTGGTGGACGTTTCGTCCCCGAGGGTATCATCAGCCCAGTAGTCAGCACTTCGGCGTTGACATGAATATCAAGTATATGGTCATTTTTATAAATTTCCTGTTACAAAACTTTGAATTTTTCGAAAAACTAAGGATTTTCTTAACCCAGGAATAGATTACCTTAGCCGTATTTGGCACAACTTTTTGAAATTTTGGGTCCTCAATGCTCTTCAACTTTGTACTTGTTTGGCTTTATAACTATTTTGATCTGAGCGTCACTGATGAGTCTTATGTGGACGAAACGCGCGTCTGGCGTATTAAATTATAATCCTGGTACCTTTGATAGCTAATTCCCCCTATTCCCACATGAAATTTTAACTTTTCTTACTAGATTTATAAAAAAATTGTATGGGTATGAATTAAGTGTTTTTAATTAAAATAAATATGAAAGAAATGGAAACAAATAAAAGTAAATTATTTTATTTCTTTTATAACACAAATTCAACAGTAGATTCAAGCAAGCATTATAATATGAAACAAACAATACAAGTTGACAGCACTAAAACAAATCACACATTGTAGCACACACATTAGAAATTCACTGTATATAAGTCTATTAAAGTTTATTAATCTAATCATTTCAACGTGAAGAAGGTAGGCGGCTGCATCACCAAACTGCACTATTGTGACTTCCTGGTTGCGGTGTTTAACCTTAAGCTCTTCTAATCTGTTGTTGATTTCGACATACTTTCGTTTTTGGGCCACTCTCTTCCCACCTGCTGCATACTGGATCATGGTCAGGGCGTGGAAAGCTTCCTCATGTTTCAGTAGTTTTATGAGTTTAAAGATGTTTGGATGTGGTGCTGGACATGTTTCTTCAGCTTGCTGTGCCATCCCTCTAGATGATGTGTAGTCCTCGGTCCCTGTGTTTTCGTAATGGACATTGGTCCCAAGGGTGACTGTTCTGTTCGACCCAGTATGTTGTTACAAAGTCTTCAAAGGGCGTATAGTTGATGTTAGTATGTCGGTTAGGGCATTAAACCACACATCTTCGACCTCAGCAGTAGGTACAAGTGGAAGGACAGCGGCACGGCGTACTAGTTGATGAATGTTGTTGTCTCCCTTGTATGGAACCTGAATCCCTGTTGCTTGTGCTTTTCTACAGATGCATTGTGTGTATTGGAAAAAAAACAGCCTTTTGCGTTGAAGCCAGGAAATACAGAATATGCTGCATTTCGGATGGTGACTTCATAGTCCAGGAAGATAGTGGTAGACTGAAGTTGTAGTTGGTGTTGGTGGCATACATCTTTGAGTAAAGTCAGGAACCTGTGTATATTATTTCGCTTTTGGCAGGAAGCAAACTGTGTACCAGTGGATACATTGCGCCTTCATCAACATTTTTTGGTAAAACTGGGATGTTCTTCTTGCGTTTGTGTGTTGTACATGGAAATCTTGCAAGATGGGAAAGTTTGTTATAATATTATCTATCATCAATTTATTTGTTCGGATGACAAGTTTTTAAGTTTACTAATTCAATGATTTTTTAATCTTACTTCTATTTATCTGACTTATTCTTTATTTTTAAGTAATTCTTTGAAGAAGAAAAAACATATTACAAATACACGTGTATTCAATATTTTTTTTTTTAAATAATATCAAACTTAAACAGTGTAAGAAATATGTTTTCTTTTAAAAAATACAGGTAAATCTGAGGCGAATTTTTAATTAACCTTGATTGTTATAAAAATAAATTATTTATCAAAACATCTATTGTTATTTGCATGTGGGAATAGAAGGAATAGTGATTTTAAAAAAGTGGGAATAGGAGGAAGACACCGTTTTAGTATGGTATAAATCAAATATCAGAATTTGAGTCAAATCGGTGAACACCAATTTGACAGCTATACCCATGAATAGTCACTTAGTTGACTAGATGCATATAAAACAACACAGTGACATAAAAGTTGCCTAGCAACGGTTCAAAAATTGGTCCTTTGTGGCATAAGTTTGAATTTGGTAATTTTTGAAAAATCTGCTTTCACATATGGTATAACATTACAATATAATATAAACATATAGATTATCATTAATCTTTGATAACGGACATGTTGCTAACCAACAGCAAATATTTCTTAAATTAAGGAGAACTACAAACCTATTGTTCAATGTAAAGGTCTTATCATGAAACCAAGAATATAAAGGGTTTTATAGGTAGGGTCTGAACAGTTTTAAAGTTATTTAACATTTAATGAAATAAAAGAAACATGTCATGTACCACAAAAGCAGTCTCATACTGGAAGTGAAAGTCTGATCAAGGAAATTAAGAATTGATATGATGTAGAGTTGGAGATATGAATGTCTCGTCGTATCAAAGCAATAGGTGGGGATATAAACAATATTTGAGATAATTAACGATTTAATATATAAGGAGGGTGCAGTAAGAAGGAAATTAACATATTATGCAAAAATATGTATGGTTTCGGGGTTGGACATAGTCAAACTCAATTATTTGACCTTGAAAGTCAAAGGTCAAGAACAGAGGTTACCTTCACTAGCTGCTATTAGACACATCATCGTAATATGTTGCACCCATATGCCAAATATCAAAAGCCTATGTCATAAAATATAAAAGAGTCCTAAAATCAATTATTTTCACCTTGATTTTAAAAGCAAAGGTAAAATAAAGGTCGTGATGATATTCGACTGATATGATATCTTATGGTTATACACATTTACGCCAAATATCATAAGTCAATGTAAAAAAAAAGTGTTAACCCGGACAAATTTGTACGAGAATAAAATCTTGAAGAAGAAGAAGAAGAAGGAGAAGAAGAAGAGAAATACTACTTAAACGTAATGTCTCTATTCCTCTCTTCTTGGAAGCCAGAGAAACGTGACAAACAAAAGTGAGAACTGAGTACTGCATAAAGTTGATACACACATTATTTTCTAAACAGCTTTGTAACTGCGATTTGAATCCATCTCAAAGCATTCTTTATTTAAACTTGTTTACTACAGATTTATCTTTAAGTAATCTCCTTTTCTTATTAGTTTGTTTTTTGTTTTGCTTTAGTCATTCAGACTAAGAAGAATATCCATGTTGAGCTTGGCCGCCTGACCCAATTGTAAACGGCATTGGGCTAAATTATATTATAATAAAAAAAAACCAAGTACTATATGTTTTATATTTTTTTCTTTCTATGTTCCAAATATGTTGTGCTTGTCTCTTTCTTTAACGACCATAGAATACAAAATAAACGTGTTTTGAATTGCATGCTTTGTATGAATTATTTTCTTTTCATCATCTAGAACAGTTCATTGCCCTTTTCTTACTAATGCTTCAAACACATGGCACATTTGCAATTGTGAATCGGACTACTCCCCTTTTTCTTTACATATTCAAATATTATGCGGTCTTGATAATGGTAGATATTTATAGCATCTGTTTATAGATTATCGTTGGTCATCTCAACGAGATTGATTTTCTCGCTTGAGCCGGTACGGCGAAAGTCAGAAAAGCAATCGAGTTGAGATGACCAATGATAATCTGTTTATCGCTATTTTACCTATGACGACGTTGTTAATTTCAACGGCACGTGCGCCCTTAGTTTCTAGCGATAATTTTTCATATCACTCTATTGTGCTGAGAAAGGAAATTATCAGTCAGTTAGATCAAAGGAAAATTTCGTAAAATAGCGATAAATAGAGAATATCATATGGCTTTTTAAATATCACATCGGTATCAATCCGAGACACCAATATAATCCCAAGAGCTCTGCTCGATCAAGGATTTGTATAGTACTATACAAATCCTTGGCTCAATGGATTATATATTGGTTGAGGGTTGATACGAGGTGTGATATTGAAAAAAGCCATATCATATACACTTTATTCTATACTTCAAGTAGATTTTTTTTCTCAAGCAATACAGATTAGGGGTTTGATAAAGCGGATAGCCACAGTGATACAGCACGATTGCAATTGATTTTATTACACATACAATTTACTTGTATTCACTACTAAGTATTTATTACATTGGTTGAAAAAATACACAACATTCGTACAATGTAGGAAAATATAAAATTTATTTGAAAAGATGATGAAGCATTAAAGGAAGGACATAAGAAAATTACGGCCTCTTTTTTACCTCAGGAGTCCAAGGCCCCACGCTATCACAATATTACATGTACAAGACTCCACCTTAACGTTTTATCTTATATAAACTTCTGACTATAACCTTAAGCTTGTCTTACAAGAATATAATTTAAAACAATATCGGAATTATTGACACCCTTTCCCACTTCCCCTACCTGTCCTACCCTAAATATAAACCGACAAATAAAAAATAAAATTTGTTAAAATATATTTGTAAGAAATGTCAGATTTATGATTTAAGGTCTTTTAAAGTTTTTGCCATATTGAAAATAGCGTATTCTGAAAGTGTACTGGTTTTTACTAATCTATATTTATTTTGTGTGAAGATGAAAAGTAAAGCAGAAAATATAAAAACAGGAAACAATAATCAAGAAAAGGAAAATAAACAGAAACAAATATTTAGAAAACAAAGATTGTACATTGTGAGATTTGAACTCAAAACCTTCCGATATTAATTCAGCTTGTATACCGATTACCCTATAGTGGTTATATGACAAAATCATCTCCGGTCCACAGTTCGTGTAAATATTTCGAGATAAATTCAATGAACACTATTAATGACAACATTAGAGCCTATTTTAAATAGCACCGGATTAATCCGTTCACCTGTATTATCATGCAGTAGCCCATTTTAGCGAAAATTTGCAGCCTTGGTGAACAACCTCACTACTCTAAAACCATGCACAGTAATTTTCACTGGCTAAATGATTAAGCCGGGTAGCTGGGGTGTCTAAATGTTCCTCGGGGGGGGGGGGGACACATCAATACTTAGCTGATAGGGGGTACCGCTTGGATTTTGTTACCCCACCCTTTTCATATAATTTAGATTTTAAAAATGTATACCTTTTCATATATTGCGTAGGTAAAAATTTTACCTTTTCCCATATTGTTTGGGTTTCATGTGGTGTGTAATGTAAGAGTGAAATATCAGTGTCAAAAGAGAGAAAATTGGTTGATAAAAACACAGACGGGAACACCAAGACAGATGACAGACGAAGAAGTTATGTGAACTTTATTGACCTTATCATATATTTCTGATAGTTTTCCCGACATATTCACATATTTTCAAGCTTGAAAAAGTGACCTATTCCAGTGGCACGTCCTATCACCTTGTTTATAGGAAGTGCCCCCCCCCCCCCCCCCTCGAGAAATGTTTGACGATAGATTTTTTCTTAAACTCCTGTTAAAAAAACTTTTGGTTCAATGTACTTTTAAATTTCAATATAAAAACTGGGAGTCACTGACCTTGTTTTTACGTTAAAATACATTAAAAATTAACGAAATCAGAGTTATTTTATATGATTTATAGGGGAAACTTGGTTCTTCCTTATCGAGGAAACATTAAACGATAGAATTGGTTAAATTTCAATAACATAATTGCTTTTCATAAATGCCACTGAAATACCAAATAAAAATAGGTGGTCATGATCCTTATTTTCTTTAAAACATAAAAAAAACCACACACACACACACACACAAACTGTCCTATTAAATTCAATATAATTATCTGCCCTTGATTTTAAAGGATTTTTTTTCTAAAAATTTTAAATACACTTAACGACACTTAATTTTTGATACTTCAATCTTGAATTTTCAAGGTTTAGATTTTTTTTTGTATACTGAATGATACTTGGTAAAATAGTTTTTAAACCAATATTGTATTTTTGCAACATGCCCGGAAGGGATGCTCAGAAAAAAGACACCTGTACCTCAATCTAGGCAAATTCTAGATATCGGTAAATCGAAAGAACAGTTCTTATTGATATTGTATGAACAGTGTTGTACTGTATCAAGAACCCATTACGTATGTTTTCTGTAATTTAAATTCCAGGCTAGAACGGACATGGAACACTTGAGTTAACTTGTTAGACATTGAAGTGCTGTTTTATCATGGACAGGATATTTTTTTATATTGTGATGTCTTGATACTATATAAAATTTATTCTACTTTAAATTAATTTCTGTCGCTAAAATGGGCATTGATTATTTCACTTTTTGCTAAAATGGGTTAAGATCTGGCGCTAAAATGGGTTATACTTTAGCGCTAAAGCGTCCGATTTTTTTTCGCTAAAATGTCCTATTAATGCACAAAAATGTCTAACGCCGATACATGAACAGTTTTTCTGAACTGTACTGCAAATCTGTATTTCAAATCAAGGATAAAAAAACTCTTCTCTCTTTAAGATTTCACGACTTGATTCGTCCAAACTGTAATTTTTACAATTCTCCATAATTATAGTCCGAGCCCAGTTATTGCTGAGGAGTCCGACGGGATTTTTAAGTGACTGGTTGTGGCTGTGTTACTCGATTATTATGGAACCATTACTGTGTCAGAAATTATTCATTTGTCTTATATTTTAGGTTTAGTAAAAGATGTCGAAATACTATCCACAAGAGGCATAGTATATGCCAAGAACGGGACAGCTATCAGCTTGACATGCAAAATCAATGTAATAGGAAGTATCCAGTTCATTCGTTTTATTCCTGATGAAAATATGCACTATCTTTTAAAATTGAATGTCACGATGAATTCTGAAGAATGCACATCTTCGATAAATATAACATTTTCTTGTGACCTCAAACATAAGGTATTCGTTATCACCTTGAGTCCAACACAGTATGATTTTGGACAAACTTGGACATGTAGTGCTTATGTTGACCAACAATATACAAACATATCGGATAACGTTACAGTCTGTTTAGAGAAAGGTAAGTCAATTGTTTACTTTCCTTAATTGCACGTTTAACTAATAGAATAAGAATAGAATTAAAGGCCCTTGATAGGCAGCATGACATTTATACATACAAAACAATACACAATGATAATTTTGTAAAAAAAAGAAAATAATTTTACATTGAAATGAAATATTAAATGTTCATATAGATATAAACCTACATATATTTCTTCATCTTATATAAATCATGCACATTTTATTCCAGGCAGGACCAGAACCATAAAATCTTTACAATAATCATCCTTATTAACTAAAGTATATTAATTCATGTTTCGACTAACATCTAAACATTTACTAATATAATTCACTAAATATGTATGTTATAGACAATTTTTCATAAATAAATAACTGACCCAACAAATATTGGCTCGTTTGAGAGGTCTGAAAAGTTATGACAAATATGTTTATCTCATTGAAAAATGTCTCTCCATCACCATTGTATGCTGAACAACTAATAATAAAGTGTTGGTTAAATGTACATTTCTTACAAAGCCTCTGATCTCTTTCTATATATAAAATTTTATATCTGTCTCTTTCTATTTTGAGATCATGGCACTAATTCTGAGTTTTTTCTCAATCAAAAATTGTTTAATGATCAAATAAATTTCTTTAGAAAAACAAGTTTTTGGTTGGAAATAAGTATCTAATTTGCTACTTTTTATCTTTTCTTTTTGTGTTCTAAAACCTTTTAATTTTTTTTGCTTAACTGACTTGATAAAAAAGTTAAGCTTTACTTCCGAATTTTGAATATTCAGCTTTTTAAAAATATAATGTATGGATGAATACCACCATTCGATATTATAAGTAAACATGTTTTTGCTACACATATAGGTATCAGTAAACCATGTTCCATATTTTTTTAAATTCCAAACCAATATTTCACCATTGACAATACAACTGAAAAATTTTAAGGTAATCTACCAAGTTCTCCTAGCATAGCTCAGTTAGAGGACCTTTTATTTACACATAAAATATACTTCATATATCTAGAATTGGATTTATCTAAAAAAATCATTAATGTAAATGTGCTGTAATAAATATTCATTTTCTTTCTGGCATGCTGCAGAGCTAATTTTGAACATACCTGTAATTTCACTGCTATACATTATAATAGGTATTATTGTATGGTCATATATATGTAATAGAGTTAAACATACTTCAATTGGAAGAAGACAAAGATCTTTGTAATTTAAATACAACTTTTCTTTTAGTGATTTTTTTGTATAATTCTTCCTTTCCTTGATTAAAAAGTCCACAAGATGTAAATTTTAAACCTAAATAAATATAAATGTTAACACATTCTTTCATACTGGTGTACTTATCTATTATAGTTTTTAATACAAACATAAGATTATATGTCCTACTTTAACTGGAAAAATCAATCTGACATGGATTTGTGATATCATTTGTTTCTAAATACTTATCAAGCCTTTTGTTTAGTATTGAATTACACACTTTTCCAATACACATGTTAATTGCAATACCTCTATAGTTTTAAGGTTTAGATGGAACTTAAGCTTTAAAAATTTGACAAATACATACTGATGACCATGTTTTAATGATAATAAGATAACAAATCACACACGGAAATCGTTGCATACCTCTTTCCACTTTTTAAAGTTTGGCATATATGCACGAGAGCACGAAATATTTTTGGATAACATTTTTGTACATGTCATTATACTGCATACTATTAAAAACCATATATACAGTACATTACAGCAAGGCCACTCCAATTTCGGATTCGTTCGCTCCAATATTTTGGAGTTCGAAAAAAAACTAGCCGCCACTTCCTGAAGACTTTCTGAAATATCGCTCCATTTAAATGAAATTAACATTTTACTTTTTAGTTGTCCTCGCTCGTCCCACAATTTACAAAACGTTACAATACGTTTAGTGTTAATTAATTATTCATCGCTCCTAAAAACAGAAGTTGTGTGCCAGAAATTTAAAAAACGCACCCTCCACCAAATTTCAGTCATATCTTACTAAAGTAACCCTTTTTGGGATAAAAACAAATTAAAATAAAAAATTCGCTCGCTAGCTCCAAAGTTTGTGCATAAGAGTCCAACGAACAAGTTCTCAATTATTAGTAGCTTTATTGTTGGTGTTACGAGCGATCTACGAGTTTATATGTCGTTGGAGTGAAATATTGCGTAATATCTACATATATAACTTGAAGATTTACGAGAATCACAATGCATATTGACCTTTTACTTTTTATTGCAGATACGGTCAATAATTCCACTGGTTTGGAGAAAATAAATAATCCCGGAGTAGACAAAGATTTTGGAAAACCTTCTACATTGAAAACTCTCAAGTATTCACTCATCGACATGCTTATAGTCGGTTTCGTGTGCATCACCACGACGGCTATGTTTACGTTATCACTAACTGTATTGTACTTTAGATACGGTAGGAGTTTTTCTTTTATAGATTTATAGATGCAGGTCCACAAACTGGAATCCGTATGAAATTAAATAGAGTAATAAAAGTGAAAATCAAACCAGCATAGACATAACACGATATTCCGGCGTCTAAAGTTAAATACAGTAAAATCCGAGTTCTATATTTTAATTTGTTTGAGTAAAATCTATATTTGGTTTTGCATACCTGATTTTATGACACTCTATATATGTATATAATTAGGTTTCGGTAAAGGGCTATAGGTGTAGATCATGAGCTCATGAAATGGGTTCTCCTTTTTATTTCAAAATTTGGTACCAAAGCTAAACACATTTTCTTGTGTTTTTATTTTTCGCTTAGTTGCTGCTATGCTTTATCATTTAATCTAAATGTTTTGCAGTTAATAAACAAGAAGATGCTCAAGAAAATAAGTAAGTTTCTTTATCTTTAATACACTGTGTTGAAATATAATTCCTCCAGAAAATCTTGAAAGGTAAAGTTGTTGGGATATGGAGTTTAGTGTATATAAAATTCATGCACGTTACGATCTTTACTTGAGCCCGATCTTTTATGTTAGAGGAAAATTTGACTAAAAATACAGGTTCTGACAGACGGAGTTAAATTCAGAAGTATGAATATCAAAATAAGGAGATATGGTATGATTGCCAATTAGACAACTATCCATCATAGTTCGAATGAAGTGGGGGCCTCGGTGAATCCTCGGTGGCCGAGTGGTCTTAGTAGTTACTACTGTAATTACTAGCCAGTCAACACTGAGGTTGTGAGTGCGGGTGCACTCGACTCCAATTTATTCATGTAATATTTTCCTCTCCTAGACTTTTCTGATAAATTCTGTCTATGCTTCAGAAAGGTATTTTTAGCGTTTTCCCAAAACGATCACGGTTAAATGATTTTTTTTAATATGTGACACGAGAATTGTATCTATTTTGCGTTCATCGCCAGACTAAAATGTATTCGATTTGCCATGCATTTTTTGAGATTGACACATTTCTATATTCAAATAACTTTTATATACTGTAAAAATGAAAGTTTCGGGTTAGAATATTTTGAATAGTAGATTCCTGAAGAAGCAGGGGTAAAGACAAATAAGTCAACTACCTCCCGTGCGACAGTAGGACTCTTGTTGAGGTGTTCGATAAGTTGAGTTACTTTGTGGACCAGTCTGCGTTTCTGTACTCTAAACACGGCAATGCCATATCAAATAGACATTTTCCTATTTGATTCAATTATCTTTTGATATTGCCTCGTGCAACTATATTTGGTGTCGCTGTACATTTCTCGGTAATAAAACTTGTAAATACAAAAAATACATCTTGAAAAATGATTTCAAATATAGGCCTTTACTTTAGGTTTATTTATCGGATTTACGATTACACTTGGCAGATATTTGTTCTCTCAATGTAATGAACAGCAGTTTGTGGTTAAACTTCAGGGGCGTTTCCAGGATATTTGAAAGAGGGGGCGTAGTATACAATCTTTCGCCGAGCGGAGCGATGCGAAAAAATTTTTGGACCTTTTTTTGGCTAAAAAACATAAAATAATTGTGAAATGCACTAATGTAACGGTTCCTGACTTGGAGCATGTATATTTTATAGTTAAAGTGTCAGGGTTTGATATTCTTTATGCCGAATTCTCTCGATTAATTGTCTATGGTATATTAAAAATGATTGGATGGATCTTAACAGCAGTAGACCAATAACGAGAAATTCCAAATTCTAGGGTATAGGGCGTTACTTTACAATTTAATAGTCCTAGGCCAGGATTTTATGAACTGGAGGCGTAATTCCGGTTGCCCTGGTATAGGGTCCATGGGGAATGTCAGAAGCTCCTGGATTTCAACAATTTAGCATCAAATTATGAAGTATTATAACAGACTCCATGATAGACAAATTGGTGAAAATAGTCTGACTTCGGATCATTCAAATTATGTATTGATTAACATGTGGATATCAAATCTTTGGAAGAAGTTGTAAATTCAGTTAAAAGGTTATATGAAATGGGCATGAAAAATGAAAAATAAATCTTTACCGATAGCTTTTTCTGAACTTTTGATATGTATATATATATATATATATATACCCGTTTTGTTAAAATATACCTTTTCACTGTTTTGGTCTTTTGGAAAATGTTGTTTGTGCTGTACTTAGACCCCTTTACCAAGAAATTTGTTTTGCATGCACACGTATAAAAATTGCGGTTTTTATCCAACGCAATCATAGGTTTGAACGTTGTTTTCAATTTAGTAGATATAAAAAGAAGTGGTATGAGTGCCAATGAGACAACTCTCCATCCAAGTCACAATTTATAAAAGTAAACCATTATAGGTCAAAGTACGGTCTTCAACACGGAGCCTTGGCTCACACCGAACAGCAAGCTATAAAGGACCCCAAAAATGACTAGTGTAAAACCATTCAAACGGGAAAATCAACGGTCTAATCTATATAAGAAACGAGAAACACTTATGAACCACATCAACAAACGACAACTACTGAACATCAGATTCCTGACTTAGGACAGGTGGAAACAGTTGCAGCGGGTTTAAACGTTTTAATGATACCAAACATTCACCCTTATCTGAAACAATAGTGTAACATTGTATTTATAATACCCCGTTCTAGATAGTCAAATCTGACCCCTTCCAATGCAAGGCGAAAAAAACATAACCCCATTTCAAACAATTTAGCTGAAGATGCAACCCCGTTTGTCGGAACATACCCGGTATCATATATATAGCGAGTATCCCCCGGGTAGATGTAGAATGGCCATTGGGGAAGTGTCACACAAAACAACCATTTCATGTATAGATTTACTTACCGCTTTGGTTGTTTAAAAAAGGTGTCCAAGTCACCCATCGGATGGGGGAATCAGTATAAAAAGAAATCAGAGTATGAGTTTAATTAATGAATATGATAAATTGCCATATTCAATACAATATAAGCAGATAACGCTAGTTTTTTTTTTTTTTTTTTTTTTTTTTTTTTTTAAAGGGGAAGGGGGGGGGGGGCGTACGCCCATTACGCCCTTACCTGGACCCGCCCTTGAACTTCATAAAGATCTAACGAAACACCACAATACATATTATCAATAAACATGCAGATATCTAATCCAAAACTATCCACCCTAACTTACTCTTAAACCTTAAAACTGGTCATTGAATTTCTGGATGTTGCTATTTGCATTTCTCAAGCTAATTTCACTCCAAAATTTATGATAAACGGGACGACTTTTCCTCTTCTATTGTTAACTTTTCTTTCCTTCGTGGTTATGTTTCTTTTGTTGCCTTTTATGGAGCATACTGTCCTCAGTTTTTTTACACGAAATACACGAATCATTACTTAAAACTTTCACAACATGCTTACAAATACAAGAGCAGTGAACCTGACGTTGATCCCGTGTTTCTTCACCCTTATAATATATATACCGATGATGTAAGAAATCTAATCGGGAGTACAAATAAGACATTAATAATGTTCTACTGATATCTTGTGTTTTCGTCGTCTGTGATTGTAGAGTAAAAAGAGGCTGGAGTTACCTAAGGGGCATTCAAAAATGATAAGCAGCAGAGAAACCTACAACGTTATCATGGAATAAAATGAAAAACGATGACAAGACAAACAGGTCCACAAAATACTACATAGAAAACTAAAGACTTAGCAACACAAATCCCACCGAAAATTGTCATTCAGATCGTTTTGTTTTTCGTCGTTGGATTGTTGTCTTTTAGACTGATTCCGACATCCCCCTTTCATTCAGTAATTTTGTTTTTGAACATTTTTTTTTAATGTATGTTCCTTTAATAAACCTTTAGCTTTTTCACTGAAATTTTGCATACAACTTTGGCTCGTTGAACTTGTCTGAAAATTGAAAAAAGTAATGCATATATCGCTTTTATTTTAAGAAATATTACTGAATAATTCTTTCAAAATAGATGTGCATTTGTATAGAAATCACATAGAATCGTCGAAAAACGTTCTTAAACTTGTCTTAAAATCATCAAATCAACTATCATCAATGTCTAGATTTCTCTTAATAATTGTTATGTTATTGATACATTAATTTCCGTTTGATTTATATAAAATAATCATATACTTTAAAAATCTGTGACATAGTCCATTCACTTGCATTGATCTTAGCGTCAGTATAGGTTTGAATGTCATTTGTGCTTTTATTCCCCGGGGTATCACCAGCCCAGTAGTCAGCACTTCTGTGTTGACATGAATTATCTTGATGACATAATTATATATTAACTGTTTACAAAACTTTGAATTTTTGAAATACTAAGTCTTTTTCTACCTCAGGAATAGATTACCTTAGCTGTATTTGGTAAAAGTTTTAGGAATTTTTGGTCCTCAATGCTCTTCAACTTTGTACTTTATTTGGCCTTTTTATTTTTTTTTATTCGAGCGTCACTGATGAGTCTTTTGTAGACGAAACGCGCGTCTGGCGCAAATACAAAATTTCAATCCTGGTATCTATGATGAGTTTATTTGTATATTGTTTGGTTATAAAGACTTGTCCTTGATCGGATTGACATAATGTCATTACAAAGAACCGGACCATGTTTGAAGCATCTTGTTTATTTTACAGGAGGAGATCTTATGAAGACGTCCACTCTGCCTCATCAGCTACATATGACAATATAAACTGATTGCATCTTAGTCATCTTATTTTCTGTACGAGTAGGTTTCAATGTAAACGTTTCCATACAAGTATACATTTTAAAAATTGTCTATATTTTTGGTCCCAAACAACTGCATAATTTTACAATACATTTTCGTGTTAAGTTAAACTTAAGAAAACTTATTTTTTGCTGTCTGTCATGTTTGTTTTTCGTTTATGGTTTGTTCATAAATCAGGCCGTCGGCTTTCTCGTTTGGGTTGTTTATTATTATGTCAGGCCGGGATTTTATATACATAACTATACGGTGTCGTTTTTATTAATTGCTGAACGCGTTGTGACCTTTACATCCACGTCACTTGCATAGTCTCTAATAGATAGTTGTCTCTGTCAATGGCAATTATGCCACACCTTCTCATTTTTATATTAACAACAACAAAAAATAAAACAATCAAACAGTAAAACAAACACACAAACAAGCTATAAAATAAAATAAACAAACACAAACGAGTGAAATAACTTTTCTTCTGAAGGTTGTGCTTTTTTTTCGAAAAAGTATACTGGAAAATGAAATTTTGGAATTTTACCAAATAAATGCCTAAACAAAACTGAAAAATTATATAGTGCGTATCAATGCAATGACAAATATATATTAGATCTCTTCAAGCTATACTGTAATCTCCTTAACATCAACTCAGAGTGTCACGTACATTATACGATTTCAAATGTAAGTTCTAACTAAAAACGTTTTCAACCCAGAATTATATTCGTTCATGAAAGGGATGGATCCTGACAACGGTACGTGCTTTTGGTTACGAATAATACAAAAAATAGACAACATTTTATATTGAAATTGAAAGATGAAGTAAATTACTATACATAAAGAAATTTACAGGGTATGTATTTTATCGTCAATAACGTTTTTGTTTGGTGTTTCTTTTAATAAACCTGTCACCATGTAAATGTTAAAAATGATATTATATATGGATAAAGAACCGTTGGAACTCCTTGTTTATTTGCATGTTTACTGGCAATATCAATAATTGGGTAACCTATTATCTTTCCTTGACAATTCTTTAAGTTCATATGAACAGAAAAAGTTGTGGGGCAGATATTTATTATGTCTCTATGTTAGGTAATCATCTATGAGACAGTAACTCAATATTGCAAGTTAATATCAAAAAGGATATCTAGAGGTCAACATTCAAGTCTAACGAAGGAGTCATTTTGTAATCTATACAGCGTTAAATGAAAAAGTAGTCACAGAGTTAATTAAGGCGACAGTGGGGTGGGGTGGGGGGTCTCAATATGGGATTTTGGGTACAGTTGTTCAGCTGGGATTTATAAAAAACACCCCCCATTTATATATTGAATAATTGTGAAATCCCTACCTATACATATATATTTCACAGCGAAATCATAACCCATTCAGTGAAGATCGTTGCACAACACACTGAAAAATTATGACCCATTGATATATCACAATTGGTCAATTACTACCTATTGATATATTTCCTCGGTAAAATTGCACCCCATTGATATATATGACGTATCAAAAAATGGACCCATTCCAGCGGCACATATGTATATACCTTCATATAGGAAGAGACCCCCGTGCTCTTTCTATGCATCTATACCCGCCATTGCAAATCAATACTCAGCCAAAATGTCACAATCTGGAATAGGACACAATTGGGTAAAATTACAGACGTGACGACCATACTGTTCTCTTAGACCACAAATGCATGTCGATATTGAGTTGAGACATTGACACATCGTATCGATCAACCATTTGGTGATGGTGACCGTAAAACTTATGTCCTGTCGATTTCTGTCGCTCTTCCTCATAACTTTGTTCGAGCAGCTTTTGTGTAAGGACGCACCCATGTTAGTGAGGTCCGTAATGTGTAAACACGAAAGAGCAAAATGTATTAGCTAAGATGAGTAAACGCCAAACGTGACAATTTGAAGGTTGATATCGAGGAAAAGATCAAGATATATAAAGCAGACCTTCTACTTTCGGTAGTATCCTTAACATAAAATTCAGTGGGATATATAAAATGAAAGCACTCATTGAAATGAGAGTTATTTACTGACGGGGCAACATCAATATATCTGAAAGTGAAATTAAAGAACTCTTATTGTATTTGCGAAGATTATGTGTGAATTCTGCTTCATACGAATGCAAAAAAAAAGTCTTCTAATAGTGGTGCACAATAGTTACACATTGGAATACCGACTTTCTGCTGAAATATCAATCCACCAAAAAAGTCGGTCAAAAAGTCCAGCATTTTGATGAAACAAATACACCGAGGATAATATCATCAAAATGCTGGACCTTTTGATCGACAGCATATCAGTTTAGTGTATTAAAATTTCAACAAACGGTAGGTATTCCAATGGGTACTAGTTGTGCACCCCTACTGACCAACTTGTTTTTGTACTCATATGAAGCAGAATTCATACAAAACCTCCTCAAGATAGAAAAAAAAAACCTGCAAATTTCTTTAATTTCACTTTCAGATATATACTGGTGATGTCACTCAATAACCCACATTTCAGGGAGTGCTTATATCTCGTATATCTCAAATGAACTTGAGATTAAGGATACTATCGAAACTAGTAGGTCGGCTTCATATGTTGATATTTTCCTCGATAGCGACACAGATGGACGACTACAAGCTAGAAACTATGAAAAACGTGGAGATTTCATCTTTTCGTTTCTCAGCAGAAGCATAACCTCTGCCCCATCGTATGGTGTTTACATATCTCAATTGATATGTTACACACGTGCATAGTTCTCACTATACAGACTTCATTAGCAAGGATGTGCTCCTTGCACAAAAACTGCTCCAACAGAGCTATGATCAAGAATGACTGAAATCAACACAAAGTTTTACAGTCGCTATAACGAATTGGTTGACAGATCTGTAATTGTACCTATTGGTTTTTTTTGACTGAGTATGGATTCGCATGACGGGTGATGAATGATCAGCAGGAGACGCTTGCCTTGTCGACGCTCCCTATCTCGCTCCGTTTTTGAGTTCTGGCGATCATCTCACTTTTTGCATTTTACCTCAATTTGTCTTCTTAATCGATTTGTGAGATTTGAACAGTGGTAAATTACTGTTTCCCTTTGCGTTTTATAGACGGGTTCTAAACCGGACAAAATGGGCTACTGAAAATGCATAGCATAGTTAAAATGGTAAATATGCGTTGTAAAGGAGCATCTGTTTTCAAATACATATTCACCGATTTGACTCAAATTATCGGAATGTGTCGACAACAACCCGGCCAAAAAGCAAAAAACAGCCAAAGGTCATGAATAGGTCTTAAACGCAGCGAGAAAATCCCGCACCCGGAGGCGGGCTTCAGCTGGCCCCTTTACAATAATATATGCTAGTTCAGCGAAATGGACGCCACACTAAACTCCGAAAAATATAAATGAACCAAAATCATAAACACACAAGACTAACAAATGCTATAGGTTCCTGACTTGGGACAGGCGCAGAAATGTGGCGGGTTAAATGTTTTGTGAGATCTCAACCCTCCCCGTATACCTCTAGCCAATATGGAATAAACAAACAAACTCTTTCTGCTCTTTGGTCGGGTTGTTGTCTCTTTGGCACATTCCCCGTTTCCATTCTCAATTTTAAACATCAATACGCACAGTAAAACTCAGTTAAACTCAGTTAAAAAGGAACTAAAGTCCGAAGTTAGTATAGGTAACAGAAGAAACTGAGCAAATTGACAATGATCAACATAAATAAACAAGGGACTACTAGCAGTTGCTGACATGCCAGATTCAAACCTCAATTAAACTGATCGAAAGATTATGCCTTCATCATATTAAAATCAAGCACAATCCCTCCCGTTAGGGGTTTAGTATCATGCCATCATAGATTATACGAGAAGAGCATTATAACCTGTATCATGCCAACAACTGATTTTAGAATAAATGTGTTTATTTCCGATGCAAAGACCCAATGAGTGAATCAATATTTAATGACTTTACAACAGTACTATCGTAACAAATCCCTTCTGAATAAGTCTGTTTAAAGGTTTGGTTAGCTTTTGAGGTGAATGACGACATTTGCATTGTGCTTTGTATAGAATAATAGTCATAATACCATGAAAGATGGGATGTGAAATACCTGCACGTTGATTTATATTTACGAATGGTGTCCTTATACCAATGATAAAATTTAGTAAACGTTTTGATAAGTTTGTGAGATCGAAAACCCTGGTGTAATTTTTCAGTATAAATACAGAGATTTCTTCCATTAAAATCAAATACGTTGTTACAAAAACGAGCGAATCGAACAAATTGAGATAAACACCATAAGATGTAACGAAGTACACTAGTAAGTAGGTCAGGCAGTTTAGTAGTGGAACAATGGCTTGAAGACAAAATAAATCTATATTTGTAAGGTGTTTTGTGCAGCTTCGGATGCCACTACATAGTTGGAACTTTTATAGTCGATTTATCACATATTAAAACGTATATGCAAATTACAAAAAAATCAAAAAGAAACAATACACATTGCATGGAATCGATATAATGTTTCAGCATTGCGTGTTTATTTTAGACTAGACGCATGCTAATTAACCATCTAGATTACTTCTGAAGAAGGAGATGGTCATATGCTGCTTTGATAAACATAAATATTAAGACTTCATATTTAGTAAATGTATTTACATTTGATTTTGTAAATTAAATACTCACCTTCAAAAATTTAGATAAAAGTCTGCTTGCAGCTCAGATGAATCGGAAAGAACGAAAAACTCCCTTAGACTACCCCAATGCTATGTATCATATCCGTGCCATTTACCTTCATAGATAGCATATTTAACGTATCTGAACTCCCCCGGCAAATTCGGAGCGAACAATACTGATTGCGCCGATACTAAAAGCCCACTTGCAGCTCTAGGGAAAAGATGTTGTATGGATCATGTGGATAGAGAGGCATAGAACGGAGGCAGTGAGAATAAATAAAATATTCTCCGACCTCTAAATCCAACTAATAAAATTTCAGAAATTAAAGCGGTGTTGAAAATGTTCCAGGAATAAGTTTTGGCTCTAACTTCATGCGCTTTAACTAAATTCTAGGATAGCATCAAATCTGCAGAGTATAAGTATCGAGAACTGTATGGGAAATCCAAGTAGAAATTGATTTTGCTGACAGTTCTTTTAAACTCTTTTTCAAAGGACCAAAAGGCCTATTCGACCCTTGAGAAGGAATATAAATCAGTCCGGTTCCTATATCAGAAAGATAATTCTTAGCTACAAAGATAGAAAGAAGAAAACTGACGACTTGTCTCCTAAGCCAAATACTGATTGATTAAATGTTGGTGTATTAAAGCCACTTTAAGCACTATTGGCTATTTTGTGGCGGACAATTTTTAATGGAGGAAGTCGGAGTGCCCGGAAAGAACCACCGACCTTCAACAGGAAAAATGACAATCCTTGTCAATTAAGATTGAAGTCGAACGCACCTGCCACGTGCGTATAGATGTTTTTAAAATGAAACCGAATCTAAGGGTTGAACATGATAATACTGTAGAGATTCTAGAACAACACTCAGGTCTAAAGGAGGCACAATACGTATCTGGCTAGGCCATTCGAAGCAAAAGTATTTGATTAACAAAAAAAAACTTCATTATGACAAAATTCTTGACAAGATAAATTGATACATTGTAGTTCTAAAAATAGCTGATATATAAACTTTGGTAGTTTAAAGAGTACTAGTATAACCTTTGTTTTCAAAGAGATGTAAAAAAAAATCAGCTACCTGTCGTAATGAACCAATGTTCTTTGACAAACACAAAGAACTGAAGTTTAAACATTTCGAGTCATATACAGCACATGTGGATTGCATGATTGCTACTGTGAAACGCTCGATTGTATTGTCCTTTCTGTCTGAGGAATGACCTGGTAACAACCAAGCGTGAAGATTTAGTTACTCCAACTCCAGATAAAACGTCTATCCTTTGAACTGGACAACCAGGTCCTCGCCCAAGGGACGATGAAGTGGTCGTACGCAAGACAATCAAAAAGATCCGGAACCCAAGCGTGTCTTAACCACGCCAGAACAACAAGAACGGTCTAGATAGCTTACAAAAATCCTTCCTTATTTTGTACACAATTTTGTGGAGAAGTCGAAAACGTCGGAAGATTTAATTGAACATCCCTTTCCTAGAGAGAATTATTGTATCCACTGCCCATGCCTATTGATCTGGGATTGGTTAAAAGTACATGGCCAATTTGTGAATCCAACTTGTTGCAAACAGATCTATCAGGGGGTGATTCTATCTAAGAGTTATAGCCTGAAAAAAAACTACTGGATTTAACTCCTACTCCGTATTTCCTGACACGGGGTCGAGATAAGTCATCCGCTATCAGGTTCTAATTTCCCCGAACATGACAAAATATTCTGGAGACTGTCGCAAAACAAGAGAGTTTCTCTGTACATAGGGTAAAGAGAAAAGCAATTGGTCCTGCCATGATTCTGGCGATAAGCTACTATACTACTGTTGGGTTGGCTGTATAGCTATCAGATAACACTGCCCTTGAATCACCAATCGAAAGAGTATCATTCACAGTAGCACTCCCCTCATTTCTATAAGATTTATGTGTTCCTGTTAACTGCGGAAGTGCCACAAACCGACACTGTCCTTTCCTCTAAGGAAAGAAACCAATTCCATCAGAGTCAAAGATTCGTATGTGTAAAACGTCATTGTAGGTTTTAGAAGATCTAGAGGCACCCTTTTCAAATGTTTCTCCCTCGGTTGCCACCACTGCAGATGAGCTGATTGTCTGGGCAAACCTGATAAAGATGCATCCCACAAAAACATTTTCTGTGAAATTGGATGCAAGAATTTCCTGAGATACCACTGAGCGAATATGACATTGACCCAGGGGAATAACGTCAATTAAACTAAAGTTATCCAGTTCCAAAAATAGGCGAGCTGGTACTACTGATATCTGACAAAACTGATTTTTTCGATTAAAAAGAGTAATTATATTCTCCTCTGGGGGAGGACTAAACTCTGTCTGTCTGATAATGTTCTCTTAGAAATATGAAATCTTGGCTGAGGACCAATTCGGACTTTTTCCATGAACGGAGTAAAACCAGTCTGAGCAATAAGTATACAAGTATCGCCAATCGAGTGTGATACCCAAGGTGAGTTAAGGAATTATTTTTCAAAAGTGAATAGTGTGAACCTCTTGTTTCAGCAAGAGATTTCTGTCTTAATATCTCTTCACTGACAGGTTGATAAGAACTGAACACAATGTTGATTGATTGTGGAACAGAAGTTCCAGACCCCTTCCCTTGCAGTATATTCACTGTTTTATGGTTTCTATACACGACAAAATCATCGGGGAACAGTTATTTCTTTTCACAAAATGCAGATTGTAAGCTTGATTTTACATCTTTCAGTTGCGTATAGTAGGCACAAAGCAGTTTCCTAAAATAGAAAACAGGAAGTCATGATTGAAGCCAACTCAAAAGGTACTTTTGAATATGGGTTTAGAGAAGTGGTAAAGTGGCAGACGACAATTACCCTCAAAAGCTATAATGATAATTCATTTGAATTTTAACTTTAAAAGTAGAAATAACGTGCACTAATTTTGCGATTTTTAGGGGATTGTCATAATATATATATAATTGACCCCTTTTTGTCATTTGGCTCTGATGTTTAAATAAACATCTTTCAAAATGTTATCATCAAACGTTGTTTAGGAGTTTTAAATGCTTCAACATTATATGTATGTAATGGAATATTCACAGATGGAATTGGAGTATTACTGGGCAGAAATAAAATTGTTATATAATTAAATTAGCTTTTCCTGTACCAATTTTTTTCATGTAAAAAACAAAAACAACTTTATAAATTTCATGCGCCCAAAGCGCTTTTCTGGATTTATCTTCACCAGGAACGCTCAAAGCCGAATATTTGAAAGCCAAGGATGTGCAAGAACCGAAACATTTGAAGGCCTTTATGACCAAAAAGGACTTAAAAATAATAGCAAATTCCATCTAAAGTCAATTTTGTCCGAGGGAGTTGAAACCTTAGTTTCTTAATAATTTCCGAATTTATAAACGGACAATTTATACTTTCACTTTTCAGCGGGGCTATACCACTGTGTCTAAACTACACCAGCAAAAAATGTTTGGACTCGATGGTATCTAATATCCGGCACGGTGACGGAACATCAATAGACAGAGAAAAGGTAGTTTTCTGTTTATTCATTTGTTATTTATATGATATCGAAGAATATATATACATATATAACTATTTTCTATTGTGAGATGTAATATTTTCTACAACCGTTCTAGATTAACGGAGAAATAAGTAAAAAATGCACGTCAAAAGGACGAATTGAGTGAACCTTGCCTCGAATTTGTTTAATTTCTCGATAAATTGTTCACATGGTACGGAAAGAAAGGTACGGAGTGAAAGATATTGACATGGAGATTGCAAAACTAGTCACTTTGAGCACCCCAATACTTGTATTTCTGTGTATGGAACGACAGAAATGGGTCATGTCAACATGGAAGGAGCCGGCTTTGTCAATGTGTACCACCCGGTTTTGTCCTAGATTTCACAAGGCAGAATCCGCTTTTGTCAAAGAAAAAAATGCATAATTGCATAACATAATTGAACTTCGGCGTTTAAAAGGAGTCTGGTGGCTGGTTGGAAAACGATTTCTTTCAGAGGACAACTTATTATTTATTTGAATCTGTAAACACTTGAATTCCTACTTTATTGGAACAAAAATAATTATAATTTTGCTTTGCATTTAAAAAAATACTTCAACTGCGAAACAGATAGAAATGAAGGTTATAACGCAAATTGAGGTTTAAGTTCTCTATACGTTTTTTATATGAAATATGTAAATGTAAGCGATTAAACTTGAAATTAGAGTTAACGGTCTTTAAAATTGAAACACGCACATTTGATATGTGATTTTCTTACACAACAGGATGGTTATCTTTATAAGTAATCCAATCTATCAAGGGGTGTAATCTTTCCTATGATTGTTTAAAATAAATCTTCTTAAGGCTTAGTGTTTATTATAAGACATGATAAGAAGACCAATGTATATGCATGCAGAATCGCCATAGAAAATGAATGTTATGGGAAGAAAAGGATAATACTAAGTATAAATTTGTATAATAGTCTCAAGCCATCAAGAAAATGCCATAATGATTATTTTATTAATAGTTCTATAAATAAACGGTTCTGTTATTTCTCCATTGTGTTATGATTATCGTACATTGACTTTGGTCAATATATTATTGACACTATATAGGGACGGATTTAGTTTTTTCTCAAAGTGGGCGTAATTCAAACAACTTACATACCGCCGAGCGTAGCGATGCAAACATTTTTTTGAACGTTTTTAAGCTAAAAAAATTTCGTAAAAAACATGATTTAATTTTTTGGGGACCATCAAAGGTGGGGTTGGTGGGGGAGTGCGACCTATACGCCGCCTGGATTCGTCACTAATGTTTTATAACTAAATCGTATACCAACTTAGAATTTTATCAGAAATAAGAAAACAGGGACAACCGCGAAATTGGATTATGTGAGCAGGATTATCATGTTTATTCTAAAAATTCATATTGATATTTTGATAATCGTCGAAATGCGCATCTTCGATAGCCAAGGGTTACGATCTACTTCCCTCCTAGGAGGGAAGTAGATCGTAACCCCTAGGAGGAAAGTGGATCGTAACCCTTGGCTAGCGAAGATGCGAAATGCGAGACCAAGGGATGCAAATTCGTGGCGGCTTGAACTATTTGTATGAAGCTTCATATGTCAGAAGTTAGAAGGCCTGACTGCAACATACCTCGAACACAGATCTTTTATCTTACGATGTTTCTATCTGTCATACGTCCATTGCCCTTGGCCTCATTTTCATAGTTCAGCGATTTCCTAACAAAATGAATAGCTGTGAATGTCACACTGATAATGGTTGATATCCATGATCAAGGTTAACATTTCGTGATCAATATAAAAAAGAAGATGTGGTATGATTGCCGAGGAGACAACTCTCCACAACAGACCAAATGACACAGAAATTAACAGCTACAGGTCACCATACGTCCCTCAACAATGAGCAAAGCCCATACCGCATAGTCAGCTATAAAAGGCCCCGAAATTACAAATGTTAAACAATTCAAACGAGAAAACTAACGGCCTAATTAATGTACAAAAAAATGAACGAAAAACAAATAATTATGTAAATAAGTCCGTATCTCTAATACCATAAGTAATAGGTCAACTATATTTGCTCATATGGCCACATGACTATTTATGTGACCTTGAACTTATTTTCTTGATTAATTGGTAAATGTTAAGTTTTTTTTTTTTTTTTTATGGTTTTAATGATTGTAATGCGTTCATGTCCGTCTGGCGGTTTTCATTAGACCTTGACTTTTTTATGGTTCCATGAACAACGCTTAGTTTATGTGATACTTTTATTAAATTATTTATCTTACAGATCTTCAAAATAGATTCAATTACGATCATTCTAGCAGTCGCTACATGCGTACACTCTTGTATAAATAATATGTAGTATTTATTTTTGTTGAAAAAATGCAAGTGAAATTGTTTTACAATAACATATATGTTGAATTTCTTTGGATGGACAACGTTAAGATCCGTGTTAACGTTGCTTTTCATAAATTTGTGGTTTCAAAACAAAACAAAACCGGGTCATATACATAGACAAAACCGGGTGATTGTGTAGTAAACAACATTGACAAAACCGGCTCCTTCCATTTTGACATGACCCATTTCTTTCGTTCCATACACAGAAATACAAGTATTGAGGTGCTTAAAGTGGCTAGTTTTGCAATCTCCATGTCAATATCTTTCTCTCCGTACCTTTCTTTCCGTACATGTGAACAATTTAACGAGATACTAAACAAATTCGAGGCAAGGACATTAGGTTCACTGAATTCGTCATTTTGACATGCATTTTTACTTATTTCTCCGTTAATCTAGAACGGTTGTAGAAAATATTACATCTCACAATAGGAAATAGTTATATATGTATATATATTCTTCGATATCATAAAAATAACAAATAAATAAATAGAAAACTACCTTCTCTATTGATGTTCCGTCACCGTGCCGGATATTATAGATACGATCGAGTCCAAACATTTTTTGCCGGTGTAGTTTAGACACAGTGTATACTGTATGTGAAATCACCTTTTCCGTTCGTCTAACAAATATTTTCGTCACACTTTTTTCAGCAACAACAAAATCAGAATGACTTCTTATTTGGTCAGCAGCTGGACAGTGAAGAGTTATAACATTTGAGCATTTTTCAGATCTGTCAGATACTTACTTCCTGTTTACCGATATTTTGTATGTATATACATATATGAACTCAAAATATTTCGTCACCCACTTTTCTCAAAAACTACTCAACAGAATAACTTCATATTTGGTAAGCAGCTCAATAATGATGTGCTGTAACGTGTGTTCGCTTTTACGATCTGTAAGACACCTACTACCTGATTTTTATAATTTGAATTATAGTATGTCAACATGTGCATTCTTGTTTTAAGTGCCCTTTATAATCCAATGATCCAAGATCAAAGGCAAATTACACAAAATAGGAACCAACTCTGCAAGACATTTTTTATTTTATAAATATTTGAAATTATCACTTGTACTTTATTAGTACTCCGTGAACACCAAATCTCCTTCCCCACCCCAAAAAAAAACCAAAAAAAAAAAATTATATCACAAAATTCCAATTTTTTATTTTATTTGCAGTTATTGTTGGATGGATGAGCTCTCGGCACATTTAATTGAGGAAGACCGTAAAGCTTCACTACCTGCACATCCCGAAGTTAAAAGGATACAATTAGGAATTGAAAATGTATTGAAAACAATCTTAGGCTGTATTGCAGAAAAAGACAAACGACTTAAAGGCAAACTGTTACCAGTAGGTAGCTATTACACTGACTTAAAAATTGGTTTTCCAGATGAATTTGATTTTCTCTATGAGCTTGAAACACTTATTGAAGGAAACAACTTTGAGATAAGACCGTCTGGATTTAGAGATAACAGAAATTTATGGAGAACACCAAATGGAAATCCATTGAAGAAAAAAGTTCAAATCAAGACACCAGAACATTACTCTAAAAAGAATGAGAAATTGAGTTTTAACTGGTTACATAAAATAAATGGAGGCTATGTCCTAGATCCTGTGGGTGTAAAAAACACCCTTTATGATGCAGTTCTTCATGAAGCACAGAACCTTGAAAAATCAATGCTTCCTATGTATTTGTCTCTTGACGGGAAAGGGGAAGCTACATTCTTCTACGGTCCAGCTACTACTTTATTCTTTATTTGGAATGGAAGATTTTATAAAAATCTTAAAATTAGTGTGGATTTAACAGTATGCATTAAAGCAGAGAAATGGAACAAATATTTTGACTTTTTAAGACCAAATTTCATGGATCAATCTAGCTGCTTAAGAAAATACTTGAAGAAGAAATTTGTTGCTATGGTTACCACCTGGTACCTCATATTTCTGATCGTGGCCATATTCAATGGAAATTGTCTACTTCTTATTTGGAAACCAGAGTTTTATCAAGATTTCCAAAGAAATCACCCTTGAAACAAGTAATAAGAATCGTTAAATTTAACAAGGAAAAATTTCTTAAAGTCCGTCCAGATCTTAGGATAATGAATGATAAAATGTTAGCTGATGTTCTTCAACTGACAAACTTTTACAGTGGAAATGATTATGACGAAAATTTTAAAAACTTAGTTTCATCATACATAATAAAGAATGTAGTTTTCCACCTGTGCGGATTTGCTACATGCAATGAATGGACAAAAGCTTCCCTTTCAACACTATATCTTTTAACACTCACTACACTCTATGGAGGTTTTATGAGAAATTCAATCAGAAACTTTTTTATTTCGCACAACAATTTAACCATTCCAAATCATGGAGATGTTTTACCTGGGTTTCAGAAATTATTTGGAGAAATCAACATTGAAAGTTATCAAAAAATGTTTTGTCAACTGGACATAAAAGATTTTGATATGAATATATTTGAAAGTCAACCATTTGATCCATCGGGACTGAAAACATTCTTTAAAATTACTAAAGATGACATAGATACAAATTATCATATTCTGTGGGAGTCAAACTTGCTAAAGTAACAAAAATTCATATCTTTTCGGGCTGGTTGATAACTTTTAAAAAAACGTGCAGTTCACAATTATTTTGAACAGTAAAATTCTTACTGCATTGAAAAATATGTTTCACAGTAGCAAATGGAGGTAAATACAAGCATAACATAATTCTACTAAGATGTATTGTGAACATGTTGCATTTTGCCTATGATAGTCAAAAAGGGATTAATTCACAGTAAAATCATTTTAGTTTTTTTGAATGAATATTAATCATGAAAAAGCTGAATCAGGTGCAAAAATAAGAGGCTTTGTTGATTAAAAGAAATTATTATTCTTCTTTTGTCTACCGAAAAGTGTGGCAACATAGCTGTGTCAATTATATGCAAAATAGTGAAAAAAAAGTATTAATAAAAATACTGCAAGGTAAACTAAATAATTTTACAATACCAAGTGCTTGATAAAGATTTCTGTTATGAGGGGAAAAAAAGAAAGTAATAAGAAATACAATATATATTGATAGTTTATTTATTATGTTTGACCAAGAACTGTTATCTTTTTCTTTAATGTCTGTTTTGGAAAAAGATAATCTTTCATTATGTCATCCAGTTCATTTAAGGACAATAAAATGTGATCTTTGACCTTTTCCTCTTTCTCAGTTTTCAAAGTCAACTTCAGGAGATGATACAGATCACGTGATACAGATTCCAATACCTGAAAAGAAAAAATAACAATTATGATTTGTTATCATTATCAACTGATATTATTCATTCAACACATTTCATTTCTTAATCCACAAAGTCCAATAATAGAAAAACAAAGGATATGGGGTATCCATCCATGACAAAATCAGTACATGCACTGCAAAAAAGACACACAATAAGCAAAGGAACAGCGCTTTTATTGCTGATCTTCATCTAAAAGTCACAGTGAGGCCTTCAACATGGAGCAACAAAAAAAAAAAAACCTCTCACCTCATTGCAGTCATTAAAGACAAAAGACAAATATTAAAAATATGGAATGTTTTATCAATTTATATCAGAGCAACTTATGTGTGTGATATCAACAATACATTTTTATTATTAAATGTTCTATAACTCTGTTACAAAAAGAAACATAATAATTACGAAGCCTTATGACAGCTTTTCTTCATAAATTTTGACACTGTATAACAAATTTGTAAGGACTGGTAAAATGAAACTGCTACAGGCATGATTCACTTATTAATCCAGTTAAAATTGTTCTTTCTTTCAATAGTCTGATGATTTAAAACATTTACTGGCCTTTCACTAGTACTTATACTGCTTATTTCAATTAAATATGAAATCTGACCATTAAAGCATTGTTTCTGATATGTTTTGTTGTCTTGAGAGGTAGTATTCAACCAACAGCTTCCTGTAGTAGGGAGCACATTTTGGCTCTATCAAAATTATTTGCTCACGTTTATTTCCTTGTTTGAGATAGTGGGCATCCTACAAAACGGCTTCAAAGAATTCAATCAAACTTGCATGGTTGGTCTATACGACATGAAATTGTGCACCAGCTGTTTCAGTTTTATATCTGAGCGATTTTTTAGGTTTCCCATACCAAGACATATCTTTTCCTTTTCCACTTATATTATTTGAGTACAAAATTGACACAAGTCTTCTTTTGAAGACTCACACATTATTATTTCAGATGTTATGCTGGGGGTTTCATATTATTTTGTTTCACAACACTTTTGTTTTGATAAGATTTTTTCCCCTTACTTTTGATAAAATCCGACTTATTTAATTATAATATACCTGCAACATATCTTCACCCAGACCTTGCAATAGCATGGTAGTTAGCATTGCTGCAGCTTTTCTTACTTCAGGACTATCATCTGTCTTTAGTAAACTCTGGCAGCATTCAAATATCTAAATATAGAAATATACCATTAATTACACGGTAACCCGATTCTGTAATGCTGTATAATTCATAACTTCAGGATTATCACATCTATCTTCAGTAAAACAACTAGAGGCTCTCAAGAGCCTGTGTCGCTCACCTGACTCTACTTTGGTTTTAGAAATCATGTAAAGATAGATAAAAATCATAACAGATACCCAAATAATGATTGAGGCCAAATTTAAAATTTTTTGATTAATTTTGGTCCCGTTATTTAATAAAATATCCTGGTGGCCATCTTGAACAGTAAATCGGCAACAAAGTAGCAACACTTGGTCAGCACTTCATGAGGAACATTCATGCCATGTTTGGTTTCATTCCATTCAGTGGTACTCTAAAAGAAGACATTTGTATGTATTTCCCATAGGGTCCTATGTTAAACTAAGCCCCCCCCCCCCCCCCCCCTAGCGGCCATCTTGGATGATGGACCGACTGCAAAGTAACAACACTAGGTCACCACCTCATAAGGAACATTAATGCCATGTTTGGTTTCATTCCATTCAGTGGTTCTCTAAAAGAAGACAATTGTATGTATTTCCCATAGGGTCCTATGTTAAACTAAGTCCCCCGCTGTCTGCCATCTTGGATGATGGATCGGCTGCAAAGTAACAACACTTGGTCAACATCTCATAAGGAACATTCATGCCATGTTTGGTTCCATTCCATTTATTGGTTCTCTAAAAGAAGACATTTTTATGTATTTCCCAAAGGGTCCTATGTAAAACTAAGTCCCCCGCTGGCGGCCATCTTGGATGATGGATCGGCTACAAAGTAACAACACTTGGTCAGCATCTCATAAGGAAGATTCATGCCATGTTTGGTTTCATTCCATTCAGTGGTTCACTAAAAGAAGACATTTGTATGTATTTCCCATAGGTCCTTTGTTAAACTAGGTCCCCTGCTGTCGGCCATCTTGGATGATGGACCGACTGCAAAGTAACAACATTTGGTCAGCACCTCATAAGGAACATTAATGCCATGTTTGGTTTCATTCCATTCAGTGGTTCTCTAAAAGAAGACATTTGTATGTATTTCCCATAGGGTCCTATGTTAAACTAAGTCCTCCGCTGGCAGCCATCTTGGATGATGGATCAGCTACAAAGTAACAACACTTGGTCAGCACCTCATAAGGAACATTCATGCCATGATTGGTTTCATTCCATTCAGTGGTTCTCTAAAAGAAGACATTTGTATGTATTTCCCATAGGGTCCTATGTTAAACTAAGTCCCCCGCTGGCGGCCATCTTGGATGATGGACCGACTGCAAAGTAACAACACTTGGTCAGCATCTCATAAGGAACATTCATGCCATGTTTAGTTCCATTCCATTCAGTTGTTCTCTAAAGGAAGACATTTTTATGTATTTCCCATAGGGTCCTATGTTAAACTAAGTCCCCCGCTGGCGGCCATCTTGGATGATGGATCGGCTACAAAGTAACAACACTTGGTCAGCACCTCATAAGGAACATTCATGCCATGTTTGGTTTCATTCCATTCAGTGGTTCACTAAAAGAAGACATTTGTATGTATTTCCCATAGGTCCTTTGTTAAACTAAGTCCCCTGCTGTCGACCATCTTGGATGATGGACCGACTGCAAAGTAACAACACTAGGTCACCACCTCATAAGGAACATTAATGCCATGTTTGGTTTCATTCCATTCAGTGGTTCTCTAAAAGAAGACATTTGTATGTATTTCCCATAGGGTCCTATGCTAAACTAAGTCCTCCGCTGGCAGCCATCTTGGATGATGGATCGGCTACAAAGTAACAACACTTGGTCAGCACCTCATAAGGAACATTCATGCCATGATTGGTTTCATTCCATTCAGTGGTTCTCTAAAAGAAGACATTTGTATGTATTTCCCATAGGGTCCTATGTTAAACTAAGTCCCCCACTGGCGGCCATCTTGGATGATGGATCGGCTACAAAGTAACAACACTTGGTCAGCACCTCATAAGGAACATTCATGCCATGTTTGGTTTCATTCCATTCAGTGGTTCTCTAGAAGAAGTTCAAAATGTAAAAAGTTAACGCCGACGACGGACGACGACGGACGCCAAGTGATGAGAAAAGCTCACTTGGCCCTTCGGGCCAGGTGAGCTAAAAATGAAAGTGCAATCTGACAGAATTTAGAACTTTTCAAGACTCAAGGTGATTTTCTGCTTGACACACATTTCTGTTTTTGAAGACTGTATTGTATGTCTTTTAAATTGTTCTATTTTTTTGTATCCTTGGACTTCTGTTTCAGTGATATATACCCAAAACTCCTTTCTCTCATATGTCAATTTATATTGCAGTAGTTTAATGAGTCAAAAAAACTAGTGTTGTTCAATAGAAATATCTACTAATGACTTGATATTAAAGTACAAGTTATGCACATGATTTATTCTATATGAAAACTTTTAAATGTTTTATCTTTTTTTCCACATTACCTTTCTCCCCTTTCATATGCATTTTCAATTTTTTTTTCATGAATTTGCCAAACAAGAGTGCACACGCTGAAATGTCTCGCCTTCTTTACTAATCATTGATATTATGTTGATAGTCCTAAATATAAATCTTTACTACAACTATCACATAAACTTAGCATGATCCAAGAAAATGAGGTAAAGGTCATATAAACCAAACAAGAAATATCTGTATACCTTACAATCATTCAATACACTAAATATAGTTGACCTATTGCTTATAGTTTCAAGAAACAGACTTAACCAAGAAAACTAAACATTGACCAATGAACCATGCCAGGCAGACATGTACAGCTTACAATTCTTCCATACAACAAATATAGTTGACCTATTGCTTATAGTTGAAGAAAAACAGACCAAAACACAAAAACTTAACACTGAGCAATGAACCGTGAAAATGAGGTCAAGGTCAAATAAAACCTGTGAGACTGACATATACATTATAAAATATTTCCATACACCAAATATAGTTGACCTATTGCATATAGTATTAGAAAAAAAGACCATAACTCAAAAACTTAACTTTGACCACTGAACCATGAAAATGAGGTCAAGATCAGATGAAACCTGCCTGCTAGACATGTACACCTTACAATCATTCCATACACCAAATATAGTAGACCTATTGCACACAGTATAAGAAAAACAGACCAAAACACAAAAACTTAACTATAACCACTGAACTATGAAAATGAGGTCAAGGTCAGATGACACCTGTCAGTTGGACATGTACACCTTACAGTCCTTCCATACACCAAATATACTAGACCTATTGCTTATAGTATATTGAGATATGGACTTGACCACCAAAATTTAACCTTGTTCACTGATCCATGAAATGAGGTCGAGGTGAAGTGAAAACTGTGTGACGGGCTTGAGGACCTTGCAAGGTACACACATACCAAATATAGTTATCCTATTACTTATAATAAGAGAGAATTTAACATTACAAAAAATCTTAACTTTTTTTTCAATTAGTCACTGAACCATGAAAATGAGGTCAATGACAATGGACATGTGACAGACACAAACTTCGTAACATGAGGCATCTATATACAAATTATGAAACATTCAGGTCTTCCACCTTCTAAAATATAAAGCTTTTAAGAAGTTAGCTAACGCCGCCGCCGCCGCCGGATCACTATCCCTATGTCGAGCTTTCTGCTACAAAAGTCGCAGGCTCGACAAAAACAACTAACTGACAAAGAACTACCAAAAAACTGAAATGCTAGATTAAATGGAAGTTTCATCAGCAATTTGAATTTTCAAGATGAGACTACTCTTACTTTATACAGTAAAGTTTTCAATAAATTTTTTTTGGGAAATTGATATAGTCCAATGAAGTCACAACTTTTAAAAATAGCTGTTTCAAAATTTGTGAAAATATGATTCTTAATTGAAAGTAAAACATAATTTTATAGTTGTTATATTAGAAAGATTATTTAATGTGCTTTATATTTTACTATATTTGAGAATATTGCCTGTTTACTATATAAAACATTTTCTGAATATAAAACAGAATCTGCCAATATTCTTGCTGTAATCATAAAATCATCCTATGCTACTACATGTACCTCACGAATCACATTTCCCAGAGAAAATCTGACAACTTTACACATTTCCCCTAGATTTGATAAACTGCTAGCTCTGACTAATGAATCTTTGTCTCTAGCACCACTAAGTATGGAAGGCAGTAGAATATCTCTGTATTTTGGAGCCATATTACCTAAAAAAAAATATCAAATATTACTTTCTTATTCCTTGTAAGACTGCCTACTGGATTGACTATAAAAGGTTTTTAATGAAATCCATGTAGCTGTTTAAGAGCTTATTGATCTTGTATTTGCCTGGTATTTTTACACATAATATCAATAAATATTTAATCATTAATTTTCTGTTTAAATTTAAGGTGTTATTAACTTAAAAACTTTATACCTAATCTTCTAGTTGTCTGAACTATGCATTCTCCAATCTTCATTCGAAGTTCAACACTTCTTCCATTTTTATCAAAATCAGCAAACTCAGAAGTTAGTTTTGGAATAACAAGGTCTGGAAATTTGTCTGCCAATAATGACAAGCCTCTAGCAGATGATAAATACAAGTAAGAGTCTGGGTGACTAAGATTTTCTTCAAATATTTTCAGGACAACCTCTTGTTTCTCCATAGTTTCATTGTCCTTACGCTCAACTAATTTACATAATGAAATTAACCCATGACCTCTGATAGGGAGCAAAGGGTCACACAGTTCTTTCAATGCCTCTTGAAAAGAGGAATAATTTGTTTCTCTGTCCTCTGAATGTTTGAGAGTCTGTGGACTGGAACCAATGTCCTGATTATCTAAAACTTCTATCAAAGGTTTGCCTTTAGATGTTGTTTTTCCATCCAGTTTTCTCTGCTCTTCAGTTTTTTCCTATCAAATAAAACCACATATTAGATGAGAATTTGAATCTTACATTTTGTTTAATTTGGTGTGCTGTTAAATAATAAAATATATATAACAATAACCTAAATGTCCTCCCAGGTCTATCTTGGAATATCTACTTAGGTTTCTACAAATATTTCTTTCTGATACAGACAACATTTATATATTCGAATATTGTTCACACTTATAATTTTACATTAACATAACACATGGTCAATACAATTCACCACTGTAAGAACAAATATAGCTCTATAAATTAAAATGCATCTCATAATATATGTGAAACATGTTTTCAGTAGGGATTAAGTCAAGTGCCTTTTTCAGACAGTCACCACTGAATGTCAGTTATTCAATAGTCCAGTTGGATCTGGCAAAGTCAACATTTTTTTATATGTCCCTAAAATTTCCTTAAAAACACTAAAAATTTACATTTTCAAAATCTTAGTATACAAAATAGTGTCTGCTTCTAAATTTAAATTTTACATCGTCTATGAACCATTGAGTATGTAATGCCTTTTATCAGGCACTGAAATTCAGAAAATATCTCTGAATATTTGAGGTCTATAAATGAAAAACATACATATTAAAAATAGCTAAATGGTAACTAGTTTGTGTGTGTGTAAATTTACAACAAGAAACCAGCAAAAACAAGCAACAACATAATAATAGATAAGTATTAAAACAGTTTCCTTCACTTATAAATTTAAGAATATGTTTTTCTTTTTTGGAGTAGTATCACATAATAAATATTATAAACCTTTTTCATCTGTGCAGACTTTGAAAGCCTATCTGACCAGACAACACCATGTGTTGCTATGGCAACCCTAATGTTGGATGCCATCTCCTGTACTTCTACATCAGTATGGCTGTCAGCAAGTCTTTGTAATAATGGCAACAATTTCTGCATATGTTCTCTATCCTCCTCTGTGCACTGAAAAAAAAAAAGATTTTAACTAATGAATCATCTATTAGGGATCATAGATTTATTCTTACGAGGAAGCTCCGAGCATGCTCGGAGGATGCTCAGAGCTTTTTAAGTAGGCTCTTCTCAGCAGTTAATGTGACAATAATTATCATGATCCATTAAGATGTCAATCAAATCTACACCACTTCTATGATAAGGAAAGTAGAGCATTATAGAGGATGCTCCATAAACACCTGTGTAAACATCTGGTCTATTCTAATACATTTTGCATTAAATTTTACAAAACTATAAAATAGATTAGAAATTCTTCAACAGTGCTGTGTAATGCTTAGAAAGAAATCTCAAGTCTCCACAAAAAGTAAAAGTCATTTAAATATTTTCTTATTATATTTAATAATCATTCCTTTTTTTATAATAAAAAAATTCCCAAATTTTATAATTAGATGATATGATTTAAAAATAGTTTATATTATATAATATGCTACATAAAAGTTATCAAGACACAAACAACAGTCAGGTGGCAATACTAAACAAGTAATTTTTTTTAGTCACTTTTATAAATATTTTTTGTTTTTAAAAATTATTTAATAACTCAATAGTTATTTTAAATGACAAATAAAGCATGGACTAAATATAGTTTTCAAGAATTTTTATATCATTTCATTAAATAAAATTAAGTATTTATCCAATTTGAGATGAGTATATACAGGTTACTTTAAAAAATAATGACAAAAATATTACTTTAATAAATTATTTTATACAACTTCAAAAAACTTAGTACTTACAATTATTTAAGGAATATATGTAATTGCTTTCGATTAAGATTCAAATTATAAATATCTTCAAGTCTTAATTAAAGGTTCCATATCTAGTTATAACTGTCTATCTCTAAGATTTTAAGGGGAAATGATATTATAATAGCCCCAAGAGGCCAATCTTTGACCAAGAAGTGTGGCATCAGAAAAGCAATTAGTGCTTGTTGAGGATTTAAATAGCTTTACCAGTATATTTCATGGGGAAAATAACCAGATGTCTGTGAAAATTTGTTAAAGCTAGTAAAACCTGTATGAATGAACACCTATAAAAATAATATTAACAGAAGTTACTTATTCATGATATAGAAGTAATATTTGAAACAGCCTTGTTTTCAACATAACTTGTATAGGTAATTTTGAAAATTACTTGTTTAAGTAATGCCCCTAACTAAACAATGGTAATATGTTTTTTTTAAATAGCAAACTAAGTTCTTTTATAGAAAATTATGGCTACTTTAAGAAAAGTTTTAATTCATCAGTGGATGCCTGGTTTGAGGGGGTAATACCACCATTGTTTTCCCTCTAGTACGTCTCTCTTTACTTGGCATTTTTTTTTAATTGTGCAGATTTAGCTTTGTTTTAAATAAAGAAATACTTGGCATGAGTAAAATTATTTTCCTCCTATAAGTCTTTGTTTAATTGTCATGATTGTTATATTTCAAAAAAAATGTGCAGAATTTATCTATGTTTTAAATAAAGAAATACTTGACATAAATAAATGTCCTGTACTACAGTGAAAATATAGCATATCTTTTCAGTGCATATAAGAAAGTAAACATCACCAGAAGTTAACCAATCAAATTCTCTCCCCCTTTTTTCCCTGTAGAATATAATATATTTTTATTGCTTTGAAACACCCAAGAAACATGTTTGCGTCTCAAAAAAACTTTTCTGCAATGAAATGGAGGATTTATTTCAAACAACTGTCAAATTAAATGGAATATAAAAAAAGATCAACCCTTTTTCGTATGAAACTGAATGTACTATGTTTTGGTAGTATGGTTATAAATCAATAACCATAGTTTGTGTCTTTGATGACTTTTATATTTTATTTTATATAGTATAAATTTAAAATATATTTATATTTCAAAAATAAAATTTGAGTGTTTTTTTATATCATGTGTATTGAAAAAGAATGATAATTATTAAGAAAATGTTTTGAAATCATTTTCTTTCTGTGAAGACTTGATACCAAGCATTATACAGTTATATTGAAGAATTTCTCATCTATTTTATAGTTTTGTAAAATTAATGCAAGATTTGTTTGAATAGACCAGATGTTTACACAGGTGTTAATGGAGCTTCCTCTATAATGCTCTACTTTCCTTATTATAAAAGTGCTATAGATTTGATTGACATCTTAATGGATCATGATAATTATTGTCACATAAACTGCTGAGAAGAGCCTACTGAAAAAGCTCCGAGCATCCTCCGAGCATGCTCGGAGCTTCCTCGTAAGAATAAATCTATGATCCCTTAAATGGTTATAAGACTCAAATGGTCAGGTTGACAGATATGTTACACAGAATATTTCTTAAACAATAGAGAAAATAGTCTATAATGAACATTTATATACATTGCAAATGGAAACATAAAAATGTAAATGAAAAATATGTTCCCAAGTTTGGAAAAATGGGAAAAATTCCTCAACCATTTCTTTAATGTCAGGTGCATAACTTCAATATGTGTGCAATCTTTTTGTAAAGTTTCATGGATCTGCAGATAGTTGCCAATTCACACACTTTTCACTTAAACTGTTTACAAAATGCTAAGTTAAAATATTTCTATCATAATAATGTACCTTTAATCCTCCACTGAGAACAGAAGTAATTAGTCCCATGGCCATTGTAAGGGTCTCATTCTCAAACACTGTTGTTGTTTCATCATCACATGCCTGTAAAACTTGTACTGCTCTCTCTAGCGTTACCTAAATAAAAAGTAAATATTTATAAATTTACTCATGTTAAAACAATTTTTAAGGCATAATGGTAACTGGAAAACTTTCCAGTTGTTTGTCTATTGTTGAAAATCATATGTCTTCTGATGTGTGCTTTTGGTGTAATTGGGTTGCCTAACAACTTGCCTCACATTATTATCAGTTGATAAAGTAATTTTTCCTTTATACTTTGTTACCCCTAAGGCTTTTTCCTATGGGATGTGCATAAAAATATTCTGCCCCCTACATTTCTTTCTATATAAATATACTCTTCTGGTAAAATTTTGAGTTCTTATTTTTAACATATTTTCATTGATGTTAACAATGTTTTCATACACTTTTTATGGAAAATCCAGAGACTTTTAAAATTCTTATTCTTTCCAATTACTGTATCATTATTTTTTCATACTTGTATGTGTGATACATTATCTATTGAAAAGGATATCATGTATGTAAATGTCAAACTGAGGTGACAAATGTAAATTTATTTTTCTATAAATCTAATACTTACTTCTACAAAATCCAGAGTTTGTTGTGTGTTTGTCAGACATGAGGGACCAATACTTTCACATAGACTGGCCAACAAATTAAGGATATGGATCTTCTTACTACAAAGGTCATTATCAAGGACATTCCTACCATGTGGAAGCTGTACTGATGGTTCAGTTATTTCATCTTTGATTATACTACTCAATTCCTGAAACAAAATATTTGTCAAGTATAGTACAGATATAGTGCAAAATACAAACAAATACACAATTTATGACAATATAGGTAAGTTTCAATTAGGGTTTCTATGCTATGGTCTTATTTATGCAATTAGACCCAGTCTCCCAAACATTAAAGTAGAATATATTTACCTAAATATTACAGTATAAATAAATGAGATATGGTATCATTGCCAATGAGACAACTATCCACTAGATACCAAAGGACAAGAATGTTAACAACTACAGGGCACCATACGGCCAAAACTGTTTTATTGTGCAAAGAGAAATGAAGTAATAAAATATCATTGATAGACCATTCAGGAATTTAGGATTATCAAACTTAATTGGGAGTTTAAATAAAATTTAGAAAATTACTTCAATATAATATATTATGGACTTATCATTACAAACTACCAAGCAATGTACAAAATACTAAATCTTCAGTCATGCATAAAATGTAAGAGAATGATCCATTATATTGAACTGTGTTGCACTGTACAAGGTGATTATTGTATTCAAATTCTAAATATAAAACTTAACCAGGACACTTAAAGTGTTAAACATATTGCACACAGTATGAACTGTCTACCTTCATCATATATAAGAAGAAATCTCCTGTAAGACCACACTTCTGTAAGTCTTTCAGCAGTTCTAAAATACCATCTGAGCACACCTGACTTTTGTCTTGTCTGGAATTATAAAAAAATGTTTATTGCTGCAGTTTTAATAAAATAAATATATTCATACTGCTATATCACGTTATTACTTTATGAGAACAAGCAGAATAATATTAAGTTTCTCAGGTCCTCCTCTTTCTCCGACTCAAAAACCTGGCTCACCAACCGTTTTAACAATGAAAAAAATCAACCAATGCTGGAGTTAGCTTTACAGTGTAAATCATAGCAAATAATAAGACAGAAGTCCTCACTATCTGATTTAGAATTTTGAAAATTTAACTAAAAAATCAAGATTTGTTTTGTAAAGCTTATATTAAAGGATCTCTTCATTCAAGTGATAGAGGTTAAACAACAAATACTTCATATTTTATCTGGTAATAGCCGTTTTCATAATTTGTGTGAGAATTGTGAAGAATACCAGGGAACCCTCATGTAAATGTATTCTCTCACATAAAACAAATGTCAACAATTAATACATCATATGAAGCACATTAATCCTTCGAATCATTATCTACTTCTATCATATATGGTTGTGTTTTGTTTTTACATGTGGGAACAATGACCTTTTGAAACATGAATATACTGTGTTAAAAAGAATATAAGATTTCTAAACCTCAAACACATGTTTTTTAGGAATAATTCAACAGGATAGCTTGTGACAAAAGTTGAACCAACTATAAATTAAAATATTAAATGCTTAGAGGAGCCTTAAGAGAGGACCTAAACAGAACAGCCAAAACAATGTAAGGCCAACTTTGCCTGAGGGAGAATCAGCTTACTGTTGATTCATTTATTTTCGTTGGTACCAATTCTCATGGATTGATGAAAAATTATTTTTTGATTTCTTGGTTTGGAAAAGTTTGTGTACAAGCCTTTAGGAAATCAATACTTCCTTGAACATTGAAATTTATGGTTCATTTATACTAAAGAAATCCATGAAAAATTGGTACCCAAGGAATAACAATGTATCCACAGTACTCTATCTAAGTTGTTACTTACTCTTCTTTCTTCCTGGTGACTACAACAATGCCTCCTCCACTGGCCGGGGCAAATATAAGGTTTGGATGTAAATACATCAAGTCCTGTGTAGATGGGGTATTGAATAATAAGCACTGTAGATACTCCAGAGACTTGGTTTTGGGGTATTGCTTCAAACTGGTGGTTAAAATTTCATGAATGGCAGACCTGTGAGATAAAATAAAGAACTAGTAGGGATTTAATTTAGGTTCTTAAATATAAGTTAAATAGCATTAAAAACTCAGACCTTTAGGCAATAACCATGCATGATTAGGAATCTACCTTTTTATAATGCATGTGATAAAATTTTAATATAATGGTCCAGGCCATGTGAAGATTTCCAACAAATCTATGGCTTGCATGAATTTTTTTCTTAATAACTGATATCATTATTTACTCTGATTTTCAGGCCAAAAGATGTGACAAATTGTATTCATATTAATAAAATAACAGAACTGCTTACGGGTAGTTCTGATAAGAACTTTCGAAAATTGTTCAAATTCCAATGAATATAAACAAGCATTCAATGACATTACAAGTGTTAATGAGAATTGCTGATTTCAGAAATACCTGTACACATTTTGTTAAATCTTTGTCTCAGCTTAAAGCATAAAGGAAAATCTTAAATTAAAAGTTCCCATGTCAGTTGATAAAGTAAAGCCTTTATTTTGTTCTTATTCTATATTTATCAATAATCTTTATAAACAGGCCAAATTTTTTAAAACTGTATTCTAACACCACCATGAGGTTCATAAGTATAAGATGAATTAAATATCAACATGTGGACAGTTGAAGGATTATGTATACTTGAGATGTGAAATTCCTTGCTGTAAAAAACAGTATAGCTCAAATAATGGCTGCAACACTGGTGTAAGGTAGGTGCACAAAGTACTGTTAGGTTCTGCACAAGCCACAAAAACCTGAAATGTATATAAAACAAAGAACTGGTAAATATAAATTAAAAACAAAATGATGAAAATTTGTTTTCAGAACAGTTCAATTGATCAGTTAATTTTCATATTCAAAGTATCAAAAATAGAAGTTGACAGTCATGATTTTTCATCAGACAGTAACAAAAGCAGGAAAATTGTTTGAAGAACTTTCATTCTTCCCCTTAGTGTTCTGTACAGTTATTTCAGGAGTCATATCAAATGAACTAGAGCCCAATGTCTCAGGCTGAAAAAAAGTATAGCATGTGATCAACACAGTTAGCAGTCATTAAGATTAAATCTTGATGTGTACTACCATACATTTATAAGTATCACCTCACTTGCCAAAAAAGTTCCTACCCGGTATGTAACTTGCAGCTGATATTTTACAATATAATAAAAGAACAGAGTTCCAATTACCCCCGCTTTGCACATATTTATATTTCCAAGGGCATAACTCTTTTAAAATAAAATGCTCCGCTGGGGCGCAGCTTGATACGACCGCAGAGGTCGAACCCTGAACAGTTGGGGCAAGTATGGACACAACATTCAAGCTTGCTACAGCACTGAATTTGGATTGTAATTAAATATTTGACACAGCATAGGTTTTTGACACAGAATGAAAGTGGTCTAAGAACTTAAAAATTTTTAATTTACCTATTCAAACCATATCATTATTATTTGCTTTTATATATAAATCAGGAATAACCAATTTAAAATGGAAAATTTTAAAGAAAAAAAAAGGAAAAAAAAATCCCCCCCCCAAATTTTTTGAACCCCCTTATGATTCATCACCCCCAAACTCAATCCCAGCCTTCCCTTTGTGGTATGGTACCTTGCAGTACAATTTCAGAGAGATCCATACACTTGAACACAAGTTATTGTCTGGAACTAGAAAAATGTTTGTTTTTTGGCCCCTTTTTCGCCCCAAATTCCTAAACGTTTAGGGCTATTACCCCCAAACTCAAACCCAGCTTTCCCTTTGTGATATGGAACCTTGCAGTACAATTTCATAAAGATCCATACACTTACACACAAGTTATTGTCCTGAAACTAGAAAAATGCTTGTTTTTTTGCCCTTTTATGGTCCCTAATTCCTAAAATTTTGAGGGAATTACCCCCAAAATCAATCCCAGCCTTCCCTTTGTGGTATGGTACCTTGCAGTACAATTTCAGAGAGATCCATACACTTGATCACAAGTTATTGTCTGGAAACTAGAAAAATGCTTATTTTTGGCCCCTTCTTTCTAAGCTTTTTGGTCAATTACCCCCAAACTCAATTCCAGCTTTCCTTTTGTAATATGGAACCTTGTAGTACAATTTCATAAAGATCCATACACTTACACACAAGTTATTGTCATGAAACTAGAAAAATGCTTGTTTTTTGCCCCTTTTTTTGGCCCCCAATTCCTAAAATTTGGAGGCAATTACCCCCAAAATCAATCCCAGCATTCCCTTTGTGATACAATATCAGAGAGATCCATACACTTACACACAAGTTATTGTCATGAAACTAGAAAAATGCTTGTATTTTTGCCCCTTTTGGCCCCTAATTCCTAAAATTTGGAGGCAATTACCCCCAAAATCAATCCCAGCATTCCCTTTGTGATATGTAACCTTGTTGTACAATGTCAGAGAGATCCATACACTTACACACAAGTTATGTCTGGAAGTTACAAAAATGCTTATTTTTGGCCCCTTTTTGGCCCCTAATTCCTTAACTGTTGGTACCATAACCCCCAAAATCATTCCCCACCTTCCTTTTGTGGTATTGAACCTTATGGTAAAATGTCATTGAGATCCATTCACTTAAACTAAAGTTAGAGTGCGAAAACTAATGTGTCTTCGGACGACGCTGACGCCGCCAACGTCATACCAATATACGACCACAAAAATTTTTTTGTGGTCGTACAAAAAGTTGATCGTCCACCATTATAGAACTTGTCCAAGTTTGCTGATATTAACCTATAGAATAAGTTTTTAAAAAATCTTGCAAGAATTGTACCCATGAGAGTGCTATTGTAACAGTGGTTTGATTCCGCCAGTGTACTTTATCCGGAGGAAGAAAATCCCCAGTGACTAGGTTTTTTCTATCCGGGTCCAGTGTAAAACATCCACCAGTCAAAGGGTTTTTCGAAGGAGAAACATGTATAAAATGTGGCTTTATAGTTTTTAGTGTATTTGAAACTTGCATAGTTGATTTATGTAAAAAGTGGAGAGTTTTCATCCAAGGAATGTTCACACTAGTGTTTTTAAACAAGGAATGATTACACTAGTGATTTTGAACCGTAATGCTTGCACTAGTTATTTTATACATGTACCGGGATTAATTACACTAGTGCTTTAGATCCATACATTGATGAAGTGATTAGTACTCATTTTGAACACACGATAACACAATAATGCTTATTAACGAATAAGATTTAAATAATTTTTCTATGCAAATCTATAAAATCATATGCTTTTAAATTGTCACTAATTGTAATATTTATATTTATTGGATTGCCAAAGTTTTTCTGTGTACTTGCTTTTCGGTTTACTTGGATACAAAATCATATCTTCTATGTCAATTTCAAAGGATACTTCTATAATAGAAACTTTATGTAAGAACAAATCTGCTCTTTAAATTTGGTTTATATCAAGTTCAATGTCCTGGTCATTAATAAAGTATTTTGAGTTATAAAAACATCTTCCTCATTATCATCAATATTATTTACTAGATTGACTCAGATTAATTAAACTGGTTCCTTGAAAATCATTTTAATTTTAACCCATTCATTTATGTAATCAATAAACCGGTCTAATATAAACAAAACAACGATATCAAGTTTGACGCTTTCACACTATTTACATCCAATATTCTCTAAGAAAAAAAAATAACCTGGAATAAATGCACGGCGGAATGAAAGTACGCTTACACTAACGAGTCCATTTTCATTAATTTTAATATTTCCAAGGGGCATAACTCTTTTAAAAAAAAAAGACCGGCCACCATTATAGAACTTGTCCGAGATATTGCTAATATTAACCTATAGTACAAGTTTTATGAAAATCTGGCAAGAATTGTACATGTGAGAGTCCTAACAAGGCCATTTTCCATAAATTTAATATTTCCAAGGGGCATAAACACTTTAAAAATAAGTCGATCGTCCACCATTATAGAACTTGTCCAAGATATTGCTGATATTAACCTATAGTGTAAGTTTTATAAAAATCTTGCAAGAATTGTACCAGTGAGAGCACTAACAAGGCCATTTTCCATAAATTTAATATTTCCAAGGGGCATAACTCTTTTAAAAAAAGTCGATCGTCCACCATTATATAACTTGTCCGAGATATTGCCAATATTAATATATAGTATAAGTTTCATAAAAATCTGGCAAAAATTGTACCTGTGAGAGTGCTAACAAGACCGGATGGATGGAAGAACACACGGACGCCCGGTATTTCCATGTCACCCGCAACGCGTTATGCGGGGGACAAAAATGCTGAAAACCTGATAAAGTGTACTTACTTTGTGAATATCTTCAATACAAAGAGACAAAGACTGCTCATCAACAATAATCTGCTGTGTATCTTTGACATCATAATCTGCAGAAATTTTAATTTAAAAGTACTTTCGTTTTATACTTTACTGTTTTGGCGTTTGAACCCACTGAAAAATGTTTTCCATATCAATATTGATTTACAAATAGACAACAAACTTTGTTCATTACCATAGTTTACTCAAAATTGTCTAAATTATACTTTTATAATTCCATTTCAAGTACAGTTTTACAAAGTTATTCAAACTAAAGGTCTGTTTATTAACATAGATGATAGCTTGTAAAATTAGCTCTCTAACTAAACCTTGAGAATACAAGACATATCCCGCACAAAAAAAATATCTGAAAATCATTGTATGTTAATTATGATAAGAAGAGCTATGTATACATGAAATACTGCATTGTTCTTACCATTATCCTGTGTACATGATAGAAGTGGCTTTAGCAGAGGTTTGATTATATATCTCTGAGTCAAGTCAGGAGAACTGGTGGACATATTTACAATAGTACTACAAGCTACACGTAGAAAATATTTGGCTATCTGTTTATTGGGTTGGTGAAGTAAAGACAATATCTGCAAAAATAGAAAAATATTCATCATGTACTGAAATAAGACTAAATGCATGTTCATATGTTAATATATTGGGGATTCTAAACAGCAATGTAAATGAACCAATAGTAAATTCAAAGAATCTTTTTATAAAATGAAATGAAATATACCAGATAGTATTAGTTTGTTCACCATATGCACAATATTTATTTGTAAAACTAACCTGTTAGACTGTTCCAGTTAAGATTACGGAAAAGCATTAATGAAGAGTTATAATTGTCTTTCATTTCCTAAAACTCTTTAAAGGACTTAGGTAGAAGTATAGTTTGTACCTCAGTTTGGGCTCTGTATTGCAATGAAAATCAAATATGGAATCATGGGTGGAAGTATTATCTTTTTGAAAGATAAGTGTGAAGATTAACATTGTTAGAATGATAAATATTATTTTTATGATTTTTCATGGCTAGAGGTTTTAGTGGCCATGCTTATCATGCTTATCACATGAAAATGATATATTTCCTATTTTGGGCTTTTGCTACGTGTACTACTGTAATAATTTGAAAACTTGAAAATGAGAATTTTTAATGAGACAAGACAATTTTTATTCTGTTTTGATTTCATGAATTTTATGGAAAATTTATTTGAATGTGTACAAATAACAATGATGGTAATAAAAGGATAAAGAAAATCTGTTTGATCAGTTTATTTCTGTACTTAACCAGATGTTTAAAACAGCTAATACAGAATTCATGGTTCACTAACCAACAAGCAAACCTAAATCATTTATGCTCAAGGTACACAATCAAATAGTTTTTTCTGTAACACACTAGTTTGTTATATAATTGTTTGCAGTCAAATTAAAAAATATAATACAGGGTATGACATTAAAGGTTATCTGATTGCCTGGGACTAGTGAGAGCCATTATCCAACAAGTGAAAGTTGCAGTGTACTTATTATCTCTTTTTATCAATAAATCATCATCTCAATCAGCCCTGACAAAGTCGTCAAATTCATCAAATTTTAATGGACCCCGTTTTTTCCCCTTTCTAACTAAAGTTAATTAAATATAAATTAATGGCCAAACAGAGTTTGATGCAGATTTTGATGGTCCAATCCTATGAGACGCATAAAAACAAGATCACCTTATTGTCATCCATTATGAAATCTCAAACAAATGTGGGTAAAATATATGACCATATTCTGCATTCTTTTGCAATATTTTGCATATCAAAACCAGATCAGTATCGTCCCAAGAATCAAGACGGAAATGGGAATTTACACTGGGGACATATTTATGTGGTATTTCTGAGAAAACGAAAAACTGAGCACAATGAAATGATTTTATGTCCATAAAAGCTGTTAAGAAATTTTGAAATAAGAAGTACAAAATTTAGAAAAGTGTTTTCTCTCTTTCAGATGAGTATAATATCATTGTCACTTGCTCCAAGGGCAAGTTGTTAAAAAACTTAATGTCCAAACCCTGTAACATTGAGTAATAATTATTTCATATGTATAATCAATAGAAAAAAAATACATGTATATATATACCTGAGGTGAAACTAGTTTGTAGTATTCTTCTGCAGATGAAGACATTTTAGGGCAACTTGCTATCACCTTGGCAACAGCATCAAATCTCCTCCAATCAGCTATCAGATTTCCACTGACATCAGCAACTAACAAAAAGAAATATACAATTTAGCTTGTAAATCATATATTAGAGTACTACTGTGAGTTAAGGGGTACAAGCTACATTTTGTACAACACATATATTAGTGTAACACAAAAATGGAAGTCAAACATTGAATCAAACTATTATAAGATTGAAGTATTTGAAGTTATACTTGTTGTAAAACAAAGCAGTTTAAGTTTTCTTTATTCCATACCTGCATTCCCCAGCATTCCATGTAAAACATGGTGGACACCTTGTGGTTTCATCAGAATACCAGTAAGCAACTGGCCACAAATCTTCCTTAACCAAACTGGTGCCTTAATCAGTATTGGTTTAACCTGTCTGTTCACTCCGTCTCCCTGAAATATATATATATATATTTATAACATTGTAATCATTATCACCAAAGTTACTTTTTGTTACTTTAGTATCAGAACAATTACCGGTAACTGTAAATAATAAAAAGGTCATTAATACAGCAGTGCTAATCTAATACATGTAATGTCTACTTTGATTTCCATTTTCTGAACTTTTGAAATTTAAAAGAGGGATTTCTTTTCTATATAAATCTACAAGAGAGTTAAATCTTTTAAAGGTGTTAGTTCCAAAATTTAATATTAATGATCGAATATTTTAAGATTATTTTTTTTAAATGCCTTAGTTTTGTCCTTATTGGTTTCAGACCACAATTATTTCCCTTTGTTCGTGTTTAGGAACATAGTTCCAAAGTATTATATGTGCCGATGAGGTATTTCCTATAAGTTGCATATATAGTGAAATAAGTAAAACATGTGGGGAAAATTTATTGTTGAAAGTGAAAGCAGTGATTTGGCCAAAGTGAATGTAGGGTAGAAATTAGCCTGATGCATTTATTCCAGATTCAACTCCTACCATTGGCAATGTTTTCTTGGCTCTCAAAAGAAAAAGCAGCAATGGATTGTGATGGGACAATGAATAATATTGGTCTATAAGAAGTAAAATTTATTTCATGTTTGAACCGGTGAAAATTCTTTAATTCAAGTTGACTAAACTCATACCATTGGCATGTTTTCAGGGCTCTCAAAAGAAAAAGCAGTGATGGGTTGTGATCAATGGTGATGGGACAAGCATATAATTATTTGAAAAATAATGGTATATAAGCAGTAAAATTTATTTCATGTTTGAACTGGTGCAAATTCTTTAATTCGAGTTGACTTTTACAAAGAAATGTATTGTAACCAATGGCAGCAATAATTGTGGTCTGAGGCCTATTAATAGAATTAACAACACTTTAATCCTTTTTCTAGAAGGCAAATAGTATAAGGTGTAGGCCAACTTTACACAAAAAATGTAGATTTTAGACCTTTTGTACTGGCTGTCTACCAGGGCCTCCTTGTAACACCATAAGTTCCCTCACAAGTAATGGCTGACTGATTTTCTCCAACAAATTACTCAGACTTTCTTCACAAAAGTCTACATCTTCCTTGGATACAACACTTCCTTTGTTTTCTTGTACATTGTTTTGTGTTGACTCACATTCACACTCTGAAATTTTAGGGTCACAAACTTTTTCAGTGCAGATTTGTTTTTCTTGCATTCTGGTAGTGCATTGACTAACCTGACCACTGAGAGTCATATCTACAATTGTTGCAGGTGTCCATTTTTCTGATGGCATTTTGCTTGTATTCTTTTCAGTATTTAATTCATGTGACAGTTTTGTTTCCTTTGCACAGTTCGTTCCTGGTGAAGGCTTTGCTTGATTCTGCACTATTTTTTGTCCATTAACAAGTTGCAACAAAGCTGCAAGAATATCTCCCAAATGTCTTGAAAGAATTAAGGTTCCTAAACTCTCAATTCTACAGCATTTCAATAAAATTTTAAGACATTTAATCATTCTTAAGTCTTTTTCTATGCTATGAATACTTTTATCTTTTGTTTGTAGGTCAATTACTTCCCAAAACCCTGATCTTTGGGTTGGTTGCAGTCCTACCCCTTCTTGTAAGTAAGGACTTATCCCAAGAACTATGATAAACTGAATGGTTGTCAAAACTGTTTTCTGCTGTGCTACACCTAAAGTGTCAGGAGACAGGAGAGGAGCTTGAGATGGTTTCAGTTCACTCCCTTGGCTTGATATTCTTGCTTCCTGTTCATTCTGAAATATGATCATTGCTCTTTCTATGGATGAACAAAGTATTTCTAACATTTTTAAACAAAGACAAGTAAAGTTCCATCTAAGTTCAAATCCTGTTTCCACTACCTGTGTGTACACCTTGTTTTCAAAGTATGCATACAGTTTCTGATACTTGTCTTTCTTCATTTCATGGAAGAACTGATCTATGCATGATTTCAGCAATAGATCAAATGTGTTCAGATTACTTGTATCTGAAATTGAAATGAAATTTTAGTACATTTTGGTATATAAATTTAATAAAGCAGACTCAACAGCCATATCACATCAACATTTAGATTATCATACCACCTCCCTTAATTTGTTTTCTTATTTCATTATATATTAATATTTCTTTACCTATCTGATATCTCAATTTTTGTGGAAGGAGAATGATAAACTAAAAATAAATTGTCATATGGTATTAAACATAAATAATAAAATAAATGGAGAATGTTTCCCCATGGACACAGATGATGCCCCCGCTTGCATACAACATTATAAAGGGACATAACTCAAGAACAATAACAGTGACGCCATCCAAATTTGTACTTGATCTTAGTTTTGTGGTAATAAGTATTGTGTATAGGTTTCATGTTTGGTTGGGGCAAATTAAGTACATGAAGTATGACACATAAGGACTACTTTTCCCTCTCTTTTGATAGTGGGTCTCATTGGGGTCTAAGCGTGACCCGGGATTTCCGATTTTTTGTAAGCGTGACACGTGAAAGTCAAATCATTGTGACGTGAAAACGGGAAATGAAGTCTAGCGGGACACGGGAAATTACAAAAAAATAAGAATTGCTTACGTACATAGTGTAAGCGGGATACGGGAATCTGACAAAACAGTAAGCGGGATCCGGGATCAGAACCCCCCAATGAGACCCCCTTGATAGTGATATGCAATTTACTTTAACTTACAGAATCTGTGGTTTGGTTTGGGTATTTTGCACTGGCATTTTTCATTTTATTAGTGTAATTGAAATTGTGAATTTAAAAAAAAAATTTAAATCAGTGATTTCAATACTTAAACTGCATTTAACCCTAAATAGGTATTTATAATGGAAGCCTGATTCCTCATAAATGTACAAATTTATTAAACCAGTATTTCACATCATGATGTAATGGCCCCAAATCCAAACATCTCCTTTAGAACTTTGGAATACCACATGGATGTGTGTATATAACTAAAGAATGCAGCACATCTCCATTTATTCACATTAACTATACGTTGTCCTGATTATCATTTAAAGCCTGTTTCCAAGGCATGAAAATTATGACATTAAAGTTTGTATTAGAATATCAAACTTATTTCCCAAATAGTTCTAAGAGATAAGAGTCACCATAGTCATGATAGTCAAGCCATCAATGTTAGTAGTGCGAGTGAAAAAAGAAAGCGTACAAATCATCTTTGAATTAAATAAATTTGGCAAATCAACAAAAAATTACCATTGTCTTTATTATTACTCTTTGAACCTGGTGTTGTCAGAATTTTCAGTGCTTCTAAAACTATACCTGGATCAGAAATAATTGTGTTTTCCATCTTCAATTTGGTATTCTGAAACATATAATTACAGGAATTAATTATTTGTTTGATAGAGACATTAAAGTTCAAAACATAAAACTACATATTGACTTTATATACTATTACCAAACCAGGTGCAGCATGATATTGCTGTAGCATGTAAACAATCATCTCAGATAAAAATACAGATCATGTGATCATGCTTTGCTTACAACGATTTGAAAACACTCTTTTTTACTTCCTGGTTTAAAGATATTTCTTGATCCTCTGGTTTTGTCTATTATATACACCTTCACAAATGTCTAGGCAGGAACTTCATTGACTGATGTTATCACAACAGTAACAGACAGTAGATGAGGGTTGTCAGATCCTTGTAAGCAAAGGGTGGACACATGATCTCTATTTTAAGCAGATTGGTCAACTAGGGATCATTGTTGAATAAAAGAACAGAGTTCTGTCCAAGGGCAATACCTAAAAAAAATTTTGTTTGTTCTTTAAAACTTTTTAAAAAGATCTTACTTGAGTTTTGAAGACTTGAGAGCAATTTCCGATATATTTAATATTTCCTAGGGAAACTCATTAAAAATATTTGATGGGCAATTATTTTCGAAATTGTCCGAGACATTGCTGTTATATACCTTTGATATGAATTTGATAAAATTCTGGCAAAAATTGTACATGCAAGATCACTTACAATTCAAATTTCCATATAATTTATATTTCTAAGAGGCATAACTCTTTGTAAAAAAGGTTGATCGACACTGATTTTCAAACTCATCTGAGACATTGCTGGTATAAATCTACAATTTCATAAAAATCTGGCAAGAATTGTACACATGAGAGTGCTTACGATGCAATTTTCCATATAATTAATGTTTCCATTTCATTTCATAGAGATCCATTCACTTATACGTCCGGAAACCAAATGTCTTAAGACCACGACATGATAGCAATATATATCTTTTAAACACATAGGTTTAGATAATATCTTTTCATTCGTAAAACTAATGCCTTTAATGCAATCATTTAGCTGTAAATTCTATTTTAGTTGAAAAAATGCTATAATAAAGGCTTTACATCATGCACAGATACTTTCTTCACAGATATTTCCCAGCAGTGGGAGTATTTTTCCTGTAAGATTCAAGGTTTCATCTTACAGATTATGTAATAAAATTCTACTGTTCGCCATCAAAATTTCACTGTTCGGGGGTGTTGAAATTAGTGGGGGTTATCAAAATAATACTTAAAGAAGTGATTTTTTGGAAGAAAATTGAGGTATGATACTTAAACAAGTGATTTTTATGTCATTATCTCAAATTTAGTACAAGGTCATCATCTGACATGACCGGTCATCCTATCAACACAGATATCATGGATATTGGTTCTGATAATTTTAGCAACATAATTAGTCCCTGGATCATTAGTATTGTATACATGTATCTAAAGCTACATTAAATTTAAATCACTTTGTCTAGTGATTATTTGTACTACTTAAATAGGTGATTATTAAAGAAAGACAACTCTTACTTCCTACATTTGTGGACATAATGTTACTTGAATCAGTGATTTAGAAAATCACTCATTTAAGTACTAGTAAGTCCCCTGACGGTTGACCAATGAACATTGAAAATGAGGTTAAGGTCAGATGTACATGCTAGACAGACATGTACACCTTACAAATTACAATTATTCTATACACCAAATTTATCTGACCTGTTGCTTGGAGTACTTGTAAAACAGACCAAAACACAAAAACTTAACATTGACCAATGAACCATGATAATGATGTCAAGGTCAAGTGAAAGCTGTCAGATTGACATGTAAACCTTACAATCATTCCATACACCACATATAGTTGACCTACTGCTTATAGCATCTGAGAAACGGACCTAATCATGTAACTTTAACATGTTTAACCTTGATCACTGATCCATGAAATGAGATCAAGGTCAGGGGAATCCTGTCTGATGGACATGTAGGCATTGCAAGGAACCCATATACCAAATATAGTTATCCTACTACTCGAAACAAGTGAGAAATTCAAATGACAAAAAAATAATAAAAAAAATTTCAAGCAGACCCTAAACCATGAAAATGAGGTCAAGGAAAATGGACATATGACAGACAAAAACTTTGTAACATAAGGTATCTGCATACAAGGTATGAATCATCCAGATCTTCTACCATCTGAAATACAGTCGAACCTCGTTGTGTCGAAGTCGAAGGGACCGGACCAAAGTATTCGACTCATCCGAGGTTTGACTCATCCGAGGTCAAGAGTGTCGTCATAAATTTTGAATGTATGAAATACGGTATGGGATTTGTGTAAACTAGATACAATGAACAGTGTGCCTTTTTTTGATATGACACTTAATGATTGTGTATTCAATCTCCATTTTTGGTCCTTCGTAATAATTAAACACAAAAGTACAGATAAAAATCATGCACAAATAAAATCGATAATCTACACAAATATTTACAAAGGTCAGTCACTATAAATTATAAAATCACTCACGGTACGAAATAAGTTCTGAATGGTCTCTGATGAGGTCGTCTGCTTTACATTAAATTTTCATGAATTTATTATAATTGTCCTAATCCTTTTATTTATTGTAATTAATGAGTTTTAAATCTAAAGATTCATTTAAGTCTCGGCTTGGGTCATTTAAATTCGTTTCGTTATTATCTCGGGTGAAAAATGTTCAACACACTAATATTCTGCTTGAACGATCAACAAAGGTGTTAATTATCAGTCACCATAAACATGTCATTTTAACTGTTATACAAACAAATATGTTTACTCAGCTTTAATCTCTTTTGAAAATGATTAGGTTACATAAAAAATACATCCAATTTGAATTTTTATCATTACATGTAGGTCTGCATCTTTCGAAAATTTTTAGTTTCGAAATTCGAGACATCGGGGTCAATTTACATTAATTTCACTTCGACGGGACTATAAAATTTACTCGACTTAACAGAGTATTCGAATCAACCGAGTTCGACTCATCAGAGGTAATAATGCATTGATCAAACGGGAATTTTACCAGGACCGAGAAATTACTTCGACTCATCCGAGTTTTCGACACAACCAAGTTCGACACAATGAGGTTCCACTGTATAAAGCTTTATACAAATAGTTTACACTGCTGTTCATGCTGTTTGATAGTAATCACTATGTCTCACAGTGACAGGCGAGACAAAAATTATAAATTATTGCAAGAATGAATCCAACAGAAACAAACAAAGATCTTCCATTAACACTAGATTTCTCCTAAAAAAAACTGGATCAGTATTTCTTGATTTTATGTAAAATGCGTATAAATTTGATGATTCATCTTTGCAGTGATTTTACTTATATAGATCTATCAGAAAGATTGCAAATAGTTGTAACAGATTATGTAGAATCAACTACAAAATATTCTTGTTGGCATCCTCAGAGTACCACATAGAACATAGTATAATTCAGATTTATATTCAGATGATACTACTGTCCATCATCTCTGACATCATCTGTTCACAGACTGTTGTGTCTTAAGAAAAAGTAAATTAAATTCAATTATTTGTGGGATATTATAAAATCATCTCATCAAAATTTTTATGAAATTATATAGATATACAAATGGAAATAATTTTATGCCACTAACAACATGAACAAAATGTAATTTTATGTCAGAAGAAAATATTTCATTAATTAGGCTTAACTTTAAGGAACTATCTACCCCTAGATTTAAGTCGATTTCAACTATGCCTATGGATCAATTAAGTGTTTTAAAAATCCATTATTATATTTAATGTATATATTGTATTGTCTTTATGATTTACCAGAACTGGCAGAAGGCCACAGGCACAGGGAAGATTAGTATTATGCTTAACTGTAGTCCAAATAATTATGACGTCTTGCAAGGCTATTTTTTTTTTTCTGTGACGCCGTGGTAGGAAGGCGTCACAGAAAAAAATAAAATAGCCTTGCAAGACGTCATAATTATTTGGACTAGCTTAACTGAGCATGCTCAGCAACCCTTCAAAAACAGTCATAACTTACTTTCATATTTTCTTACTATTGTCATTGAATATTACTTGCATAAAGATAATTTTATGTGTGTTTTCATAAAATACAGAAATATAATAACTTAGAATGTTGTTGTCACTGTCTTCTTTATCGTCAGATCAAGGATTTGTATACATTGCTTCTTACTAAAACACGTGTTTGATCCAGCATTGTTTTGAATTTTACTTTTTTCATACAATTTGGAAGGGGCATTTCCATTGGTGATTGCTGTTTAATGTTCTCCAATCACAACCAATTTAACTACATTGCGAAATATTGTGGAAAAGGTGAAGGTGATTGTGAATCATAAATTTCAGAGGACAAATATTTTGACACTTTGTTCTCTCAAGGGTAAGAATCGCAGATTTCAAGGAAAAAATAATTATTGCAATAAATCGTAAGTTCACAAAAACGGACTTTAACTATAGTCTAAATGCCTGTCAAATGTTGCAATACACCAATAGAGTAAACAGTTAAATACATGGATATTATTCAAATGTTTTGAGCAGCCTGCGCAATACTCCAATAGACAAATGTCTATCATATCTTTGTTATTGTCCATCATAGAACTTTTTCACTTAGTCCTATTGCCTATCACAAATGTATATTTTATCTACATTTACAGAACCAATGAACAGTTGGAAGGGAAAATAATTCCAAATTAGTAGAAGCAACACTTAACAGTAATCTCTGTATAGGGATTCAGAGGCTTGATCGCCACATCGCCAAATTGAATTGCTATTGAATTGCTAGTTGCTAATTTAATTTGCTATCCAATCACCACATCGGCAAAATGAAATAAAAATTGGAAGTACTGTATGTCAGTATGATATGTACCAATCTGCACTCCTCGGCAGGTTTCCAGTTCTCTTTTGAATTCTGCCTATGTTCGCATCCGGCACTTGTTTTTATATGACCGCAAAAGTTAAAAATTTTTTGGTCGTATATTGGTATGACGTTGGCGTCGTCGTCGTCCGAAGACACATTGGTTTTCGCACTCTAACTTTAGTTTAAGTGAATGGATCTCCATGAAATTTCACCATAAGGTTCAATACCACGAAAGGAAGGTTGGGATTGATTTTGGGGGTTATGGTACCAACAGTTAAGGAATTAGGGGCCAAAAAGGGGCCAAAAATAAGCATTTTTGTAACTTTCAGACAATAACTTGTGTGTAAGTGTATGGATCTCTCTGACATTGTACCACAAGGTTCCATATCACAAAGGGAAGGCTGTAATTGATTTTGGGGGTAATTGCCTCAAAATTTTAGGAATTAGGGACCATAAAAGGGCAAAAAAACAAGCATTTTTCTAGTTTCATGACAATAACTTGTGTGTAAGTGTTTGGATATTTCTGAAATTGTACTACAAGGTTCCATATCACAAAGGGAAAGCTGGAATTGAGTTTGGGGGTAATTGCCCGAAACGTTTAGGAATTGGGGGCCAAAAAGGGGCCAAAAATAAGCATTTTTCTAGTTTCCAGATAATAACTTGTGTTCAAGTGTATGGATCTCTCTGAAATTGTACTGCAAGGTACCATACCACAAAGGGAAGGCTGGGATTGAGTTTGGGGGTGATGAATCATAAGGGGGTTCAAAAAATTGGGGGGGGGGGATTTTTTCTTTTTATTCCTTTTTTTTTTTCTTTTAAAATTTTCCATTTTAAGTTGGTTATTTCTGATTTATATTTAAAAGCAAATAATAATGATATGGTAGGAGATACACACCAAACAGGATGTGTAAATTATTATATAATAAGTATTGTGCAATAGCAAGAAATTTTCAATTGCACAGTATTGCACAATAGCAAGAAATCTTCAATTGCACAGTATTGCGCAATAGCAAGAAATCTTCAATTTAACAGTATTGCGCAATAGCAAGAAATATCCAATAGCACAATATTGCGCAATAGCAAGAAATTGTCAATTGTACAGTATTGCGCAATAGCAAGAAATATTCAATTGCACAGTATTGTGCAAAAGAAGATACTTCGTATAAATTGCTTATTTCTTGATCAATTTCAATGGGGTTTTATTCTTGAATTCTTGGGGTTCTTTAATATGCTGAATCTAGCCGTGTATTAAGTTTTTGGATTTTGGGCCCCGTTTTTAAATTGGTCCACATTGAGGTCCAAAGGGTCCAAAATTTAACTTTGTTTGATTTCATCAAAAATTGAATTATTGGGGTTCTTTGATATGCCGAATCTAACCGTGTATTTAGATTTTTAATTTTGGGTCCCGTTTTTTAAATTGGTCTACATTAAGGTCCAAAGGGTCCAAAATTAAACTTAGTTTGATTTTAACAAAAATTGAATTCTTAGGGTTCTTTGATATGCTGAATCTAAACATGTGTTCAGATTTTTGATTATAGGCCCAGTTTTCAAGTTGGTCCAAGTTGGGGTCCAAAATTAAACTTTGTTTGATTTCAACAAAAATTGAATATATGGGGTTCTTTGATATGCTGAATCTAAACATGTATTTAGATTTTAGATTTTTGGCCCAGTTTTCAAGTTAGTCCAAATTGGGGTCCAAAATTAAACTTTGTTTGATTTCAACAAAAAATGAATATATGGGGTTCTTTGATATGCTGAATCTTACCATGTATTTAGATTTTTTATTTGTGGGCCCGCTATCAAATTGGTTCATATTGAGGTCAAAAGGGTCCACAATTAAACTTTGTTTGATTTCATCAAAAATTGAATTATTGGGGTTCTTTGATATGCCAAATCTAACCGTGTATTTAGATTTTTAATTTTGGTCCTGTTTTTTAAATTGGTCTACATTAAGGTCCAAAGGGTCCAAAATTAAACTTAGTTTGATTTTAACAAAAATTGAATTTTTGGGGTTCTTTGATATGCTGAATCTAAACATGTGTTTAGATTTTTGATTATGGGACCAGTTTTCAAGTTGGTCCAAGTTGGGGTCCAAAATTAAACTTTGTTTGATTTCAACAAAAATTGAATATATGGGGTTCTTTGATATGCTGAATCTAAACATGTTTTTTATATTTTTGGCCCAGTTTTCAAGTTGGTCCAAAATTAAACTTTGTTTGATTTCAAAAAAAATTGAATATATGGGGTTCTTTGATATGCTGAATCTTACCATGTATTTAGATTTTTTATTTGTGGGCCCGCTATCAAATTGGTTCATATTGCGGTCAAAAGGGTCCTAAATTAAACTTTGTTTGATTTCATCAAAAATTGAATTATTGGGGTTCTTTGATATGCCAAATCTAACCGTGTTTTTAGATTTTTAATTTTGGGTCCCGTTTTTTAAATTTGTCTACATTAAGGTCCAAAGGGTCCAAAATTAAACTTAGTTTGATTTTAACAAAAATTGAATTCTTCGGGTACTTTGATATGCTGAATCTAAACATGTGTTTAGATTTTTGATTATGGGACCAGTTTTCAAGTTTGTCCAAGTTGGGGTCCAAAATTAAACTTTGTTTGATTTCAACAAAAATTGAATATATGGGGTTCTTTGATATGCTGAATCTAACCATGTATTTTGATTTTGGACATTGGACCATAATAGGTAAATTAAAAAAATTGAAGTTCTTAGACCACATTCTTTCTGTGTCAGAAACCTATGCTGTGTCAAATATTTAATCACAATCCAAATTCAGAGCTGTATCAAGCTTGAATGTTGTGTCCATACTTGTCCCAACTGTTCAGGGTTCGACCTCTGCGGTCGTATCAAGCTGCGCCCAGCGAAGCATTTTATTATTTAATACCGCCTTTAAACTGGTTGCCGAAAAGGCACCTCAAAATTCTTTTTACAAAAATAGATTGATCAACAGGGGTAACATAATATGAGACAGGCATTACCTGTGAAAGGGGACGAAGTTTGTATGAATTATTTTTTTTGTTACATCAAAATCTGTTAAAAAAGAAACAGAAATACCGTTACGTTTCCGATTTTGGTTCTGTTGTTAGGGATTTTACTTGCGACGTTATTTAAGTTGGCCCGAGAACACAGTTATTTCGTAGTGCATTTCTTTTAGAGAATAAATTCAAATTAAAAAAATCGCACCTGCTCTATCTCAAAAAGATTTTTACAGTGTAGTGTACTACTATTGATACAAACAATATCAAAATTATAGAAACTTCTACCAGCTCTAACTCAAAATATTGACAATTCTGTGTTAAGGGGGGCTACAATTCAGTTTGACAGCTTCAGACATTCTAATTTTTGACCTTTTTTAACTGGACCAAATCACTACTTAACATAAAGATTCAGCACCCAAATTTTTTTAACATGTAATTTCATCCCCTTACTTAATATTTCATGCATAAAATATCAAGAAATAAATTGGGAAAGTGTATAAAAAAAAAATGCAAGTTTTTATACACTGTTCACACTAGGGACTATATTCGTAGACAACGAAAACCAAAGGACGATAACTGTGTCCTTGGACCAGTTATGACGTCATGTTCAATGTAAACAAAGAAACGCGATCATCAGGTAACGTTTATTCATATTAAAGACAAAGAATTATTAAAATAGAAATTGGTATTGTGTTCCTTGAGTTCCTATATTTTACTAGACTACTCAAGGTCTCATGACAACGAGACCGGAAGAAGGAAGTAGATTTCTGCGCAAATGCGGGTATTAAAAAAAGTGACAAAAAAAGTTAACGATTTTGAGTTCATTAGCAATGATTAGTACAATGAAAAATTTCGGGAAATTTTCCTGCTTTTTTTTTTTTTTTTTTTTTTTTTATTGATTTTTCTACTGTGATTGGGGACTTCATTCCCTTATTATTCACAAATCCCTCAAAGATGGCCACGCATCAAATGATGTTAAAGGCAATGTTTATGTGTGACGAAGCATGCACACAAGCAAACAAATAAAAAGAAGAAAAGAAGGATTATATGGCCGGGATGATAAAACATTGTAAAAGGAAAGTAAGAGCAGAATGGTTCTCACAATTCCAATGGCTGCAGTTGAAAACAAGTTTGTTGTTGCAAAAATTAAAAAAATATTCCCAAAATATTGTTTTTCTTCAAAACACCTCAAGAATCAAGAAATAATTTAAATTTTGTGGCTAAAGAAGATTTGTTGGTTTTAGGCACATTGGCTAATTCACATTTTCTCTTAGAGCTAACATGGAGAGGCCAGAGTGTCATTTTCTGATTTGGCTGTCCACAGTATTCCTTATGAGACTAGTTAACTCTATTTCAGGAAATTTTTAACCAACAATCACACCTCCTCCAACCAACATATTTTTTCAATAAGTCCGATTCATGGCTATTGTCATGAATGTCTATCACACCTACATGACGTACTTTAGTCCAAATAATTATGAAGTCTAGAAATGCTATATTTAGATGCCAACCTTCCAAGTAATTTACATCTGAAGCCATGCCAAAAATAAAATATTGTTTGTTTCCCTTCCCACGACCGACCCAGTAAAATCACTGCAATCCGAAGGCCGTTCATGTCCAATATTTTTTTTTTGCTATTTTGGTTTTTGGTGATACCTTTCCGATGCTGTAGTAGACGAGCATTTTTGCATTGAAGCGTCTAAATGATTTGGAAATCGGGAAAAACAAACAAAATGGCTGGTCACACGATTTGTGTGTCTCCATGCAAGGGTGATCAATGACCATAATTTCGTAAAGAATATTGTCTTTAATCTCTGTTCCTGTATAAAGGATAAAATCTTTGAGTAAAAATAATCTGAATCATGCTTTAAAATCTATCTACATTTTGTACTTTGAATTTTGTAAAAATTCAATATAGAAAACCATATTAAGGAATAGAATAAAATAATTTGCCTACCTACTTACCCATACCCTGAAAACCTCAGTCGGGAAGGGGAAACAAAGATATTTTTAATGTTGGCCCCATTTTTTTTTTTGGCTGTACTTTGGAGCAAATTTTCTTCTCAACTTTGAGACCCAATTTTACCATGTTTACAATGAAATTTTCACTTGACGACCAAAAATGTTCGCACATATACAAATTCTTACCTTTTCTGTGCTCTTTCGTGCAAAATATTTCCAAAATATCCAAAAGAAATAATGTTATGAGTTGCAATTCCAGTTGAGATGACAATGACCCAATTCTGAAAAAAAAATTTTCCCAAGATTCTTCTCTTTGGAGATTTTATATTAAAAAAATCTAGTAAACCGATATCCTTAAAATTTGACAATTCAAATTTCTGGAACATTTGATTTATAACAGGTCAGGAATAACCACTAATTGGTGGATTTATACTGTTAATTCAGAAATTATTGCGATTTTAGATGAATGGACAGAAATGTGAGATTTATTAAAGCCATGTCAGGAAAAGCTGCTTATGTATCACAGTATCAGATATCAAAATGCGAGTTCTTATTATTGTGATACTCACTGTGAGTCGCATTAATAAAAAACCCACAATAATTTCTGAATATACGGTACCTCAATTAAGGTATAATCCACCATTTGACATAAAGAAAAAGACCAATTGAGGTACATGTACATGTACATGTATAATGGAGTTTTTATCACAAAATTGTTTATGAGATATTGAGCATCATTTTGCATATACAGTGTACCATGTTGAGCTTTGATGAGTACTTATTATTATAAGAGACATGTAATTGCTTCTGACTTTCTGTGCTGCATTTTGTGAAAATATTAATTATACACTCATTGAGGTATAATCCACCATTTGATGGATCTTCATGACTGGTTTCCTTGAGTCTGCATCAGTTCCAAATTAAAGATTTGTTAGTTGAAATGGACAACTAGAGACTACAGAACAATAATAAGATTTAAAAGATAAAAACTCAGAATTTATGAGTAGGAAAAGGAGGGTCATAAAATATTAGTTTTTTTGTTGGTTTCTCTAACAAAATGCTGCACAAAGTGTCAGAATCATTTACATAATTTACATGTCCATGATCGATGTCATTACTAAGTGGCCATCAAAGCTTGGTGTGGTAAATGCATAAAGATGCTTCCATATCTTCTAACATTTTTTTGGGATAAAAATTGTATTGTACCTAAATTGGTGTTTCTCATTATATGTCTAATCATACCAATGGTGGGTTATACCTGAATTGAGGTATAATCCACCAGTTAATGGTTATTCCTGTATAATATCTGGAAATTCAGGTCTGTCAAATTTTTCATTAGACGTGTCAGAGTTCGGTTTGCAGATTTATAAAATCATCATTTGATCATGTCCATCCCTGCTCTGTGGTAAATTTTGATTAAATACAAAAAACGTATGAAAACAATTTTTTTTTTTAGAAATTCACATCATGGTCAGCATGGTCAGAGTTCAAAATTAGGATCAGTCAAGAAATCCTAATCACACATGTTCCCAGATACATGTAGCTGCTTTACAAACATAGAGGTTAATAAAGTCAAAAGCATTTTTGTAGACATCTGCTTAGACATGTTAGATTTTAAAACAGGAGAGAATATGATTTTATTGAATATCCACTTTAAAAATCCCACCACACTTTTCTTGTTGTCTTTCTCACCCTGGATTAAATCTTTAGTAATTAGGTGACATTTCCCATAAGTTTGTATTTCATGTAGATTTTTGTTCTGTAATTTACTGATTAATGGACTCACTTTTTACAATCAACATTACACTACACAAACAGCAGCAATCACAGGTGTGACACAGTCAAACTGGTTTCTGTGGAACTCTTTAATTTTTTTTTAAAGTTTTAAATTAAATTCATTTTTCACAGCTGAAAAAAAAACCCTTCATAATAATTTTTTAACAATAAATATGTATAAAAGATATATAGCATTCATTAATACTCTCTGACACTTAATTAATTTTAACAAAAACATTTATTACAGGCCAATAAACTCATAAAAGAGTGTTAGTTAAGATGATTAATATTCAATAATAAGAGGATTGACAGCTGTCAGAGTGAAACACCATCTATCTTCACACTGTAAGAAAATAAAATAACTAAATAACACATTGAGGTGATCTTATGTCATCATAAAATAAAGTATTGAGGACTGTCAGTATACATTAGATAATAGGACCATGTATTTTTGTTGTTTATCATGTTTACCTGGTATTTATTGTATGTTTTCTCTTAGGGGGTTTTATGTCCTGTTGTTTCTTATTGACTTAAGTGTGTTGGTTGTGTATGAATTTGAAGGAATACATTTCTATCAAGGTTGAGTTTAGATAAATATTCATTATATTATTTGTTTTAACAAATGGTTTTAATTAGATTTAAAAATTAAAATTATGTGTATTAAATTTAATTATAATAGAGGATTATTTTTTTCATCTATTATGATTATACATATCTGTGATGACATGGATAATGTAAGTGGAAATATACTTATATGTCAATTTGAGTACTACAGTATAAAGTTAAAATTTAATGATGCTAAATTCATATATATACAATATCTCAGGGACTTTCTATACTATAGAAAGTCCCTGAATATCTGTAGTGTAGGAAAATATAAAATTTATTTGACAAGCTTTAGAAACAGAGTGGTAAGCTCAGCTGAAGTTTTGTAGTGAGGACAAATACATTTTATATTTTTCTACACTGTTTGGCTATTGTTTTAATCTTTTAATTTAACATAGAATTTAAACGTATATTTATTTTTTCATCCAATCCATTGAATTTGTTTTTGAAAGAAATCGTCATGAATAAAAATGCAATCCACAATGTCAGAGGACCCTAAATTGAACTGTTATGCAAACAGCTTTTTGAACTTAACCATTCACTTGCAACAGACAATGACAGAAGCAAGATACCAGGAGACTATAAGCATACACTATATACATAAATACTATTCATTTATCTGACAACCTGTATTTGTATAGTACAAAGGTTGATTGCAGGATAAATTCATGTAATTATTCATTTGAAATAGTACTACAAGATGTGAAGTCTTGAGCCAAAAAAGGCTGAATATATTTCTACTACAACAACAACTACATCAACTATTGATCACACATTACAGATCTATGTTTTACAGTAATACATGACTATTCATGGCTGTATTACATGTATTATACAGTTCAATCAGAAAGGAATAAGCAACATATATATTCATTTTTTTACATTTTTTGCAGTAATCATTTACAATTCTATCTCATTGTACCTATTCACGAAAAAAACAAATGTGTTTGATAAAAAAAATATATATTCAATAACAATGTAATCCTTCATGACCTAAAATCAAATGCAAATGTAATATATATATCTCAGGATGAAGATTTGGGATTTTTAAAAAGGGGGCCCTCCAACAAGTCAGCATTAGAAGTGGGACTTGTAAAATGTTTATACATTAACCATATATAAGGAGCTCCATTAATCACTCACTCTGTATATAGAATTTCACAATTGAGTTAAGCTACTGTGAAAGAACTTTTATTCGTGGGTATGAATTTTCGTGGTTTGTGCAAAAGATACATGTTCATGGGTTCTTAAATTTGTGGATTTTAGTTTTCTGAAAATAATTATATATATAATGAGTGAAAAATTTAAAGCCATCAGAAACAACGTTTCTTTAAAATAATCATATGTTGTTTTATGATGATTTGTGGGACATTGTCTTTCATTACTAACAAAATTCATCAATTTTTTAATTAAATAATGTCTTTCTGAAATAATTTAATTCCTCTATTCTACACATTGTGTTGATTGAATTAAATTGCAAAGTAAATGTTCTAATTGTTGCACTCATGTAATAAGAAGTGATAACGAAAATTAACCAGAGATTGAAAGATCAACAGATAACTAAGATCATCAAAGGTGTTAATCAGGCCATAAACATGGCACTTATAGAAGACTGTTACATAAAAAAATACTACAAATGTACTTTTAATTGTAGAATTATTTCTTATGAAATAAAAAAGCAAGCCCAACATGAAATTATTATTTCTTTTTTGTATGAGAATTGCAAGGAGATAAAATGAATACTTCATCAGCGCATACCATCACTGAAAGTAGGACCTTCATTGATCAAAACTAATTTTTCATGAGAATTAAAAGGTTAAAAGTCGTACAGTTTATTTTGTTTTATAGATTAGATGGGTAAAATCCTGTCTGAACAACATGCTGAAGTTGTATATATAGTTCATAGAGAGTTTGCTGATATTCTATGTATTCTCTAGATTATATGCCCGTATCTTTATAATGTAGTCAAACATACATGGGGATCGTTCCATGTCTTTTTTTGGACAACAGTTGTTAGATTTGGTTTGACACTTAAATTCGTGGATAAAGTCATTGGTACCCCACGTACGAATATAAGTACTTTCACAGTATTACACATTCTTACCCTTTTGAGAAAAATGATTCAATAAAAAAAATCAAATGAAGCTGAGACTTAAAACCTGTTAATTAGATATAAAAGGGAATTTATGAAATACTGAATTAAAATTCTGAAAACAATTATAATTCATATTGATATATTGATAAAAGAATAAGATTGCTTTGATTACAAAAAAATATGTATAAGTTTTATGACAAGATTCTGAAAATGTAAAGTTAAACATGTTAAAAGGTTATCAGTTATATCATGAATATGTTGTATTGTATATTGAAAATAAAATAAACATCAATTTAAGATGGAATGTAAATGTCATGAATGTTACCTACATGATGTACATGTTTTTAACTTGTTTCCAAATTTCCTACCACAGATGAATATATCTGTAAAAAATGAGTGCTGTTGGTGGGTGTATAGTTCACAATATTTTTGGTTATTCCTGCTACTGTAAATTCAGAAATTATTGCGATGTTTTTATGATTGCGAAAAATGCGACAGGGTTATAATCGCAATAATTTAAACTAGCATTTTGAATTTTTTTATATGAAATAAACAGGTTTTTTCTCAATATCGCAAAAATTTAAATCTAAAATGACAAAATCGCAATAATAAATGCACGCAATAATTTCTGAATTTACAGTATATGTCTTATTTATGTATTATTTATGATACCTTTTAAGTGGTATGGTTGGTTACTCTAGCCACCATCAGACATAGACATATACCTATATTTCTAAAGAAGTAAATTTGTAAAAACAGTTTAATAAAAAAAATATCATATAAAACTGAAACGTAAGTTGTCTCTTTGGTCATGTTAGTTGAAATATGACATATATATCCACCTCAAAGGTCCCTACAATTATAAATGTATGACTGGTTACAAGAGGTCAGTTACATTGTATTTATCATGTTTATGTCAGTGACCTGGAATTAATGTCTGGTTAACTTTGTAGAAGGTTGTTAGTGTACCTCTTTATAAATTACAACCAGAATGTTATAGCATGCTTAATAAGCTATCAAAAAGCAATGAAAAAGATCCAATTAAATGTGGATAACCTGTTGAGTAGTAGGCACAGCTATAAAACGTTATTTACAATACTGCTTATAACATGTTTTAACAAAATAAATTGTAATATTCATGATATTTATCATGTTTATGAGGACATGTTTTAATTTACTGGCATAAAGACAAAGCCTACATTGTATGGTATGGACCAGTCCATGTCTTTAATTTGGGCATTGCAATATTCAGAATGTATTGCATTTAGCAATTGTATCATTTTTTTTAAACATTTCATGTGAAAACAAAATTAAAAAAGAAACATAAATAAATTTTATTTGATATAATTAGGTAAGTGAAAACAAAAACAGCAAAGAAATATGTGTATTTATAATGGTTGCCATTTAATAATTGTCTGGAAATTAGCCTTAGGTATGGTAACACAGATGTACATTGTACCATTATGAACATTGGACCAAGTTTTTGTAAACAATATTTGTTTTGTTTTAGATTGAATCAAAATGGAGAAATTAACAGACATAGAGTTAACATCAGTCCAGTCCCAAGAACCTCAGCATAGAATGGTTAACAATAACGCCAATTCTATCCTGATACAGGTAAGTCCCAAGAACCTCAGCATAGAATGGTTAACAATAATGCCAATTCTATCTCGAACAGGTAAAAAAATATAATAACAAGTTGATACTGGGTTAAAATAAATTCTGTTCTTGTCAATTTGGAACGAGTATATTTAAAAATATATATAAAAATGTATGTATAGAAAAAATGTTACTTAAATTTCAAGGGCAACATCAAAATCTGTTGTAGTTATTTAGGATTGTATAGTCCTTTTTTTCTCTTCATTTATATATTACTAGAAATTTTCACCAAAAAAGGCAAATTGAAAACCAAAAAATAAGATTCCTCATCACACACCCCACCACCACGGCCCTTCATGTATTATTGAAAAATTGAATTGCGATTCAAGGATTTTAAAATATAACCATTTATTACAGGAAGATGATGTAGAGACACCCTATGGAAACTTCCACGTTGCTATACAAGGTGACAGGTCAAAGATGGCTATTCTTACCTTCCATGATATTGGATTAAATCGTAAGTAATTAATCTAAAGACCACAGAAACATGACATATACATGAAGATTTGGATTTATATTTTTCTCTGACTGAGGTGAAAGATACAAAAGGGACATTCAAACACATAAGTCGAAAATAAACTGACAATGCCATGGTTAAAAAAAGAAAAAGACCAACAGACAAACAACAGTACACAAAACACCGCATAGTAAACTAAAGACTGAGCAATAGAACCCCACTAAATATACTAACGATCATACTATAACTCCTTATTTTTATATGAGTTTCAATTAAAATTAGTAAAAATTACTGTCCACTGATTACGATAATCTGACTAACTGGCATGAAAACCTGAAAATAAAGTGATTAAACTTATTAAATTCATTTAAAATGTAATCATGATTAATGATGATAATATTACCACATTATGTAATATTTTGATCATGTTATTCATCTATATCAAATTACACTGAATAATATTATTAGACTTCAAACACATTATCATGTAATATTATGTAAAATAATCAAAACTACACTTGTTAAACCATTATATGGTAAACCAAAATTATGTATTGATTTTATCTGACATTTGAGGGATCACCTGTTGACAGTAAAAGTTTTTTTCTATTTAAAAAGCTATAAATGACTCCAGGGGATAAGAAATACAATGACAATAAAAAAAATGTGTTTAAATAGGTCCAAACAAAGGAAACTTTATGGGCACTTATATCTTTTTTATTTGGGAAAAGTTGAAGGGTGTTCACTGGTCACATTAACAATTTCCTTATTATTTCGATTTTGTCAACTCCCAACTATTGCAACTCTTCAAATACAGAGTATTGTTTCTTAATTGACTGTGTTCTAAATACTAATTATGTTTATGTACTATTGAATTAAAAAAGGTACAATAAGGTTGCAATTGATGTATATACATGACAAACAATAAATAGTATGACTAGAAATGACTAATGCTGGTCTTGACTAATGCTGGTCTTCTTATTGAAAGTTTGTGAAATTCTGTTTCATAATTAGTCTTTTACAAAAAGGAATATCAGTAAACTACAAGTATCATCTTAAATAATATGCTTTTCTATATATTGTTGGTTGATATACAGGATGTAGCACATGAACACTATTTAATTTTATTGGTATATCATGTGTTTATTTTGTAGATGTGACATGTTTCCAGGGATTTTTCAATTTTCCTGATATTCAGCAGATACTGAGACATTTCTGTGTTTATCATGTAAACGCTCCTGGTCAGGAGGAAGGTTCTTTACATTTAAAACCTGAGTAAGTTATTACTGCCTTCCCATGCATAGGCATGCTGGTTATCTGCATGTGCATTATATAATATATGATGTTGTTGTCAGGAGCTCAAATAACTAAAACAAATAATTCCAGTGTCATTAATGATTTAGGAGTAAAAGTTAAAAAGTTGAAAGGGGAAGAAAAGTAGCAATTTGGTACAAGGGAGATGTTAATATTAAAAAAAATACTTGCATGTTATTCAGATGTATTTGGGATGTTAATTCTGATCAGTTGTTTACATACCATTCAGTGAGATATTTTTTTTATCATTATTATATAACATTTTCATGTTGTTTGACGAGCCTGCAACATTTATGTAGACATAGCGATCCAAGATTCTGTCGCAAGCATCAACATTTAGGTGCCATCTGTGGTTAAAGATTTTTAGACATCGATAACTTTGTCAAACCTTCATGGAATTTAAAGAAATTTGGACAAAAGCATTTTGTTAAAAAATAAAAATTGTGGCGATCAAAATTCATTATAGGTGAAAGACTTTGGCGAAAGAAATATAACAGTTCAATGTCCATCTTGTTTATTTTTTTGGGTGTTTCTCAGACTTTTACTCCGATCAGACAACACTCGTATTTCACCTTGAACTCGTCAAGCGTTATGATTTTGACAGAAAATCAATAATCAGTTAATTGCATTTTAATATAGATATTGGCTACAATGGACTAATTAATAAAAGTGTTGATTGTATTGTTTGATGAAATTGCGTGGCTAAATGGCTTCACATGTCACTTAAATGATTTTTTACAACTTTGATAGAAATAATTGCTTTGAAGTGGAGTGCGTGTTCGAGCATAATTGGATGTCTCAACTTTTTTTTAACAATGGAGCTGAAAAGATAAATGTTCAAAAGTAAAAATCTCTGGCTTAAGCCTTTATCATTCAACTAGACAGGAAGTATCCTATAAACTTATTGAAGATGAACCCCGTGTTCCCAGAAGTCAAATATGATGATTTCATGATTTATATTGCAACAGTTTTGTAGTATCTTTGTAAAAGTAAATGGATATGTAGCATTATAATAGACAGACAACAATGCTGCGAACTGATGTTTTTGTTAGCAAGTAGGAAAATTTAAAACGAAACATATGTTTATGTAAATTGGTGAGAAAAAAAATTGAAAGTGGCGAAAAAAATATTGATTTGGCGAAAGAGGTGACGAAAAAGAAAAGTGACCCAGGGTGCCAGGAGAAACCCTGGTCTGGGGCTTAAGTTTGTTCTCATTTTTTAAGTCAACATTACACTTTTACACTGACAGCAGCAATAGCAGGCCAGACACACAGTTTGTGGAACCCTTACGAATTTTTGAAATATTGCTCTTATTTTTCATGGAAAATAAATTTGAGGTTTTTGGTAGTTAAGTCTTTTTTTTCCTTCTAATTACTGGATTATTAAAAAAAGGAGATTTTAGAATTAAAATATTTCTGGATATTCTTCATATATTTCAATATCATGTGTATTAATATGTGCAATAATATATATACATGTTCTATGTTTTCATGTGGGTTCATAATTCATATACACAATATATATAATTATAAGTAAAAGTTGAATTAATAATAACATGTTACTACGTAGTGTAAGCTTGTAGTTTTTTCATTTGCATTTTGATCAGTGAATTGTCATGATTGTACATAATTAATAATGATCACGCTTTTTTTTCAGAATGATTTTTCATGCGCAGTGTCTTTTATTTATATAAAATGTACTTAGCGTTCAAATCAAACTGTTTGCAAATTGTTTACATATATTGGGTGATTCTAAAAAATCAGTAGTTTGATGAATGATAACAATTTTTAATGAAATCTTAAGAATTTTCATGTTTTCTTAGAGTTACCTCCCATGCATTGAGTTATAGTTAAAATTTATTAATATTTTTGTTCACATTGGTATTTTATCTGCCACTTTTTGATTCCATGTTCTTTTCTCCTTGATATAAATTTAGTGATATTTATTTAGCAGGAAATGTTAGAAAAATATCCTTTATACACTAAGTTGATGTAGTTTTTCTTTTAGTAAATGAACACTAAAACTATTTGTTAAAGGTTGAACAGATTTGATTTGAACAACAGAATTCGGTGTTGATTTGAAAAAGCTAAGCTTGTATTCTATATTTTTGTTACGGTTAGGCATGATGTCTTAGGCAATCCTGAGTCTCTCGGTAACAGGTATGTTGGCCAGCAGCTTACCGTAGCTATTTGTGTGTGCTTATTAACTATTTTTTATAAAGGCTTTTTTATATTGAGTTGATATATTGATAGTAAGAAAAACTTTAAAACCAATGTTGTTTCAATTAGTCTTTTTCTAAATAATCTCAATTTGATCAAATATTCAAAAAAAAAATAATCATACTATTCTCATTTTCCTGAATAGTTGGACTTGTTATATTACCATCTAGGTTTTTCAGCATCAAAAGAAATAGAAAAAAAGCAATATGCGTATCAGAATTAAAAAAAAGATATGTTAACTCATATAAAAGTGCCAGTAGCAATTAGTCTTTTATCTTTTATTCTTACCATTCACCAGCTTTTTTTTTCTTTTATATGTTTTGCAACTATTCCATTGCACTTTTTCTTTTTATTAAGGGAGATAATTTTAGTATTTGTTTTCTTTAGAGATTATATTTTTATAGCATTCTTTTATGCAACAGAGTTTTGGTTCGTACTTTATGAACTAATCTGTATTTTTCTTTCAGGAAATTTACTGTTGTTTTTTTTTCTTCATAAGAATCTGTATTAACTTTTCTCTTTTTTCTCTAAAACTTGGCCACAGATTGACAACTGTGGTAAACAAGTTTGATTCCTCTAGACATGACTCCCTCTTTGAGTAAGTTTGATGTTGTTTTTTGTAAGTCTTTTGGTTTAAATTAGTAATGTTATACACAGATTGATTTAGTTTATTTTTACAACACTTTTCTATTTGAAATGATTTAATTATCATAATTTTAATTATTATAAACTTGTTGCATAATTGAATTTAATGATCGATTCCTAAAACTTCCATTTCAGGAATTTTTTTTCGATTATCTCCCTTACATGATTTCTTTTGAGTTATTTCCTTCATTTCTGTTTCTTGTGCTTTTTTATTCATTTTATATGAACTTATACAGATATATAATTTTTTTTTATTTATATCTTTCTTTCTTCTGCCAAACATCCTTTTTAAATACTTGAAATATAGTTTTCCTCCTTGCATACTCCTATAACATTTTCTTATTCTTTTTGTTTTAATTTTTATTTCTTCTGTAATCACTTTCTACATACCTCATTTACATAGATAGTAATTAGATGTTGTTTCACCAATTGTTCCAAAAAATTTAAGAATCAAAGCCCCCTTTACAAGTGATCTACATTCATGCAATAACAACCACGTAGTGAGGACATATTGGACAGTTTTGATAATAACCATGTATTAAAATTATTTGGAAAAATGTATGCATTTAATATTTAATCAGAGAAATTTATAAATGTTAATATGTTCTTATGATGTATGCATTGAACCAAATCCTTGACTCTAGACAGTCAGCTTAATCGTGTTTCTTTTTGTTAATCATAACAAGATCAAACACGATTGAGTTTCGCCAAATTTAAACTTATTGCACAGGACAGATGCATAGTGAATGTGCTTTATTCTATAATTTTATTGTGGCTTCAAAGTTGTTGTGAATTATTTTTCTAAACATTATTAAACTTGCATCATATTAGCAGAAAAAGATAAGTTAAAAAAGAGGAAGTGGGTTTTATGAATCAGTTAAAGCACTCCTTTAATGCTTTCATTTTATTCAGTGTAATTAGTGATGTTTCTTTACAGTTGTAGCTAAAATTTTATTAGTCCTTCTAAAGCATTGTAACAGAAAGTAATCATATATTAGTAATTAAGGTTTCTGAAATCAATTTTAAAGTTTAAATTCAGATTCTTTTATGATATTAAGCCAAATTTGCATTTTTTTTACCAATAGACAGATTCTGGAAACCTGCATGGGTCTAGTTCTTGTCATTGTAAAGGGGTGCTTTGCTTCTTTATTTAGTTTCTTCCAAACTTGCCATTGTGCATGGAAAAATATAGTTGAATAAGTTTTTCATCTTAGTGATTATAGATGTAGTTTTCTGCACCTACATTAGTCGATAGGAACTCTTGTATTTATTCTAAAACTTTGAAAACAGTCAGTACCTTAATTAAAAGTCCTTTGTCTTTATGTTTTAATCAACTTTTGTTCCTCAGGTTTAAGCATTTAATGTAAATGACATATTTAAAACTATTATTCTTGATTTATTTATTGATCTTTTAGTCTTTATAAAAAACAGATAATTTTATTGTTTAAAAAATGTAATGAATATGATAATATTTATAAGTTTATTTTTCTTTAAAATTACATAGTGTCATTTGAATATCTTTATTTCAGGTTCATATGTAAGTCGAAAATAGAAACTAAGATATTTGTTATTTCTTGTAAATTGTCATCAATTTCTCAGAAACTAATATTCATATTCTAATATAATTATGTGTGCTGAAGTATCTTTGATCTAGACTTACCACATGCTTTAATGTGTAGGTCACATGACGAAAAGGCAATATTTCATGGTTCAAGTACTTTAACATTGTAATTTTAAAATTCATTATTTACTTTCGAGTTCAATTCTCAATTAGTAAGGATACAGCAAGAGGAGTATTCCAGTCTTCCATTAAAGATATGACCTACATTTTATACTTCTTTGACACTGATTAAGTTTTACAAATGAGTTCAAATCTCAGATACTAACTGACCGATGATTGTATAACTTGGGTTAAGGATGCTTCTTTGGGGTACAAGTGACCTACAATTCTATAAGGATGCATTTAAAAAGGTTCATGCAACAAGTTGTCATTGACCTATCTTAAGGGTTTGATGTTAACCTCCAAGTTCATTTCACAGATGCTTAGGGATCACATCCCAATCCTTTTCTCTTTGAAGCTAAAAATGTATTTTTTATAATACAACCTATTTCCAGCCAATTTGAGGCTGCATATTATGCCGGGTATGCCCTGTTGGATTCTCTTGTTGCTAGCTAACTGAAGCATTCCTTGAGATTCCTTGCTACTCACCATTGACTTTTGTAACATGTATTCTTTGAAGTGTTATTTTTCACTATTAATCATTGTGTATAAACAAGATAAAATGAATTTAATTAGGATTCTTTAATACTGGAAAAGATAAAAGATACACAAATATTAAGCAATAATTTTGATACTGTTTTTTTAATCTCTGAGTAAATCAGTAAAATCACATGAAGAGTAATGGAAATGTTTCTGAAGTGAAAAGTTGTAGTCCCTTTCTATAAAGAAGGAATACTGTTGGTATGAAATTAAGATGATGTGGTATGATTGCCAATGAGACAACTCTCCATTAGAGACCAAATGATGTAGAGGTTAATCATAGGTCAGACTAGGAGTCATTTTGATTTTTCAAGATTGATTTGTTGGTTATGGCAAACATTTTTTTTTTAATTTTCAGCCCATGATTTCTGTACAAAACTACATCAGTTAATCAATTAAACAAGTTATTTGTATGATTTTCAAAGTCATGAACTTGCTAAATGTTGATGATAAATAAGTGATTTTGTTTTTAACAGATTTGTCTATCCTACTATGGAGCACTTGGCAGAGGGTATACAGCATATTGTTGATCATTACAGGTGAGGTATAATAACAGATTAACACAACTTTAATTCTTCAGTGCAGTTTATTTTAGTGCACTTCTCTGGCACTGTACTTACTTCTGCTCAGTCACATGTTAATGTGGGAGGTTGTGGGTTTGGTCCCCAGGTCGGTTCAAACCAGAGACACGAAAATTGGTATCTGCTCCTTCTCTGCTAAGTAGGCAGTATTTAGGAGTAAGAGCAAAGACTGGTGGGCCCAAAGTCAGAATTATCTTGTGAAATAGCCAGTAAAAAAATTGGTTCAGAGTGTCCGTCTAGTTCATAGAATTGATCCTCCTGATATGTATGTGATACTTGCCACTGGACATAAAACACCAATCCATTCATTATCTATCAGCATGATACTTAATTAAACAATTATTTAACTGTAAAAAAAAAATTGTACACTAATGTACTTTTAACTGTTTTATTAAGTAAGCAGCATGCTTTTAGAGAAAAGATTTTTTTTAATACAACCATGACAGCAGACGGCTGATTTAGTTGTGAAAAAGTTACTTTTTACTTTAAATTTGTAATCATTAGAATCACTATGCTTATTGCTAATTTTAATTGTTTTTGAGGGGTTTTGAATGCAAATTATATTGGATTGACTATTTATTATATTTTGTTTCAAGCTGTATCTTTTTTTTTGTATTTATTTTTATTTGGTAGGTGTCTGCCTGATTGACAATTATTCTGTGACTCCTTATTATGATTTATTTATTTCCACCTAGAAATACTTGCTTTTGTAATATCTATATTTATTTCAGTATCAAGAGGTTTATTGGGTTTGGAGTTGGTGCAGGAGCTTATATTCTTTCAGAATATGCTGTAAGTATAAAATAATTCAAGCCATATAAATGAAAAACCTTTAAATTGTTTTCATGTACCTAAAAATACAGATTTGTTTTATTGCATTGTGTAATCATATCACAAGAAAAATAAGAAACAGGATGTTTTTTTCATGGTGATAAAAAACTAGGAATTTTTATAAAAATTTTTGAGGTTAAGAAAAATTATCAAAGTATAGCATTCTATTAATAAATGAAATAATGAAATACATTATTTTCCAACATATCTATTACCAGTTGGTTAACAGTTAGTAAAGAAGTCAATTTCACCACAAAAAAAATCCAAATTTTGAATGTTATTTTCATTTTAAATCATGTTTTTGAAAAAAATATTGTTTTTAAGCTTGAGCATCCAGAACATGTAGATTCATTGGCATTGATTAACAGTACAGTTGGCAAAGCAGGTTGGATAGAGTGGGGATACCAGAAGTTAAATTCTTGGTATCTGTGGAGTGGTCAGATGACCAATTTTACTGAGGATTACCTGCTGTGGCACTGGTTTGGATATGTGAGTGTCATCTTACATGAATACACATTTATCAAGAAAACAAAACATGTGGTATTCATAAACTAACACACTTATAATTGGAGTGACAAATTTATTTGAAAATTTTGTGTTTTCTAAGTGAAATGGCTGATTTTCAATCCATCATCATTTGATGTGAATGTGTAGAACTGTATTAATGAGGAATGATATTTTGGGAATTGTTTTTTATGCCCCCGCTGTAGCTGAGGGGGCATTAAGTTTTTCCCTTGTCCGTTTGTATGTACGTCCCTCCGTACGTCCCAAAATTGGTTTCCGTTCTGTAACTTAAGTTTGCCTCTACCAAATTTTTTGAAACTTATGCACAATGCTTATTACCACAAAACACAGATCAAGTTTGAATTTTGGTGGTGTCCTTATACCGTTCAAGAGTTATGCCCCTTTACAAATGGAAAAGATGCTGAATTTTTCGTTTTCATTCTCTACCTTTAGTTTGCCTCAACCAAATGTTATGAAACTTATACACAATGCTTATTACCACAAAACACAGATCAAGTTTGAATTTTGTTGGTGTCACTTTTACCGTTCTAGAGTTATGCCCCTTTAGGAAAAATTGCTGAATTTTTCGTTTCTGTTCTCTAACTTAAGGTTGCCTCGACTAAATGTAATGAAAGTTATAAACAATGCTTATTACCACAAAACTCAGATCAAGTACAAATTTGGGTAGCGTCACTTACAGTTATTGAGTTATGTCTCTTTATAACGTAATATGCAAGCGGGGGCATCATCTGTGTCCCATGGACACATTCCCATTTATTTCATTTTTTTTTTTGTCAATTTTTCGTGGTAGGTTTGTTTGTTATTCTGTATAAATTAATTTTCAGAACATATATATATATATATATATATATATATTTTTTTTTTATTTTTTTTTTATGTTGCGAACTCCTTGAAGAACTTAGCTTATATTGTCCATTGATAAATAAATTAATTAAATTTTTGATGTACTTGGATATGCTGAATCTGCCCAAATCAGGGTCCAAAATTAACCTTTGTTTGATTTCAACAAAAATTGTATATATTGGGTTCTTTGATATGCTGAATCTAACCTTGTATTAAGATTTTGGATTTTGGGCCCTGTTATCAAATTGGTCCACATTTAGGTCCAAAGGGTCCAAAAATTCATCAAAAATTAAATTCTTGGGGTTCTTTGATATGCTGAATCTAACCATGTATTTTGATTTTGGATATCAGACCATAATAGGTAAAAGTCTAATTCAAATTTTTTAGTTCTTTGACCACATTCATTCTGTGTCAGAAACCTATTATATGTCAAATATTTAATCACAATCCAAATTCAGAGCTGTATCAAGCTTGAATGTAGTGTCCATACTTGCCCCAACTGTTCAGGGTTGGACCTCTGTGGTCGTATCAAGCTGCTTTCAGAAAACAAAATAGAGTCACGTTACTTGTTTCTTGCTGTATATCAAAGTAGTTAACAGTTCATTTGTTTATTTAACTAAATATCTGAGCTATCTCCGCTTTTAAAGTTAATATTTGTTCAGCCTGCTACAAAGTTAATTTTTAAACAACTGAGTAGGATAGGAACCATCATTTGTCATTTAAATGGTGGACACCACTTTTGGATATCCTATTAAAAAGTTTTCTGGGTGATGGAAGCACTTAATTATCTTATAAATTATTCAGATGACTGTAGAACTTTATAACTTTTGCTGTACTTTTTTACTTCCAAGATTTTTAAAATTTCTGTAACTGTTGATTTTGAGATTTCCTAATGAAGGTTACTCCAGGAAAGAACTTCAAAGATAAATTTTGTATGTATGGTTTTCTTATTAATTATGATATACTGTTTTAAAATTGTTGAATACTTTATTTTTCAGAAGACTAAATATGAAAACCAAGACTTAGTCCATGTTTTCAGAGAATATGTCAAAGCCATTAATCCACAGAATCTCTCATTGTTCATTGAATCATACCTCAAGTAAGTTAATTATTAGTCCCCTACCGACGAAGTTGAAGGGGACTTTAGGTTTGCAGTCCGTCCGTTCGTCTGTCCATCCGTCAGTCTGGCAAATCAGTTTTCCACACTTTTTCGTTGTGCTTGAAGATATTGATTTGATATTTGATAAATAGTTTCATCATGAAAAGTTACAGATCATGTTCGAATTTTGTTCCGGTCTGATGATTTTGTCCAGAGTTATGATCCTTGGACTTAAAAAAATTCACTCAAATAATCAGTTTTCCGCACTTTTTTTCGGCATGCTTGATGATATTGATTTGATAATAGGTATATAGTTTTATCATGACAAGTTACAGATCAAGTTCGAATTTTGTTGCAGTCTGATAATTTTGTCCAGAGTTATGGTCCTTGGACTTAATGCATAAATGTGTATTGAATGATCATCAGGACACTTTAATTTTAGGGCTGTTACACAATTAAATTTGTGGGGGTTGGAAGGCACTTTTAATTCAAATTTAAGAATAATACAGAAATAAATAAATATATATACAGTAGAAGGCTGGATGGTTTAAAGATGCCCCCTCCACTTACAAACACAGATATGATTCTGAAGCAATCCTTTTACTTTATAGGTGTTGATTGCAGACCTATTGTTAGTTTCTGATAATTTATTCATAACTTCTCTAGACTCTTGAGAGATTTAAAGGCAAACATAAAAAATGCTTTTTACCACAAGACACAGATCAAGTTTGAATTTTGGTGGTGTCACTTTTACAGTTCTAAGGTTATGCCCCTTTACAAATGGAAAAATTGCTGAATTTTTCGTTTCCGTTCTCTAACTTTAGATTGTCTCAACCAAATGTTATAAAACTTATACACAACCGTTCTAGAGTTATGCATGTTTACAAATAGAAAAATTACTGAATTTTTAGTTTCTGTTCTCTACTTAAGTTTGCCTCAACCAAATGTTATGAAACTTATACACAATGCTTTTTACCACAAAACACAGATCAAGTTTGAATTTTGGTGGTGTCACTTTTACAGTTCTAAGGTTATGCCCCTTTACAAATGGAAAAATTGCTGAATTTTTCGTTTCCGTTCTCTAACTTAAGTTTGCCTCAACCAGATGTTATGAAACTTATACACAATGCTTTTACACAAAACACAGATCAAGTTTGAATTTTAGCGGCGTCACTTTTACCTTTCTAGAGTTGTAGCATCACTTCTACCATTCTAGAGTTATGCCCCTTTACAAATGGAAAAATTGCTGAATTTTTCGTTTCCGTTCTATAACTTAAGTTTGCCTCAACCAAATGTTATGAAACTTATACACAATGCTTATTACCACAAAATGTAGATCAAGTAGGAATTTTACCGTTCTTGATTTATGTCCCTTTTTAATTTTATTTTTTTTTTAAATTCAACATTTAGTTAATTTCTGTCATAAATCCTCATACAAAACCTTAATTCAGAATGCTTGTTAAGTTAGTCAGATTCTTGCAAGTAGTCGATGTCAGTATTAATCAAACGAAACATCTGTTAAACTAAACAAAATTTATTTTGTAGATTAATATTAAATTGACATATTTTTTTTCAGACGTAGGGATCTTGGTATTGTAAGAGAACTTGATCCTATCAAAAGGCCACATGCCAGGACTATCAAGTAAGTTATTCATTGAGGGCAATCACCATCATTATGAAGCCCATACAATATTTTTATAAATTTGAAAGTGTGCAATATGTTTGATGAAACAATCTTTTAAGAATTAAAGGTACTTGACAAATAAAAAAAGATATTGCTAGTTTTAACATGTTAATGGCATTCAGTTAGATACTTTACAAAAATCTAATGTTATTCAGCTAGGATTTCCAAAATTTGCTTATCCTGCTGAAAGAATGAAAAATCTTAACAATAAAGTATAGTAATGATAATTTATTATGCTTGCAAATTATACCTGGATCTTTCTTTTATCTTTACAAAACTACTTTTTAAACATTTGGGGATGGAAAAAATAATTAATGAACTTCCTCCTTTGCAATTTTAAACATATTAAATTTATATGAACCAAAGCAAACATATATTTGATTGTTTTTAGATGTAGAAGTATTTTACTTGTTGGAGATGATTCACCACACATTGACCAAGTCACTGATATGAATGGGAGAATGGACCCTCAGGAAACAGATTTTATGAAAGTGAGTTCTTCTTAAGTTGTTTTTATACGTCCGTTTACGGGACGTATTATGGTATACTGTGACTGTCTTTCCGTCCGTCCGTCGTCAACATGTCAGACATTAATTCAAAAACGCTTTAACCAATATGCATAAAACTTTGGTGAATTGTTTATATCTATTGAAGTGAGCTCCCTATGTTTTTTATAAATTTTAGATTTACCATTTCCAAGTTTTGGGGTAATATTCATTAAAAAAGGGGGGGTTTTCCAGTTTTCGGACAATAACTCAAAAACAATATCACCAATTTGCATGAAACTTTGGTGAATATTCATATCTATTGACCTGAGCTCCCTTTCGTTTTTTATAAATTTCGGATTTACCGTTTACGAGTTTTGGGGTTTTATTCATTAAAAAAGTGGGGATTTTCCAGTTTTCGGACAATAACTCAAAAAATATTTCACCAATTTGCATGAAACTTTTGTGAATTGTTCATGTCTATTGACATGAGCTCCCTTTTGTTTTTTATAAATTTTGGATTTACCGTTTCCGAGTTTTGGGGTTTTATTCATTAAAAAAGGGGGGATTTTCCAGTTTTCAGACAATAACTCAAAAACAATTTCACCAATTTGCAAGAAACTTTGGTGAATTGTTTATTTTTATACGACCGCAAAAATTGAAAATTTTTTGGTCGTATATTGGTATGACGTTGGCGTCGTCGTCGTCGTCGTCGTCGTCGTCCGAAGACACATTGGTTTTCGCACTCTAACTTTAGTTTAAGTGAATGGATCTCCATGAAATTTTACCATAAGGTTCAATACCACGAAAGGAAGGTGGGGATTGATTTTGGGGGTTGTGGTACCAACAGCTAAGGAATTAGGGGCCAAAAAGGGGCCAAATATAAGCATTTTTGTAACTTCCAGACAATAACTTGTGTGTAAGTGTATGGATCTCTCTGACATTGTACCACAAGGTTCCATATCACAAAGGGAAGGCTGTAATTGATTTTGGGGGTAATTGCCTCAAAATTTTAGGAATTAGGGGCCAAAAAAGGGGCAAAAAACAAGCATTTTTCTAGTTTCATGACAATAACTTGTGTGTAAGTGTTTGGATATTTCTGAAATTGTACTACAAGGTTCCATATCACAAAGGGAAAGCTGGAATTGAGTTTGGGGGTAATTGTCCGAAACGTTTAGGAATTGGGGGCCAAAAAGGGGCCAAAAATAAGCATTTTTCTAGTTTCCAGACAATAACTTGTGTTCAAGTGTATGGATCTCTCTGAAATTGTACTGCAAGGTACCATACCACAAAGGGAAGGCTGGGATTGAGTTTGGGGGTGATGAATCATAAGGGGGTTCAAAAAATTTGGGGGGGGGGATTTTTTTTTTTCTTTTTTTTTCTTTTTTTCCTTTTTTTTTCCTTTTAAAATTTTCCATTTTAAGTTGGTTATTTCTGATTAATATTTAAAAGCAAATAATAATGATATGGTAGGAGATACACACCAAACAGGATGTGTAAATTATTATATAATAAGTATTGTGCAATAGCAAGAAATTTTCAATTGCACAGTATTGCACAATTGCAAGAAATCTTCAATTGCACAGTATTGCGCAATAGCAAGAAATCTTCAATTGCACAGTATTGCGCAATAGCAAGAAATATCCAATAGCACAATATTGCGCAATAGCAAGAAATTGTCAATTGTACAGTATTGCACAATAGCAAGAAATATTCAATTGCACAGTATTGTGCAAAAGAAGATACTTCGTATAAATTGCTTATTTCTTGATCAATTTCAATGGGGTTTTTATTCTTGAATTCTTGGGGTTCTTTAATATGCTGAATCTAACCGTGTATTAAGGTTTTGGATTTTGGGCCCCGTTTTTAAATTGGTCCACATTGAGGTCCAAAGGGTCCAAAATTAAACTTTGTTTGATTTCATCAAAAATTGAATTATTGGGGTTCTTTGATATGCCGAATCTAACCGTGTATTTAGATTCTTAATTTTTGGTTCCGTTTTCAAATTGGTCTACATTAAGGTCAAAAGGGTCCAAAATTAAACTTAGTTTGATTTTAACAAAAATTGAATTTTTAGGGTACTTTGATATGCTGAATCTAAACATGTATTTAGATTTTTGATTATGGGCCCAGTTTTCAAGTTGGTCCAAATCGGGGTCCAAAATTAAACTTTGTTTGATTTCAACAAAAATTGAATATATGGGGTTCTTTGATATGCTGAATCTAACCATGTATTTAGATTTTTGATTTTTGGGCCCCGTTATCAACTTTGTCCACATTGAGGTCAAAAGGGTCCAAAATTAAACTTTGTTTGATTTCATCAAAAATTGAATTCTTGGGGTTCTTTGATATGCTGAATCTAACCATGTATTTAGATTTTTTATTTGTGGACCCGCTATCAAATTGGTTCATATTGAGGTCAAAAGGGTCCAAAATTAAACTTTGTTTGATTTCATCAAAAATTGAATTATTGGGGTTCTTTGATATGCCAAATCTAACCGTGTTTTTAGATTTTTAATTTTGGGTCCCGTTTTTTAAATTGGTCTACATTAAGGTCCAAAGGGTCCAAAATTAAACTTAGTTTGATTTTAATAAAAATTGAATTTTTGGGTTCTTTGATATGCTGAATCTAAATATGTGTTTAGATTTTTGATTGTGGGACCAGTTTTCAAGTTGGTCCAAGTTGGGGTCCAAAATTAAACTTTGTTTGATTTCAACAAAAATTGAATATATGGGGTTCTTTGATATGCTGAATCTAAACATGTATTTAGATTTTAGATTTTTGGCCCAGTTTTCAAGTTGGTCCAAATTGGGGTCCAAAATTAAACTTTGTTTGATTTCAACAAAAATTGAATATATGGGGTTCTTTGATATGCTGAATCTTACCATGTATTTAGATTTTTTATTTTGTGGGCCTGCTATCAAATTGGTTCATATTGAGGTCAAAAGGGTCCAAAATTAAACTTTGTTTGATTTCATCAAAAATTGAATTATTGGGGTTCTTTGATATGCCAAATCTAACCGTGTTTTTAGATTTTTAATTTTGGGTCCCGTTTTTTAAATTGGTCTACATTAAGGTCCAAAGGGTCCAAAATTAAACTTAGTTTGATTTTAACAAAAATTGAATTCTTGGGGTACTTTGATATGCTGAATCTAAACATGTGTTTAGATTTTTGATTATGGGACCAGTTTTCAAGTTTGTCCAAGTTGGGGTCCAAAATTAAACTTTGTTTGATTTCAACAAAAATTGAATATATGGGGTTCTTTGATATGCTGAATCTAACCATGTATTTTGATTTTGGACATTGGACCATAATAGGTAAATTAAAAAAATTGAAGTTCTTAGACCACATTCTTTCTGTGTCAGAAACCTATGCTGTGTCAAATATTTAATCACAATCCAAATTCAGAGCTGTATCAAGCTTGAATGTTGTGTCCATACTTGACCCAACTGTTCAGGGTTCGACCTCTGCGGTCGTATCAAGCTGCGCCCAGCGAAGCATTTTATTATCCACATGAGCTCACTTTTGATTTTTATGAATTTCAGATAATACGTTTCCTGTTTATGGGGTTTTATTCATTACAAAAGGGGGATTTTCCAGTTTTCGGACAATAACTAAAAATTGCTTTCAGCTTTTTTTATGAAACTTTGGTAAATTGTTTATATCTATTTTTGTAAGCTCCCTTTTGATTTTTATAAATTTTCGATTTTACGTTTCCAAGTTATAAGATTTTCTTTGTTTATAGTCTGACAACAGATTTACTAAGTATTGCGCAACAGCACAGTGTATTGCACAACAGCAAGAAATTTTTCATATAACCAATTTCAAGTTCTTTGACTACATTTATTCAGAAACCTATAATATATCAAATATTTAATTACAATTCAAATTCAGACCTGTATCAAGCTTGAATATTGTGTCCATTTTTGCCACAAATGTTCAGGGTTGGACCTCTGAGGGCGTATCCAGCTGCGCTCAGCGAAGCAGTTTATTCAAATTAGTGATATATAAAAAAAATATTCTGTATTTTTTAAACTTTCTAAATATTGTTTTCCCCTGAACACACTTCTGTATTTTATAAAATTTTCTATAGTTTTCACTTAAATGTCATAAAAAAATATCCTTTGACATTTCAGATACAGGATTGTGGAGGGATGCCATTGGAAGAACAGCCAGGGAAAGTGTGTGAAGCATTCAGATTATTCTTGCAAGGCATGGGATATGGTAAGTATTTAAATGGTATAGTACTCTATATACAGAAATAATTGTAATGCTTTGTTTTGTTGGAAATTTCTTTCATATGGAAAGAAGTAGATTCTAGTGGAGTTGAAGAAGGGGGTGGGGTGCAAATGATACAGAAAATGGAAGTTTCATTTTATATATTTATGATGCATTATAGTCAAATATGTGGAGATATGTGTGACAAATATATAATAACTTTGTTAAAAATAGACAGAAAAGAAATTAGATGTGTAAAGGTATGTCATTTTGTAAGGCTTGGTAAAATGATAATATAAAACATTTAATAAGATAATTAATTGTCATTTTAGCATTAAATGCTTTGAAATATATATATGAGTAATGTTATTGACAAATTCACTGTGGCAATTCTGCTAGAATCTGTGATATTTTGTGTATCCCATATGGAAGTTAATGATAGCAATCGTTTACTCTTAAAAATTGATATCCCTAATATTTAAGGTTTTAAATTTATCAAGTGTTATCTTTTATGGAATATCAATCTGAAATTTAATCAACAACAGAAAGGGTAGAAAAGACCAAAGGAGTAAGTTCGGTAAGGGTCATATTTCGCCCCAATTATTAAGTTTTATGTTTCAAGGTAATAAGTGTTTTAAAGTGAGAAAAATAAATAGAACTTCTTTTGTCATTGTTTTTGTTTTTAAAGCATTGATCTTTACATCCCAAACAGGTCAAAATGAAGATTTTTTGCAAAATTTAACGAAATTGTCCTGATTTCAACCAAATTAAGGCCTAGGAAGCATAGAGAGCAGGCTTCGACAAACTAAATATTCAATTCAGATATGTAAAATGTTATAACAGACATTTTGTTGAAAGATCTTCTTTGTCGACACATGCGCTCTATGTTATCTGGCCAGAAAAATCAATGGAAAATTACCCGTTTTCATTGAACTTTTGTTGAAAATAAAAATGAGTGCTATTTGAACGCAAGTACAATAATTTTTAACAAAAAGACATATTTCCTATCTAGTCATTGTATTAGCTATGATTCATTGTGATATTTGTCAATAAATCCTAATTTGAAATTGTAGCTAAAAATAGGGGCTGTTTTATGGTGTAATCAAACTTACTCCTTTTCTGCAAAGTCTCTTCTGAACTTGTCAATTCCTGAGATAATTACAGAAAATACTATAAATCTGTTCACAAATGAAATTAATAGTTTCCTTGGTTTTAACCATTAATTAACAGGAGTTGTGTATTCATTGGTATTTAAATACTAAAATTAGAGACACAGGCAACCAATATTTTGATGTTCAGCCAGTAGACAAAAGTAATATATTAGTGAAAGAAAATATTATGAGACAGATGTAACTTACTAACAATGACTAACACTCAGAATGTGATTTTTAAACTTGAAAAAACTTTGAAAATATACTTAGAAATTTTCTTTGATATTCGAAATTCAAAGTTGACTATGGCACAAATAGAAAATTAAGTGCTTGATAGTAGAATCTTAGAAATTATTATAGGGTAAATTGTAACAGATATTTACAAATGGTTAAATGTGTTTTATTCCATTTATATATGTTAAGTTCCCATGTGCAAAAGCTCGTAAGTAAAATTCTTTAATGATATCTAAACATGTATTCAGACGGGTAGCAAAAAATGCATGGCATTTTGCTTGTGATATTAGAAATGAAAGTTACATTGATCAACACATGCTTCTGTACTTTAGATTTGCTTTTATCGTGTTAATAAGCCTGATCCGGTTTTTACACTTGTTCTTTCAGTTATTAACGTCACATTATCATTTCTTGAAAGTGAGAAATAATTTGGTTTAATTAGAAATCATTATTTTGTAAAGAATAAAAGGTGTTTTGAGCCATTGTTCAGTTTTCACAGCTTCGCAAAATATCAATTTATGAATTCTATTAATTATTCACACATATTTCGTGTTTGTTTACTAATATTCATTTTACCACATTTATGCTGTTAATCATTATATCTGTATAAATCAGGGTCAAATGTACTGATTTTGTTACATTTTTGATAACCATTGTAACATGTGAATAATTATATATTACAGATCAAAATAATGTAGCTAGTAACTTTTGATAGGAAATTACTTTTGAATAAGACTAGAAATTATAGTGGAAAGACAAAATTGTCTTTTAAAAAATGTTCTTTTCTTTGAAATACATTTGTAATTTCAAATTTAAGGCATAGAAAAACGTTTTTTGGTTATCTATTTCTGCTATACAATTTTAAATTAATTTTCATTTTTATTTCAGTGCCAACGTTAAGAGCCCCACAAAATCCAGCTCAGCAAACACGACATAGTCCACTTAGGAAAGAAGTGGATTTCAGCAAAATCCAACCTGTTTGTTAGTTGTTTATTATTATATGTGCTTGACACTTGAGTATTGTGAACTGTAAACAAAATAATAGTAGACACAATTTTTACAAACATTGTATGTTGAATTATTTGCATATGATGTAAATCATTTACTTACAGATTTATGTTGCTTCTTATATTTATGTGTTTACCATTATATTAATGCATAAATTCACAAATGAAGTTTTGAGAAATTGCTGATTGACCTTCGTTAAAGCTATAAGTGATTTATTTGGGGTTAATTTCAATATTTGAATAAAACATTACTGTAACATTATAATTTGTATGAAAATTATCAATTTAAATACTTAATAAGGTGAGTTTTGTCATTGAAAATTGCTATTTCTAAAACACATCTGTGATAAAATTTTAAAAAATTAAGTGAATCACAATTTACTGTGAAGTTATGATACTAAAACGGTTTTCATTGATTGACCTCATTAGGTGTTCCAATCAATCAACTTGTTTATTTAAAATTATGAATTAAAGTTTTTGAAAATTGAAAAAAAAATAATTGCTAAGGTGGCTGTCTCTTAAAATCATGTGTGTATAGAGAAAATCTGCGTATTTGGACAGACATCTCAAAGGGAAGATGAGTGCAATGTATCATACATAATCATGATAATTATTGGATTGTTGTTGTATATACTTCATTGTTGATTATTTTATGTAAAAATTATTGAAATTATGTGAATTTATAATAATGTATATATATGTGTTTTTTAATGAGTATATTTATATTATGTTATGTGATAACAGACCCATGCTTTACTGGGTTTGCTATATGATTTAAACAGTGCAGTAATATTGTTATACTTCTAATAATAAAACAGTTTGGCAAAAAAGTCAGAAACTAAATATTTTTTCTATTAGACCAAAATGTGTTTACTTAAAAACCTATGGACAAATACTAAGTGAATGTGTAAATGTTTATAGATTATGAACAAAAGCTAATCTCTTGTTCTATGTAAGATTTTTTATATGTATGCAGTTCTGTGTTACTACTGAAAAGGTTTGTGAGAATGAAGTACATGTATTTGTCCTTGATGTCAGAAAGAAAGGTCATGCAAATTGTTTTTGTAATTGAGGTATGAGCAGATTAATTTATCTATTATAGAGAATTGCATTTTTATGAATTTTTATGAAGAGTTCAATATAAATACATAAGAAAAGTAGTATTTTTGGAACATACATGTATTGTATGTATATACAATTTTGTTCAAAATGTAAATATGTAATAATTGTTTCAGCACTCACAAGATCAATTAAAGAAAAGAAGAAAAAACAAGGAATCCTCTGAATTGACTATGACTATGTTCCTCAACCCTGACAAGGTTCCCTCAACAAAATGTTGTATATATTGGTAGATTAGGATCATTGAGGTCCAGTTCTTCATTTGACCGCTGTATAAAGTTATTTATTTTCTATATTATTTAGGACAAATATTAATTACTGGATAAAAGTTTTAAACAACTGAACCAATCTCTTTAAATGTTTGTAAGAAAATAGTACATCGATTATCTACTTACTTCAGGTATTCTGGTTTCCACAGTATAAATTTGTCAAATTTTTGCTTCATTCTTGTTAATAAAATGTTGCAAAAGACAAAATGATGAAAGTTGAAAAAAAAACTTTAAATATATACATTGAGGAAAATCTACCATTTTTACACTGTTTTCTAGATTTTATATCTCTAATCAATATAATATTATTTTATTTTCACATTGCTGAGAAACAAATGAAAAAGATGAAAATATAAAAACAGAAAGTGAAAATTGTCTCATACTATAGTTTCTATTTGATTAGAATGTTAGACTTAGACTTATCTTTAAAGAATCTCAGATCATTTTATGTTATAAGGAGAAAATAATGGCATAATCAGTCAGGTGTTTCCAGTGAAACATAGCTTGAAACTGCCTCATCAATGAATATTTTTTGTGTTTAATTGTGATGTATTTGTTCATATCAAGTCGAGTGTTGTTGTAATTCCCAAGATTTGTTGTCTTTTTGTTGTGAGCATTTATCTGTAGATGTAACCCTGTGCACACATTACTTTGTACATATATTGACTAAACCATGTGAATATTTAATTGTAATTAGATATTTAAGCTTTGTAATGTTTATTTATGAATCATTCCACAGAAATTTTTCACAGAAATCAGCAATTAAATGATTAGAGAAAGTTCATGTTCTTTTTAGTATACTCCCAGCTTTCTGAAACATGTGTATAAGGTGACAGAATATTTTTTTTTTCCTCATTCCGTCCCAATTTTTTTTTTCGCAACTGCTCTTCAGCCCAGTAGTCAGCACTTCTGTGTTGACATGAATTATCATTGATATGGTCATAATTATAAATTAACTGTTTAGAAAACTTTTAATATTTTGAAAACTTGAGTATTTTCTACCCTGGGAATAGATTACCATAGCTGTATTTGGCAAAACCTTTCAAAATTTTGGGTCCTCAATGCTTTTCAACTTTGTACTTTATTTGGCCTTTTTAACTTTTTATGCCTTAAGCATTAAGTTTTACCCTTATCCTTCTGTCCGTCCGTACATCCCAAAATTGGTTTACGTTCTCTAACTTTAGTTTGCCTCAACTAAATGTTATGAAACTTATACACAATGCTTATTACCCTAAAACACAGATCGAGTTCGAATTTAAGTGGCATCACTTTTACCATTCTAGAGTTATGTCCCTTTACAAATGAAAAAATTGCTGAATTTTTCGTTTCCGTTCTCTAACTTTAGTTTGCCTCAAACAAATGTTATGAATCTTACACACAATGCTTATTACCACAAAACTCGGATCAAGTACGAATTTGGGTAGCGTCACTTTTACAGTCCTTGAGTTATGTCCCTTTATAACGTTATATGCAAGCAGGGCATCATCTGTGTCACATGGACACATTCCCCATTTATTTATTCAAGTGTCACTGAGGAATCTTTTGTAGATTAAACGCATGTCTGGCGTACAAAATTTTATCCTGGTATCTATAATGAGGTTATTAATTGTAAAACTGTTTTAATATGACTGATAATTTTTTTACTCTCGTAATTTGGCATAAAACTATTGCACAATTTATGATTGATTGTCCAATTTTGTACTTGTTAAAAAGAAGGGGATGCTTGCAAGCATGCTTCTTGCTTATAAACAAGACTACTTAAGAATTTATAATACAAAATTGATTAGTTCTAAATTATCAATAGCTTCTCCTGAAAAGGTATTTCATAATGAAGTAAATCATTTTTACTTCGCAAGTATTTTGTGCTGTCAGGCATCGACACAGGTAAAATGATTAGCTAGCATTAGCCTGATATACTTAGGGCATAAAACAATTCACTTTTAGTGTCTTGTTGATTATCATAGATTCAATATTTTATTAAAGTCTCACCACTTGTTATACATATAATAAAATCATCATAATATATACATTGTATTGTATAAAACAGTAGTTTTATAAGTTAGAATACAAGTGCCATTCTATAAAGAATTATGAGAGACTATAGAAATTCCAATAAATTATAACTATATCTTATGCCTATAAAACATTTCCATTCTGCAAAAACATAACTACATTTATCATGTCTATAAAATATTTCAGTTCTGTAAAAACATAACTATCAATCAAGCATATAAACAACTATTTCTTCTACCTAAAATATTCAAGCAGTGATGTTCCTCTGAAGGTATGTAACAAATGAGCACCAACAGAGGCCAAAGTTTACTTTACAAAGCTTTCCAAATTACTTTTTGATTTCTATTGTGAAAGGAAAGGACAATAAACCATTCAGAAATGTTATTTGAAGGGATTTACTATATGTTAAAACTTTTATTCTAATGAGAAACATATTTGGTATTGGGCAAACAACTTTCAAGAGAGCAATTCAGGATCATAGGAGCATTTGTTTATTTTTGAACACATACATTTCAATAGCAGAAATGGGTTTTGAATATGGCTGAAAGAAATCTTTCTGTTTCAAAATATCCTTTGATTTCTATGATTTCATACAGCTATACTTGATTTTTAATATAGCCCAAGAAAACACATTGATATTGTTAACCTGAAGCACTAGACAAGTTAATCACGTACACAAAGTCGTCTTCTTCATGTTGTTTGATTATGAAACTTCTGTTTTAATTTGCCAAACATTGGCTTTCAATGTGGCCATTTGTTGTACTAACATTCACCATTAATTAAAAACCTGATGGGCAGACATAATTACGTTGATGCCATTTGTTGCAAATTTGTTTTTGTTTGTATGATGCTAAGGATTTCCTTTCATTACATTACTGGAATTACATTTCCATCTATAAATAATGGACCAGATTGCACGCTCACTTTTAGGTTCTTGAAAGAAGAGAGTTGAGCTATGCACATTTCTTTCATGCTAAGTTAATATTTATTTTCAATTTTCTCAATACAATTATAAAGATTGGTTTCATTAGCTCACGTGGCCCGAAGGTCCAGGTGAGCTTTTCTCATCGGTTGTCGTCGTTTGTCATCGTCGTCGTCTGTCGTCTTTAATTTTTACATAAATCTCCTCTGAAACTACTGGGCCAAATTTATCCAAACTTGGCCACAATCATCATTGGGGTATCTAGTTTAAAAAATGTGTCTGATGATCCTGCCTGTCAACCAAGATTGCCGACATGGCTAAAAATAGAACATAGGGGTAAAATGCAAGTTTTGTCTATTATTTTGAAAACCATTAAAAATGTTCAGAATGTTGAGCTCTACCTATTGTTTATATGTTTTAAAACTGTCAGACGACTTCTTATAGGAGTTATTGCCCTTAACTGACAAATTTTACCATTTTTTTTCATTTCGCCTATTATCTTGAAAACTATAATAGAAACTTTAACTTGCAAAAATAATCAGCAAAACAAGTTCTATATTAAGTCTCATGGTTGAAATCATCAGTCGACTCCTTATTAGAGTTATTGCCTTTTAATGACGATTTTTACCAATTTTTGGCGTTTTTGCCTTATATCTCACAAATTATAATAGATAGATAGAAACTTAAATAAGCAAAAATGATCGACAAGAAGAGATCTACAATTTAGAAAAATATGGAAGACATAGTGCGCCGACTCCTTATTGGAGTTATTGCCCTTTAATGACGATTGTTCCCATTTTTTTGCGTTTTGCCGTATATGATAAAAATTATAATATATAAATTGACACAAAAATGATAAGCAAGGCAAGATCTAACTAACAAATCAAATTTTGACAATATAGTTATTAGACTGCCACTCTTTACAGGAGTGATTGCCCTTAAATGAGGAATTTTTTACCCTCTTTTGTGTTTTGAGCAAAAACTAAAGAACATAGAGAGAAACTAAACAGACTAAATGATCAGCAATCCAATATCAACAAAACAGAGATTTTTGTCATGAATTCTATTATCGTCTACAATGTTGGAGAGTGTCATTTGTTGAATATGCACATAGACCAAGGTGAGCGACACAGGCTCTTTAGAGCCTCTAGTTTTCATATATCTATAGAAATTATAATTCGTAGTAACTTAATCATACCTGAAACAATTTTCAAGTAAATGCACGAAGAAACCTTTGTTACTGTAATTCAATGATGTGCTCTGAAAATGGGAAAAAAAATATTCTTTTGTTTGCTTAGATTTTCCCATTTACATACTTTTGTTTTTTGATAAAATGGGCAGGCATTGTGATGCAAACACTTATGACCTTGTCTATAATGTGCCCTGTAAATTCATATTCTCCAGTGTTCGTTGTATTCATAGATGTTCCCTTTCACCCAGTTTTCCCCTGGTTAAACGGACAGGCATATTGTGATGTATGAACGTATGGCATCGACTGTTGTATCCAAAGTAAAGCAACTTAAGATTACTTAAATCGGACAGTCCCGCTTCACTCTATATTTTGATATTCATCAGATAATAAGGAAAACCAAATGTGTTTAACTTCAAGCTTACCATGAATTGTGTAATGTTAATTATTACCAAAAAAAAAACTATAACAGCAGGACTATAGATGGTGTGAAAACTTTTACTAATGTTATTTACTAAAAAAAAAACTATAACAGCAGGACTATAGATGGTGTGAAAACTTTATCTAATGTTATTTACTTAAAAAAAAAACTATAACAGCAGGACTATAGATGGTGTAAGAACATTTTATGAAATCGTATGACAAATGTGGAGATTCATGCTAGAAATATAAAAGTAAGAAGATGTGGTATGATTGCCAATGAGACAACTCTCCACGGGAGACAAAATGACACAGACATTAACAACTATACGTCACCCTACGGCCTTCGACAATGAGCAAATCCCATACCGCATAGTCAGCTATAAAAGGTCCCGAAATGACAAATGTAAAACAATTAAAACGAGAAAACTAACGGCATAATTTATGTACAAACTAATGAACGAAAAACAAATATGTTACACAGCAACAAACGACAACCTGAATTGCAGGCTCCGGACTTAGGACAGGCACATACAGAATGTGGCGGGGTTAAACTAGTTTGTTGGCGTCAAACACTCCCCCCCCCCCCCTAACCTGGGAAGTCTGATTCCACTTGTGGGTCTTTAATAAAAATTGGTATTTGCTTCCAGCTTTTAAAATTATATCTATTTGCTGTTTTTGATATCTATTGTTATTTAAGAGATAACTGCTTTATACAATACTTATTTTTATTGTATGATATTTTAATGACGTTTTTTCAGTCTACTGATAGATGAGTGGGGTTGAGACCTAAATAAAACTAGTTCAACCCACCAACTTTTCAAATGCATGTTCCAAGTTAGGAACCTCGCCAGTTGTTGTCGTTTGTCATATCTTAATGATTTTCGTTATTTGGAGAATTTAGTATTTATGGCAGATTTTTGATGGTTTCTGTTTAATTTACTCACTTTTAAATACTCGGGTAGCAGCGGAACCGTAGCTCTTAGGTTCTTGTGATATTTTTTGACAATTTGCGGACCATAAATCTATGGTTTGCACAAATCAAAGAAATATCATATAGACCATCAGAGTTACGGTTCCACAGCTAATACTCGGGAAGATATTTAGCATGACATATTGTATATACATCTGTCTATTGTGGAAGACTGTTTTTGTCGTTGGGTTAATGTTTTACCTCACTTATCTTTTTATTCGTAATTAAATACCTCTTTTTTGTATATTATAAATGAATATTTGTAGTTGTTGATGTTTATATAATGTATATGCTGTTTGATACTTAAAAGAAATAAATTTAAAAACAAATCAACGTACGGATTTTAAATTTTTTATAGAATAAGGTTTAAGCAAAAAAAGGTCACCGTACGGTCTTCAGCAATGACTAAAACCCATAATTTATAGTCTGCTATTATAGGCCCCGACATGACAAAATATGAATCCTTCCCTCCCTCCCTCCCTCCCTCCATCCATCCATCCATCCATCCATCCATCATTCCATCCATACATGTATATACATGTACATCCATCCATCCATACATACATTAACATATTGTAAAAGACATAATTATTGGTAGTCAGGTACATGCAATACGAATCCCCATGACATAGATATCTTTATCTATAGTATATATGTGTGCAAATACATTTAATATCAGTAATAACATATTTGGATAATCTGTCCACAATGAGGTAGGATTTGTCCCGTTATTTTGTATATCATAGTTCACTTTTTTCCGTAATGAATAATGCCATAAGATACATTATCTATATACACGTACACGATATATAAAAAAAACTATTAGTGGTCCCAATACTTTTTTCGTTTGGTAAATCGCGAAGAAATAAGTGAAGTCGAATGGATAGATTGACAAAACTTTGAAATGCTCTTCACAGTCTCTATTAAAATGAAATACTCGTTTGCAACGATAGCATGTTGTATAAAGGTGTCAACAAAAATACCGAACTCCAAGGTAAATTCAAAAATGAGGAATTCCATAAAACCTGACAAATGATCAAACGTTAGACTTTACTTATGATCAATATAACCTTTATTACTACACATTAAAATAGTAGGTAGATAATAAGTAGATAATCGTTATTGTTTCGATTTAGTTCATTATAATGAATGCTTTACAATAATCATCACTTATTTAAAAGAATTGTAAACATAACGATTTTAATCCGTATATATATAAATAACGAGTTTGTAGAAATATGTATCAACGAATTCAAATTGCATTTTGCAAGGTCTTACAGGCCTAAGGTTGCTGTAGACGGGAGGAATTTGAATAGTTTTATTGTATCTTATATATTTTTTTATTGATTGTTTCTGGTGGGGCCGTTACTCTTTCAATTCGAGTATGTTATCACATCAAATGACATATGTAGTTTACTTTTACGTAGACACCATACATGAACATGCACGATTTATTTCGTATATTATAAATAACAAATCCTTTTTCATCTTATTTTTCAAGTCGAAAATGGCAGCCACCGTTAACTACATTAGAACGAGGTTTGCATGGGTTAAACTTAGAGAATGTTTCTATGGATACAGTGGCAACATCTGCTCGATTCGTATTTGACGGTGGGCCTTCTACAGAGCCATTGGTTCCTCCGATATATCACGCCTCGACATACAAACTCAAGTCAGTGGATGATTACCTGAAAATATTGGACGAGGTGAGTATAGATAGTAATATGAACAAAACGAGATGTGGGTTAAACGTCAATGAGACAACCACCGAACGCAACTAATAACCATAACGCATCTATAGGGCAACTTACAGTCTACATCAATAAACAGGTGTCTATTTGTACATGTTATACCGGTATGTCATCTATAGGGTAACCTACAGTCTACATCAATAAACAGGTGTCTATTTGTACATGTTATACCGGTATGTCATATATAGGGTAACCTACAGTCTACATCAATAAACAGGTGTCTATTTGTACATGTTATACCGGTATGTCATCTATAGGGTAACCTACAGTCTACATCAATAAACAGGTGTCTATTTGTACATGTTATACCGGTATGTCATCTATAGGGTAACCTACAGTCTACATCAATAAACAGGTGTCTATTTGTACATGTTATATGTCATCTATAGGGTAACATACAGTCTACATCAATAAACAGGTTTCTATTTGTACATGTTATATATCATCTATAGGGCAACTTACAGTCTACAACAATAAACAGGTGTCTATTTGTACATGTTATATGTCAATCTCTAAATCAACCCGAATCTCAAAATGTTATGAACAAAAGCAAACAGACACAATCAAAGCTGTTATAAACATTTATTTAGTTTAAAACCATAGTATACATCGATAAATTCATTTTGATTCTTGATTATTCATACCAGAAAAAGGTCATACAATTTATAAAACCCGACGGAGATAACATCTTTGTTTGTGTTATCTCAATTTACACGGAGTGTCATAAAATAGGATTTACACTACTCATGCGTTTTGCATAATTTTCAATATGAATTCACCTGTACATTATATTTTATAAAACATATCTTGTTGTTATAAAATAAATTTCTTGAAAAAGAACGGAAAGCAAGAATATTACGGCGACGTTTTGTTATCTACCAAGAGTTTCAAAGACGCCGTAAACCTAAGGATTTAATCTGAGCTCGGACAGGACTGTAGTTGATGCTAGTTAAATGAATATAACATACTGAAAAGATTTGTCTATCGTTTTACACTTTATGATTTGATATGTTTATATATGTTTTTAGCATACGAAATATGTAAGTCCAAGAATATTATTTGGAAATATCTCCCATGTTGCTTAATTATATCCTTATAAATGTAAATGTCTAAGATGTCTACTACAATGGAACTTACCAAATCATTGTTTTTGCATACCTTTTTTTTTGCGTTTCTTGGTCACAACATTTTTACCGTTATGTCTCCTAAAGAGTGGCGAAAGAAACCAAAGGGACATGCAAACTCATAAGTCGAAAATAAACTGACAACGCCATGGCTAAAAAAGAAAAATACCAACAGACAAACAGACAAACAACAGTACACAAAACAAAACATAGAAAACTAAAGACTGAGCAACACGAACCCCACCAAAAACTACATTTAAAACATAAAACTATTTAACTGAAGCGAATCATTAAGTTCACCACCGGTTTTCGGTAGTGTTCGTGCTTCTCGGTCTTTGGTTTTCTAGATAGTTTTTGTTATCGTTGTTTAACTTTCGTCGTTTTTATTTTTGGCCATGATATTGTCTGTTTTTATTAGGCTGATGATTTTTGAATGCCCCCCATGGTGTCGTTTCTCTTTTTTAAAACCGCCATCCCAATTTTGTTTAACTATTTCACTGGTTGTAAATTAATACATAAGGGAGGGGGAAATATTTATAAACAGACCTTTTTTCAGACCTTATGGTTGGATAGAATATACAATGCTGGATAAGTATGGTTTTTATTTTTCTGTACTCCTTCGTTTTTTTCAGGGTGGTTACATATATTCCAGGCTGAACAATTTTACATGCGATTCCGTTCAAGCAGCTATCAATGTAATAGAAGGAGGAAAGGGTACTCTTGTGTTTAATACAGGGATGTCAGCAATCAGCACAGCTTTGTTCTGCTTTCTGAAATCAGGGGATCACATTGTAAGTATATTATATATAATGCTACAACTCGCGTAATGCAAATTTTGTTGTATTATTCAACCTTTTTTTGTTTTCCTACTTCGTATGTTTTTTTATTTTCCAACAGCTGTTCTTTGATCATGCATATGAAGGTACATCTAGAGAGTCATTGTGTGCAAACTGACAATATAAAAATAAGGAGATGAGGTATGATTGCCAATGAGACAAATATCCACCAACATTCAAATAAAGTGGACGTAAGCAATTATATTCAATCGTAAGGCCTTCAACAATGAGAAAAACCCATACCGTATAGTCGGCTATAATAGGCCCCGACATGAAAAATATGAACCAATTCAATTGAGAAAATTAACGACCTAATTAATAACAAAACAATTAACGAAAAACAAATATGACTGACAAGAAACAACGTCTACCACTGAACTACAGGCTCCTGACTTTGGACAGGCACATAAAGAATGTGGCGGGGTTAAATATGTTTGTGAGCGCTCAACCCTTCCCTAACCTGTGACAGTGGTGTAACAAACTATAAAATCAGTTGAAAAAGGCTTAACTCATCAGATCGATACAAAGCAGGAACCATCAAACATAAACACAGACCGGACGTGGCATGGTATTTATACATCCCTTTTCCCTAACAACAAAAAGACACTAAGTACAGATCTGAGAGTACTCGCAGTTACTGACAGCTAGTTCAAAGCCAATTATAACTTATAAAAAAATCATGTATCTAAGGCTAAAATATTAGTGCACATCCAACATTAAATGGATTTAGTATTAAGACGTCATTAAAAGTCAGAGAAAAACATGACCTTGTGCAATGCCAAAGTAAAGGTATAGACAGATTATAGTACCGTTAAAGTGCTTATGTGTATAACAAAAATATTAGTTAATTAATTTACTGATAACAAAATCAATATTTATACCAATAAAAACAATAAGCCTATAATGTATATTTAACTCAGTTGAGAAAAAAACATCATGAATCTGTTTGCGTGTGACGTATATAAATGTTTAAACAGGTCTTTTCGTATCAAGGTGACTTCCTCTTGAAAACAATGATCTTGTACAATAATTAATATTTATAATAGTATTTAACTGAACGTTTGCAACGATTTAAGTTTTGAAATAACAATGATTATAGATGCATTTAGAAAAATGAATCCATCAGGGGACTGTCAACGTGTCCAATTTCATGCACACTCTATCCGTGTAGCTTTACATCGAAATATCATTAAAATCATGACGCTACAATCAATAATAATAATAATAATAATAATAATGATAATAATCAAATAATTATAATCAAAATTTCAGATAATTTGTAATCCAGTATACAGCGGAATATACGACATAGCAGTAAACATGTTTCCGAAGTTCAACATAGAAGTTTCCTTTGTCCAAGCAGGAAGTTCTGTAGAAGAATACACGAAACAGATCAAGCCAAATACAAAGGTATATGGGAAAAGGAAAATGACAAACATGACGATTTAAGTTTTTCGAATATCAATCTCGATCATGATCCAGCTATACATACTTCATGAACAGGGGTATGATTCTAGCTAAAAAAAACTCCCCCGGCAGGGTAAAGAAAAAGATCGATTAAAATAATCGACACAAGTCTACGCATTACCACGAATTAACGATACGATGTGCTTATGTCGCAAATACGGGAGACGTGTTTTTGTAGTCTTAGATCTCAAGACATCAGAAAAGTCGTCTGGTATGAAATTTAACAATAGTGTCTTTAACTGCGTCTGGATTTGCATTGCGGGTGGTGGATTGGAGTGGTGTATGCATAACAGTCTTTCGTTTTCTATGTTGCGTTTTGTGTACTGTTGTTTGTCTGTTTGTCTGTTTCTTTTTTAGACATGGTGTTGTCAGTTTATTTCGACTTATGAGTCTGAATGTCCCTTTTGTATCTTTTGCCCCTCTTTAACAGGAGACGTATTCCCTATTGACGTATCCTCTGTCGTTTCGTTTGGAATTCGTACGGTACCCTCATTGTTTCTCTATTTTTGGTTATTCGAAATGGATTAGCACGTTTTGAATATCCGTGACGGTTGCCTCTGTTTCTTAAGGTAAATGTATACTTTAAAAAGAACACAGATTCCAGCAAGATATTTGAAATTGGAAGGGTCATTCAACATTCATACGGAAACCAACTGTAATCCTTTTCACATCGACTTATTTCTCTATTTTTCGAGGGAGACTTTACGTAATTGATTTTATAGAAATTGACACTTAGAAATTAACATTGAGAGTAGATTGAAAACTAAACGTTTTGACAAAATAGATGACTTCTTTTTCCCATTCCTAACTACTAGTATCAAATTTAATGTAGCAACATCCGAGTAATTGCATAAGGATTATATATCTCCTAGTTGATACGATATTCCAGAACGTACTTTTCCCTTATGGATTTATTAGTTGAAGATTGCTTCTTTCTAGGAAGCTATTGAGATAAGGGTTCAAGGCTAAAATTGGATTCCTTTCGTCGACAGTTGTTTTACTACTCATGACACCTGAATTTCGTTGACCTCTTTAGACTATCTGTTTCCCGGATAGCCAGGAATATATGTTTCATTTGTCGAAATCGGATGTCCATCCTCATTTTCACAAGTTGTTCTGGATTTTAACATACCATGAGTGTGAGCAATACGACAGGTGTGCTGTTGAAGCATCAGCTGACTGTCTTCCGGATCATCCCCGGTTATTGATTGTTCGAGATTCTCAATTTTTGTTTTCTGTGTAGTGTTTGTGGAATGCTAATTGTCTTTTGTACATTTTGACCATGCTATTGTCTGTTTTCGTCGACTGAGGTTTTTGATTGTCCGCTGTAGTCGTCTAATTTATTTCAGACCTTTTGCTGATTTTCCAGATGTCGAACCTTATTTTCAGCAGCATTGAAATTAGCTGCAGCGTTCTAGTTGGAGGGTTTCCACTTTGTGTACATAACTTTTATAGTCTTAAACACAATGATTTTGTATATTTTTGTTCGTAATACATTGGAGATATACAGTTTTTCCTCAATTTATTTTTTTAGGAAAATCTTAGTTTTGCATCTGCCAATTGAGTTTTAGATTCATTTCAATCATTTTTCAAAGAGAAACTACTATTAATTCATGTGGAAGGTTTAATATTTAAAACACGGACTAATTTAAGCAAGAAAACTTTGTATAGTATTTCTGACTTATAAATATCATAACAGAACCAATTCTAAGTATCTCCAAGTACAGAGTAAAATTGAGAATAGAAATGGGGAATATGTCAAAAAGAGACAACAACCCGACCAAAGAGCAGATAACAGCCGAAAGCCAGCAATGGGTCTTCAATGGAGCGAGAAAATCCCGCAATCGGAGGCGTGCTTCAGCTGGCCCTTAAATAAAAATGCGTACTAGTTCAGTGAAAATGGAAGTCATACTCCAAAAAATATAAATGAACTAAAATTAGAAAAACATACAACACTAACAAAGGCAAGAGGCTCCTGACTTGGGACAGGCGCAAAAATGCGGCGGGGTAAAATATGTTTTGTGAGGTCTCAACCCTCCCCTATACCTCTAGCCAATGTAGAATAAAGAAACACACAGCAATACGCACAGTAAAACTCAATTGAAATGAAGTCCGAGTCCGATGTCAGAATAGGTAACAAAAGAAACTAAGGAAAATGACAATGATACATAAATAATCAAAGGACTACTAGCAGTTACTGACATGCCAGCTCCAGACCTCAATTAAACTGATTGAAAGATTATGTCTTCATCATATGAAAATCAAGCACAATCCCTCCCGTTAGGGGTTTAGTATCATACCATCATAAAATATATGAGAAGAACATAGCCCGTATCATGCCAACAACTGGTTTTAGAATAAATGTGTTTATTTCCGATGCAAAGACCCTATCAGTGAATCAATATTAGTACCAAAATATGCCATTCTTAATGACTTGACAACAGTATCGTAACTATATCCCTTCTGAATTAGTCTGTTTAAAGGTTTTGTTAGCTTTTGGGATGAAAGCCGACATTTTTTTGCTTTGTAAAGTATTTTACCATAAAAGATTGGATGTGAAATACCTGAACGTATAAGATGTCTGCATGTTGATTTATATTTACGAATGATGTCCTTGTACCGATGATAACATTTAGTAAATGTTTTGACTAGTTTGTGATATCGAAAACCCTGGTGTGTTATTTTTCATTAATACAGAGATTTCTTTCGTCAAATTCAAATACGTTGTTACATACACGAGCAAATCGAACAAGTTGAGATATATAAACACCATAAGATGGTGACAAGGGAACGTCACCATCTAAAAATGGATAATTAACAATAGGAAATGAAAAATCATCCGTTTTATCATAAATTTTGGTATTAAGCTTCCCGTTAAAGATATAGATATCAAGATCCAGGAAAGGGCAGTGTTCATTGTTAGTATTATCTTTATTTAAAGTCAGTTCGGCAGGATAAATCTCTTAAGTGTACATACTGAAGTCGTCATTATTGAGAGCCAATATACCATCCAAATATCTAAAAGTGTTATTAAATTTTAACTTTATTAAGCCTGTTTACGAAGCGAAACAACTCCCAGATTGTCAATACAGTTCGATTCTTATACTAGGCATCTTTTTTGCTTCAATTCAATATACTTTTAAATGCAAAGGTTATTTCAGATGTTGTACGGTGAAACCCCTTGTAATCCAAATATGGCTATCCTAGACCTGGAAGAATTTGGAAAATTGGGAAAATCTAGAAATATATTGACAATGGTAGATAACACATTTGCTAGTCCCTATCTTCAGCCTGTTATTAAATATGGAATTGATATATCTATGCACAGTTGGTAAGTATGCCACCAAATGATCTTAAATTCAAGATAACATACTTACAATTTGGAATACCAGTTGCGCGTTCCGTTAACATAAGACTCACACGTGACACTAGAATCAAACAGTTTGAAGGCCAAATCAAATACAAAGTTGAAGAGCGTTGAAAACAGAAATTCTAACAAACAAGTGCTGGCGTCTTGGCTGGTGATATCTTTAGGGACAAAACGTCTATCAGTAGGAGCATCGACCCAATGGTTGTTAAAACTCACAAAACTTATAAGGCTCATAGTTTGAAATGCCATACGCGCATAAGACTCATTAATGGGACTCGAATAAAAAAAGTTGGACGGCCAAATAAAATACGAAGTTACATAACACTCTTAAACCTGTTATAAAATTCTGGGACTAATGGAATAATTTTCGAGTACTATTGATTTTTTTATAACATTCATACATGCTCATAAGGAAATTATTAAAGAGTTCCAAGTGGTGAAGTAAAAATCCTCCATTCGTAAATTTTACGGACGCAATCACGAGTTGGTTGACCGTTATGGAATATCTGTTTCACAGATGACGATGGATATGTCCCAAATATCGTCCCCTTCCTCCCGAATGTGACCTACCGAATTAGACTTATGACCGGGTTTGTACTTACATGAGCAACACAACGGGTGCCACATGCGGGGAATGATATGCCTACCTTTTGGAGCACCTGAGATCACTCCCAGTTTTTTGTGGGGTTTGTGTTGCTCAGTCTTTGGTTTTCTATGTTGTTAGGTGTACTGTTGTTTGTCTGTTTGTCTTTTTCATTCTTAGCCATGGCGTTGTCTTCGTCTTCTTCTTCTTCTTCTTCTTCTTCTTCTTCTTCTTCTTCTTCTTCTTCTTCTTCTTCTTCTTTCACATAGATGGCTTATATATGAAATGAAAAGTAAGCATTTTGCACATTATTTGAAATATTACAAAAGGGTTTAATTAAAGTTGATGTATTTTAAGCACGAAATATTTAGGCGGACACAGTGATTTGATAGCAGGTAGTTTGACATTCAGTAGCGTGGAACTTTGGCAGACAACGATCAGATACCAAACAACATTAGGAGCCAGTCTTGTAAGTGTTAAATCACTTTATGTAATCACTCATGTAACTGAATGTATGCCGAGTTTTTCATAAGAGTTTTTGACATTCACTTAATTGAATGTAAGTCAAATTTGTGGATTTCACGAGAGCACTAATCTTTATAGTGAGGTCCCAACTTATGAGTTTATCAAAATAAGCTAGTCGCGATGTCTCATTAAATTTCTTTTATGCATTAAAAAACACATACACCAAGGAATAAAGATAAAGGTCCCGTTATTACCAATCAAAACAGAGGCCTGAAGTTGTATCAGGAACACTCGAAAGGAAAGATAAATAGGTTTATGAATTTCAAAACAACTAAGTCAGCGATATTCATGTTTTTGATTACCCCACGACGAGATCTAAAATGGCTGAACGAAATAGGCAGAGACATATACAAAAGAAAATGAATACTCAAGCATAAATAGGAACCTCATATCAAAGAGAAATATCTAACGAAACGAACTATATACATTGACAAGCTACACACGGGTAATAAACAATGAAATTTCTGGAAATAAGTGCGACGTAAACCTGGGTCGCAATTCAGAACGTTTTAAAATAGGAAAAATCCGTAGCTCTATGGTCCACAAATTGTCAATGACCTAAGAGCTACGGTTCTGCAGTTACATGAAGAGAGTATTATATTTAGTTTTTATTCAAATTGAAAATCTTTTTTGTTAACCATAATGCAATATATAATTTTAATCAAATGTAAGTTTTTCATTACGTGATTAATTTTTCAGTCTCCACATGATGCCAGTTTATTGCTGAGGGGTATTAAAACATTACCATTGAGAATGGAACGTCATAGTTCAAATGCAATGAAGGTAGCAAAGTACCTTGAGAAACATCCAAAGGTAAATGTCATGAGTTGTATCATATTGATATGAGTTTAAGTACCCAAATTAAAGAATTTGATGAGGATATACCAATGTATCCGGTAACTCTTTACCGAATATAAAATCAATATTAAGAATGTTCATATAACAGATTCATTTTCAAAAAACAATAGGCTGAGAGGTGTATCTGCATAACGCAAGTCAAGAAAAATATGCATAACAAATGGCAATTGTACCACATCTCCTTATTTTATATAAAACATATTTCATATTGGATTGTCATTTCTAGTTTAAATATATTACACATTATGCAAATTTACATTTGTGTACATATCTTTTAAGATAAATTATGTATTGTATCCTGGACTAGAGTCGCATCCTCATCATCAGATTGCTAAGAAACAGATGAAATCCTTTAGTGGCATGATGTCGGTAGAGGCCAAAGGGGGACTGGGAGGAGGAAGAATATTAGCTGAGGTACTATACTTATCATAATTATTACCTATTTGCAAGAATGGCAAATCAAAACCATTTAGATAAAGATTGCAAATATCAATTCCTTCAGAAAAGATACACAAAAGCAATATCATAAAAACAAAAATAGCTAAAAAATCGAAAACTAAAAAACATTTAAGGAAAGAAGAAAAACCGAAATCACATATTATGTTTTGAAGAAGAAACTTCAACGCGTTAGATATCATCGTATTAAAAGTTCTATACCATAGTATCCTTGAATTAGACAAAAGTAATGATAATGTACATCACTTGTGGTTTAGAATTAAAAGCTTTATATATGTCATCTTTATCACCAATTTCTTTTTTATTCCTCAAGAATCTAAGGATTGTACAGCTTGCAGTGTCTTTAGGTGGCGTAGAAAGTCTAATACAACACCCGGCTACTATGACTCATGGACCAATGTTAATGTCAGATGAAGACAGAAGAAGTGGAGGAATAACAGATGGAATGGTTAGAATAAGGTGAATATCGCATATCCAAAAGTTGTCATATTGTGGAAAAGTTTTTCTCCTTTTTTCTAAGTTTTTATTGTGGGGTTTTTCATAAATATGTGTTATACATTGTATATGAAGGTAACTAATATGTTGAAAGATTTAAGATCCTCCTGTCTTTATTTTCCAATGAGACAATTAATTCTCGAATATATAATAACATTAACGGTACCAATTTTACTGCGCCAAATGAGCATTTCGACAATAAATGTATCTTCAGTGATGCTCGAGGTAAAAGTATTTGAAAATCCAAAACTTATCCAAATAATGAAGAGCTTATAAATAAAAAAATAAAAAAGTATAGCCAAAGCCGGGCAAGGAATCAGAGCTTTGCATGAAGGAGATTTATTCCTAAGTTTGAAATAGTTTCCAAAATTTTGTAACAGCAAATGCAATACATGTATCTGTATTTTCATGCCAGTACCGAAGTACTGGCTACTGGGCTGGTGATACCATCGGTTACTAACAATCCACCAGCAGAGGCATCGAGCCAGTAGTAGTAATACCATTAACGGTACCAATTTTCTGCACCAGGTGCGCATCCAATGTAAAAAAGATTTGGATATTGTCTCATTGACGTATACCGCATCATTCAATAACCTGTATATCAATCCACTTGTCTACAATTTGAAAACACGATCAGGTATGCTTCATTGTTTTGTTATTGAAATTCATGCATACACTTACTATGTGAATTGCGAAAATTGTGCTCATCACTGTCCATCGCGTAGCGTTCTGAAACGTTGTTAAAAACATAGGAACCTACTTCAGGAAAGTAAAAAATCATGATGTCAATATCAATTACTTAGTAACTTTATTTCAGTAAATGCGTGCTTTATATAAAACGGCCCTGTCAAGCAATATTTTAATGAGGCCATGGATAAACGGTGATATTCAGTATACGTAAATCAACCCAACAGTGTTATTTGTTTGCTGTCTCACTGATTGTTACCTGAATTTCATTTTATTCATAATTACAAATGCAGTGTTGAGGAAGGAAAATCTCCATTGTATAGTTATTGTTGACATGCAGTTACTAGATTCTAACACATTGAGAATAGCAACTACTTTGTGTCACTATTTACTGAATTTTTACTACATGTCAGTCGTGAGTTAATATATTTATATTTAGACCTAATAGAGACATTAGAGACTTTTATCGTTGACTATATTTTGTTTTATAGTTTATTTTGCAAAAATCAATTGCAGTCTCATTAATGTTTACCTAACAATTTTTTTTTTGTTACCATAAGACGTATTTTAGAAGCATACATGTATTAAATTCAAAATTGAAGGACTATATACTTACAATATTAAAATCATAAGCTGCGATTCCGGGAATAAAAAAACAATTTTACAAAATGTTTTAAATATATGTACATCTTCCTAATGAGGGATAATAGACTACGAAGTCGTAATAATGGCTGTTTTTTTGGTCAAATTTGGTGGATTTCTGCGTAGCGTTTCTCTGCAGTAATTACTTCCATATGTAATAATCATGCACATGAAATCATCATTGAAAACGTACTCACCCTTACCGCTGAATCAATTCTTGTGATGTAATTGTTACAAGCATATGGGTTGTCTGTTATCTGTGACATATCGCTAGTGGAAAATAACAGGGGATAATAATCCTGTTCAGATTCCTGACCATGAATCTGAGTTGTTGACGAAGTGTAGTGAAGGAAGGTAATATTTGCAGGCAGGGGGACACATTAAGCGGTTAATAAGTTACATATACATATATTTTTGGTGCAAAAAATGGACAAAAAAAAATTGAAAAACTCTTTTCATCTCCACCCATTTATTTGGCATAGCCTTTCGGAATTTCTCTTCAAGTTCGTGCTTTATTTGGTCTTATTAACTTTTTTAATTCGAGCGCCACTGATTAGTTATTTGTAGACAAAACGCACATCTGACTTACAAAGTTTTAATCCATCCTGGTATCTATGATTTTTGTTTTACAACCACTGTGTTGATGCCACTGCTGGAGGAGGTTTCACCCGAGGGTATCACCAGCCCGGTAGTCATCACTTCTGTGTTAGCATGAATTATCATTGATAAGGTCATAACTATAAGCTAACTATAATCAAAACAAAGAGTTTTCAATAATACGAAGGATTTTCTACCCCAAAAATCGATACCTTAGTTGTATTTGGCAAAACCTTTCGGAATTTTGAGTTCTCAATGCTATTCAACTTCATCTATGATGGGTTTATTGACGGTGGTCAGGGCCAGATGTTTTACCCCTAGAATATATTTAGTATGTTTTTCTTATACTCAATGAATTACAAAGGGGAGAAGATACCAAGTTCAAAAGCAACAAATCCAATAAAAGAAATGAAAACTGTGTTCTTATGTCTTTAATATAATATATTTCAGTTCTGGATATCGAATTTTTATGTTATACATATTTTCCTTTGAGATCTTAAAAGTAAAATAACAAAAATACCGATCTCCAAGGGAAATTCAAAACGGAAAGTCCTTTATAAAATTGCAAAATCAAAAGCTCAAACAGATCAAACGATTGGAAAACAACTGTCATATTCCTGACTTGGTACAGGTATTTCCTTATGTAGAACATGGTGGATTAAACCTTGTTTTTTTAGCTAGCTGAACCTCTCACTTGTATGACAGTCTCATAGAAACGATATTTTGCAAATATTGCTTAACACAGTCTAAACCGTGTTACTAGAAATTACATATAGGAGCGAAATATGTAAAGTTAAAATGTATTGCAAAATATCAGCTTAAACTAAGAAATAAAGCCTTTTAATGAGATATTTGAATGAACATACAAAAAAAAAATGAAATGCATGATAGTCAACTTCAAACAATAATAGTAAAACTCTTTTGCATATAAGATTTTGTATTGTTGATTAGTAACAAATATCGCTTCTATGGGTCATTCTTTTTTATTCAAATATAAATTACCTTATATTTACATTAGTATTATTTGGGTCTCAAATCGAAAGAAAAGAAATCTTGATTTTGCTTAAATTTTAATGACCATTTATGAGCTATTAAAGTCTTATATGAAAAGAAAAATGGGTGTTATGGGGCAAACTATTTTACCCTGTATCGTAGGAAAAAAACCAAGGAGTCTGAAAATCTTACACAAATCCCTAAATCTGACCTAAGTACATCCTTAAATACCAAATATATAAAAAAAATAAGAGGATATGGTATGATTACCAATGAGACAACTCTCCACCAGTAGTCACCAAATGACGTAGAACGTGTCAAGTTTCATTCGTGTATGAGAATTTTTTTTTATTGATATGGCTAGGTAATCTCCGTAGTTAAAACTATTTAGCGTTTGTAGCAAAAACTCGTTGTTTCTTAGAAATGTACACATTTAATTATATCTGTGAATGATTGTTATGTTGGGTTAAGAAATATATTAATCGGGGTATTCATATTTGGAAGCTAACGCCTCTTTTCTATCTTTGTTTAATTTTAGTATTGGTATCGAGGACCCAGACGACTTAATTGCTGATTTCAAACAAGCCCTGGATAAAATCCCTGAAAGTCTTTGTGCTGAGACTTAAAGGAGCGAATAAGTGAAATCACACATCTGATGATTTGTAACAAAGTGTCTTAGATATTTTATATGAATATGTTTTTTTAATATATATGAACATTTTTGTAACATTGCTTATACTTTAATAAATATTCATTGATAACAATGGAATTTTTACTGCAAACTGACCATTACTTGTTTACGACCGTCATGGAATACACGGGTTGGTTGACCCTTAGGGAATATCTGTTTCACAGATGACGACGGATATGTTCCAATTTTCATAACCACAATTTCCTCTTCTTTTATCCAAATGTGACCTACCTACCGACTTATCGCCGGGTTTGAACTTACATAAGCAACACGACGGGTGCCATATGTGAAGAAGAATCTGCTCAGCCTTCTGTAGCACCTGAGATCACTCCCGTTTTTGGTGGGGTTCGTGTTGATCATATTCTAGTTTTTGATGTTGTGTTTTATGTACTATTGTTTGTCTTTTCGTCTTTTTTCGTATGTTGCCAGTTGTCAGTTTATTCTCGACGTATAAGTTTGAATATCCCTTTGGTATCTTTTGCCTTTCTTGCTGAATTACTATCAGAAGGAATTATTCTTTAATCTACTTTTGTAAGATGTCACGTTATCATATACGTGATAGTAATGAAGCTTCATTATAACATCATAACAACTTATAGATTTACCGGAGGTATGGTCAATACATATTACTAGGTGTCAGATCTTCAGTGCAGTAAATACACGATTGACAGAATTTTTTTTATCATTGTTTCGATTATAGTATCTTAATTGTAATATACATCTGAATACTTATATAGTGTAAAAAGCAAACTTTCGAATTTTTAGATGGGAACTGGAGTGATTACAGCACAGAAATTTATTCTAGACATAAATCCTGGAAGTGTGGAAAAGACTAACTTTAGTGCATCATATATTTTTTTTTCGCTTCGAGTCATCGAAAAAAGTAATCGATCTTGATATAGTAATCAAAGTTCAACACCACCCTCTGAGAAAAAAGAGCAATTTTCCATTCGACACAGTATTGGTCAGGACAAAGTCTCTATGATGAGTTTATTTACAACCTCATGATGAATACCACTGCTGGTGGGGTTTCTTCCCCGAGGGTATCACTAGCCAAGCAGTCAACACTTCTGTGTTCACATGGATTGTCATCGATATGGTCATAATTATAAATTAACTGTTAACAAAACTTAATGAGATTTGTCGAAATACTAAGGATTGTCTACCCCAGATATCCTTAGCTTTATTTGGCATAACCTTTCGGAATTTCTCTTCAACTTCGTGCTTTATTTGGTCTCGTTAACTTTTTTAATTCGAGCGTCACTGATTAGTCTTTTGTAGACAAAACGCGCGTCTGACGTACAAAGTTTTAATCCATCCTGGTATCTATGATTAGTTTTTAAACAACCACTGTGTTGATGCCACTGCTGGAAGAGGTTTCCCCGAGTTTATCACCAGCCCAGTAGTCAGCACTTCTGTGTTAGCATGAATTATCATTGATATGGTCATAAGTATAAGCTAATTGTAATCAAAACATTGAGATTTTTCAAAAATACTAAAGATTTTCTACCCCAAAAATCGATAACCTTAGTTGTATTCGGCAAAACCTTTCGGAATTTTGAGTTCTCAATGCTATTCAACTTCATCTATGATGAGTTTATTGACGGTGGTCAGGGCCAGATGTTTTACTCTCAGACAATTTTTCTATGAGTTTCTTATACTCATTGAATTACAGAGGGGAGAAGATACCAAGTTCAAAAGCAATAAATCCAATGAAAGATGGACAACATGACCACATCATAAAACAGAACATCTTGACAACCAAACAATAATCCACACTGAACATCACGAAGCCAACCAAAAACCACGAAGAACTTAACAATCATTGAATCATATCGGTTAGGGCATTGGTCAAGTCAAAGTTTATGGTGTTCAAAGTTAGTTGTTTACTCTTTAAATTCAATGAAATTTTCCATTGTTTTCCTATTCATGAAAACAAAAGTTTTAATCTTAACATATTTCAAATGTTGCTCAAGAAATCAAAAAAAGTGTTTTTCATTTTCCTAGTTGTCAGAGTATTTGGCCAGGACAAATTTGTCGGTGGTCAGGTCATATTTTTTGTTATGTGAGAGCATCCTAAATGGATAAAAACATATTTACTTGGTGTTTGTTTTTCCTTATCTTGATATGACAATTCATGTCGGTCACCACTTAGTTTGATTAATAAACAATTAATACAACAAATGCTGTATTATAAGTGGGATACTCTCACCCTTTCTGAGGATCTGATATCACCTCCGATTTTGTTTAATGTTCACATGATCCAAGGTTAAGGTTTATGTTGAACTTGTTTGACGAAATTGTATGCTACCTTTTATTGTGTCTCGGGGGATGAAGTGTAGGTTTTTTATTGTCTAAATGATTTCAAAACAAAGATAGACTTTCATTTCCTTTGTAACAAAACACTTCAAACTAAAAGCGAGGGAAACACATATAAGAACTTTAAGAAGAAAACAACAGAACAACTAAAACACTGAACTTCAACAAAAGCAAACGCCAACATACATAGAAACGGACTGTAGATAACAACTGCCATATTCCTGACTTGGTACAGGACATTTTATGAAAAAATGGTGGGTTGTATATTATGATTTGAGTGTGCGCGATACATATTTGTCTTATAACGTTCATCACGTACGATGGAGAACAATAGCTCGATAAAGGAAATAATAGAATGATTCGAGTGTTATAAAAGGTTGTTTTGTGCCTTTGTATTATTATAGATAGACAATCAATTTTATAAACGATAATTTACCACCAACATGTTATAAACGAATTGCTGGAAAATCAGACCCGAATGCCAGCAAAGGTAAAAAGTCAATGTGGATGAGAAAAATATTGACAAATCTTTCAATCTAAAAAAAAACTTTAACACTGAACGAAATTAAAGAGGGATAGAGTTCAGAAGATATGTTCATGGTGTTCCAAGAAAGAAGCCCATTCAGTGGTTGTCTGTGAATATATCTAAATGTTTTAGAAAGTTGGTGTTGATAGAAAAAAATCTTAAAGTCTATATTAAGGTATTTGCTAGTTTTCTTGACATTAGATGATGAAGATCTTGACAAACGTTTTCATTTCCTTTAATAATTTTAAATAAACATAAGTTGAATATCAACTTGTCTTCGTGCACTCATGACATTGGTCGTTTTAACAAAAAAAGAGTCGTAAAATAGAGTAAAAAATCAGATGAAATGTTCCCTTCGATATTGTGGCAATCTTTAAAAAAAACATTCTATAAAAGTGATGTATTACATAAACAATAAAAAAAATATTTACAAAAACTACACAAATAATTGTTAATTATCTCGTTTCCCATTCAGTCTAACATGGTAGCCTCGGGATCTTAGAAGTTGAAGCAAGTATTGACGAGATATTCTGTGTTGAGGTCGACTCCATTTCTTTTGTGGTAGAATCTCGTCACTTGACCCTGGCATTTCAGGTTTGTTGTCAATTTCTAATTGAATCAGGGACAAGAGAAGATCTAATTCAGGATTATTAAGCCTAAGCTGTACACTGTCAGCTTGTTCTTTACTTGTTACAACAAGACTCATGTTCAACCTGTAAAAGGATTTGAATTGATAAAAGCATGCAACTACGTGTCATCTGGAAGAAACTCCTAACTGAAATATCATTAAGAAATCGGATGTAGGATTCTAATTTGATTACCTATACTCTGATCATTTTCTTACCACTACTGTATAGTTAAACTTACATAATGTTCTTTAAAACATCTCATTTGAATTTACTTTTGAAATCTTTTAATTGGAATTAACTAGTGCTTATGTAACTTCAACAAAGCACGTGCACGTGATTAGATATGATTAGGGAAAACACGAGACGCCGATTACGTCCATTATATCCATGACGCTCCCAGACATTAATGCATCAGAGTGACTTATATCTCTCATAAATATAAAAATCAACCCTGCGATGCTTTAAGAAAGTCCAAAAAAACTATGGAAATGCTTTTGAAGAACAAAACTAAAAAAAAATGTGATATTGATACCATGACTAGGAATACTAGTTAAGGGTGGCTCTTCCTAAACAACCAACTGGAAAAAAATTGTAGCATGATCATGTTAGATCAAACGTTTCACATATGGTCGCGGATATGTTCTAAATGTCTTCACTACAATCCCGTCCCCTTTTCCCCGAATGTGACCTACCGAATTAGACTTATTACCGGGTTTGTACTTACATGAGCAACACGATGGGTACCACATGTTGAGCAGGATCTGCTTACTCTTCCGTTGAACCTGAGATCACCCTAAGATTTTGGTGGGGTTCGTGTTGCTCAGTCTTTAGTTTTCTATATTGTGTTTTGTGTACTATTGTATGTCTGTCGGCCTTTTAACCATGGCATTGTCAGTTTCTTTTCGACTAATGAGTTTGAATGACCCTTTGGTATCTTTTACCTCTCTTTTGAAACCATTTGAGCCTTACATAAATGATTAACCTTTCTTGGACCTCTTTCGGGCAAAAATCATCCTCTTCTAGACGAGGTGATGGGAGGAATAAGTTTAAAACTTACTGTATTTGAAAATAAGATTATATTTGGAAACCTACTGTTAACTATTGATGTCTATATATTAACACGTGGACAAAATATTCATTTATATAGGAAAGAAATAAAACTCATCCGTCAATTGGAAAAAAGGAAAAACAGGAAAATTTACATAATATGATTGTTTCATTAAAAAATGCAATACTCAGTTAAAACAATTTTCAAAAGATATTTCGGTTCTTTGTTCTTCATCTATCAGTTGCTTTTCTTCCATGAAGATTTTACAACATTGAAAGTTTCTATTTGTAAAGTATTGAATGAATAATAATTTTCCTTTCTTATACAAAATAACGGGATCTTTCATTTGGATTCAAATATGAGTGTAACATTCTAGGCATCTGTCACAATCTACATTATAATCATCTATATGGTAATGAATACTTACAGGACAACAACAAGAGTTGAATATAATATTCTCTTTGTCTCCATTATTCTAAAAGGAAAATTACATTTTAGTAAAGAAATAAGATATTTATATTTTTTATATTTAGCAAAGTTAATTTTGTTCATTAGTACCTGTATTACATTATAGATGTTTTGGTACCTAACATGAACTGTTCAGGAGGTTATTCTGTTTACGTATCAAGTGCACTTTTGTACTGACATAAAATATCACGAAATATCATGAAATATCATCAATGCGGTCATTTACTGGATAGTTCGAAAAACCTTAAGCTTTGTTTACTTATGCATAGATAGCCGCAGTCAGAGTGATCACAATGTTTGGGATTAGGTTTTTCAATGCTCTTAATCATTGTAAGTGTGTAGTGACCAAAGCTTTAGCTTTTTGACATTTCTGTGTGTATAGGTTCCTTGTTTTCCGTTATCTTGTTTTGTTTCTTTTGATTTTAATCGTTTGTGAATTGGTTTCAAAGTTTGTTTGTTTCACCTTGATTTCAAGTGAATTTTCCTGATTTCAGATATATTTGGTATCATATACCTGTTGAGATTAAGAATTTAAAACACTGTCTGTATACAACTTTGATCGCTTCGGTACAGAAATTTATAACATACCTTTTCTCAATTCTCCGTGGATAAATTTAGAAATAATTAAGAAACTCCGAATCAATTTACCTCAGGCAAAGTTGACCTTAGGAGGATTATGTTTTTTTTGTTATGTCCCCGTTTGTCATTTAGTTCTTCGCGTATTGAAATTCGGGTAAGTTCTAGGTTTTCAACCTCAACTTCGACTGAGTCTTCCTAATGAAGGTAAATCCATAAAAGCGCTTCGGACATATCAAATTAATAAAGCGTATTTCCTTCTTTTTTATTTGTCTTATATACATGATTTGTGTTAGTCTATTGTTGAAGTATAAATCATTATTTTGATTTTCTCTCTTGAATAAATTCACATTTTATCATAATTGGGTCTGTTTATCTTACTATATGGTGCAGAGTTTTTTTCATTTTAATGTCCGTACGGTGATCTGTAACTTTTCACATATTTTTCGTTATGTTATAAATGGATAATGTTCTCCACATCTCCTTATTTATATATTATGCAAAAAAATTGTTTGTATGGTATACTAAAATACAACATACGTACTTTGCGGAAAAAATAAAATTAATTTTAAACGATCTTTAGAAATAGAAAAAAAAAAACGAATTTTTCTCCTTACCAGTAACGAGTACAAAAGCATTATTTCCCCCTCAATTATAACCGTTTGTTCCGTTTAGACTGAGGATTTCACAAGACAATATTTGGATATGCAGTTATCTAGATTTGATTAAATATTAAAGCTCTCTTTATCTCACAAAAGGTCAATAAAGCAAATTCTACATGACAATACATAAATAAAAAATAAATGGAAAGAATAATAAATGAACATACCGTATTGCAGGTTCCTACTTATGAAAATGATAGATGTAATAGCATACCGGGTTTTATAGGCTTACATGTCAATCATTAGCAAATTTTTATTTTGTTCCCCAGAAATATTTTTGTGAGCTGATTGTATGTGCGATTTTTTCTCACTTCATAACTCTATTATGAACACAAATTGTACTCTAACAATAGGCTTATGTTGCAGTATTAATAAGCCAATAATTATCAAGCCAATTAAAACATTTGTGTTGTAAAGACAACTGTCCATTGATGAAGACTGCAAATTGCTTTCTAAATGTCTATTGATTATTTTTGTCAACTTGTTGCTCTCTCATTTTCCTATACCCCACATCGACTTGATCAAAATAGTATTCTTCTTATCAGTGGTAAAATAAATGGGACTATACTTCTACTTGTATATCAAAAATACAATAATGATCTGCAGAGATACTCCCGTGAAACTATATTCTATGGAAACCGGCCACGCCTTCCAAAACAAAATACAAATAATTTGTTTGATTTTCTTTGCTTGTATTGTATTAACTCCTGAGGTTTGTCAACATTTGATGCCTTACATCCGAAGTCTCTATGGTCTTTTTTTAGTAAGCAGGGTTTACACATTACATATTAGGTTTACTTTATGCGTTCTGCAAGAAACTATGACAAATGTGATGATATCATCCTTCCAATTGTCAATTATATACATTCTTCAGTTAATACGATACGATGGTCAAATATGACATTTGAAGATACGTTATAGTTTGATGCTAAAATAGATTGATTATCAAAACCTGGTAAAAACTCATCAAATATACCAGGCTTGTATTTCTTAACGCCGGACATGCGTTCTGTCTGCGTAAGATTTATCAGTGACGCTCAAATCAAAATAGAAGGCCAAAATAAATAGGAAGATGAACAGGAATGAAAAACATATTTAAAAAAAAAAGGTGTGCCAAATCTTGCAAAGGCCATCTATGACGAAGTATGAAGACACTTGGTGTTTGGAATAATGCAACATTTTATGCACAGCATATTCACATCAATGATATTGCTTGTCCACCAGCAGTGACAACTTACCAGTGGGTGCCTGGGGATAGACATACCTTAAGTGTTTCGAATAATTCAACATTTTAGACAGGTTATTTAAGAAAATTCCTGTATTAATGATATGTCATGTCAATACATTAGAGAAGACCACTGATCATGGGCTAGTGATAGCATCGGGGGTGAAACGTCCACCAGCAGTGATGTCGACCCAGTGTTGTAAACATCATAAAAGATACCAGGCTTATAAATTGATACGCCAGTACGAGTTCGGTCAACATAAAACTGACACTTCAATCAAAATAGTTAAAAGGAAAATTCAATGCGACTTTGAAGAGCATTGAAAACAATTCAACATTTTATAAACAGTAAATTTAGTAAATGATTATTTATGTTATCACACACTCTTTTTACTAAATTTTGCCACATCTTAATAAGCCTACTTATGACTATGGGAAAAAACCCTTGGCGTTTCGAATACTTCAACATCAACATTTTATATAGTATTTAAGAAAATGACCGTATCAATAGTATTTAAGGTTAGCTTCCCTCGGGGCTGAAATGTCCACCACCATCGACCCGATGGTGATTAAAACTCATCAAAGATACCAATCTGAAAATTTTGAACGCTATACTCCCTTTTTATCTACACAAAACTCATCAGTGGTGCTCGCAAGAATACAGTTTCGAGAACAAATAAAATATGAAGTTGAAGACCATTGCAGACCAAAAAATAGAAAACATCCAAATCTGGCTGCGGCCATTTATACCCCGAGGTAGAAAAACCTTATTGTTTCGAATAATTCAACGTTAATACAGACTTGATATAAGATTTATCAGAAGATAGAAATTTTTTCTTAAAAGTTGAGTACAGAAATTAGATAAAAGACGTAAACACGAAAATATGTCCTTCAATTTTTCTTTTTGGGCCAAAATTCCTTTTCGATACAGGTTATAGGCGTACTGGTTTTTTTAATGATGAACTAATTATAAAGTTTATACTGCGTATTTCCGAAATCATTTTACCGAGGTTAAGCCATATTAAAAATCGTAAGTATGATAATATTAATAATTATAATGTGTTATGACCAATGACGTCTATGCCACCCTTATGATCAAATCGTTTAGGTTTCGCACTGTTTCCCTCATTATATTCTTGATTACAACTGATTCCGTAGCCATAACGCGTGTGACGTGTTCATTGCGAAGTAAAATGTTCTGATATCACTTCAAAGAAATTGTAGTTTCCATGTTTTTTTTAAACTTTTTTGTCCAGCGATGTCAATAACGCTGTACAGTGAAATGTATTTTGAAGTACTGCGGTTGTTATTCGAGTGATGTCAACATGTACAAATACGTTCTTTCTACCATATTGCAGAAGCTGCTAGCATTGTGGACGAAAATCTCTGAATTAATTCACACCACGTGTTCTTTAAGTAGCCAATAGATTTATTCAATTATACTGTGAGGTATACTAACACTGGAAATTGTTGATTTTTAGTGATTTTTATTATACAAACATTTATTCCAATAGAAAACTCTCTAAAAACATTTTTTCTCACATTATTACTTATTTATCAGAATTATAGCCTTAAAGAAATCACTGCATAAACTCTAAGTTTTCTTTTACTGTACATTTTATACCCCCTCCCCTGTTTCATTTTTTTAAAGAATTTGAAAACAAGACTTTAATTATTCCCAGCTTACCCTATTTGCATGTTTTCTGACATGAAATGCCTAGAACCTGTTTAAAACTGTTCTGATAACATATTGAAAGCATTTCAGAATACTGTAAATGTAATGTTTAGCAGTCAATCATTCCAACATTCAAGATTATATAAAGTGTCCAATCCTGCCTGTGTCTCCAGTCCACATTTTACTGTATGCCTATTTGTCAATGAAAATTCACAATTTCTGCCTCAAATGGTCAGTTTAGAATTCTCAGTGGCGGATCCAGAGGGGGGCGTAGAGGGCGTACGCCCCCCCCCCCCTTTTGCTTGCACTTTTTTTTCTGTTTTTTTTTTTTGTAAAATGATTAATCAGAAGACTAGACTTCGCGAACTTTGCCATTTCCCGTGTATTTAATTTTTATACGACAATTCTTTACTTATAAATATATTTTTTGAACGTATTTACTGTAATATATTATTGATTATGTCAAAGTCAAGTGATTCGCTATGGTGGAGTTGACTAGTACGTCGAACAAAACGTCACTCAGTCATTTTACAGTCAATTACAGTAACACATTGCTTAGGCTGAGGATGACAAGCATGACGCCTTCAAAGCGACAAAGTATTGAGAAAGAACGTATTGACTTCTCTTCCACAATTCCACCCAACAGAAAGTAATACTCTATTACACTCTCAGGAAAAAAAAAGTTCCACAGCAATATTATTATATTGGGGAATAGTGATCCCCAATCAGTAAGCTCCAGATATAGATATAAATCTAAGGTACGGACCATTTGATTTGAGGGGGCAGTCTGAGATATTTTAGAGAAAAAATTCTGACCCTGATTTTTGCCTTAAACAAAAATTCTGGCCGTATCTGGATTGAAAACAATAATCTTGTCCACTTTTTTGCTATTAGAAAAAAATATTTTCAACAAAATTATTTAGCATTAAATGAACATGATGAATAAAAAACGGGCGTAATTTTTTTTTGGGGGGTGGGGGTTTCATGTGAATCCCATATCTGACCGGAATGTCTGTTTCGCCGAACTGATATACTGAATACTTTTTTCAAGGCCCGACTGCAACCTGCCTGCTGGGTGTGGCCTTAGTCTCCATGTGTCGACCGTCATTCACAACTTCATTGTCATTTCCGACTCATTCGTAGCCTTTGGTTGATTTGGAACCCCTCACTTCCCTTGTTGGTTGAAACATTTCAACCAAACATTTGGATAAAAACTGCTTGTTTGTCTTTCTTCGTGTCGGTCGTATTGTAAATTTCATTGAATAGCCGTATATCTTGTTTACAACAAGAAATCTGTGAGGATATGCTAACTAACCATACAACAAACGAGAATTTTCCATGTCCATTTTTTACTGACAAATCCCACATCAAATATATTAATTAATACATAGCTTTGGATCCATCCAATCATTTCATAATAGACAATTAATGGAGAGAATACGGCACCAAAAATGTCCAAACCCTACACTTTAACTATAAAATGCATTTTACACTTATTTTATGTTTTTTAGCCAAAAAAGGGTCCAAAAATTTTTTCGCCTCGCTCCGCTCGGCGATCTTTAATACTACGCCCCCCCTTTTCAAAATCCTGGATCTGCCCCTGATTCTTGTCACAACAGCAGCATCTCTAACCATATGTCTGGCATAATTTAGCTAATATATGAGCTAAAAGTGTTAAAACAAAGCCATATTTGCAAAGGTTGTATGTATGCAGATACCAGTCTGATTTATAAATTCACTTAAAATTTTATAGAAATGACTGCTAACATCTGATTTTTGCATAACTTCCAAGCACAGTTACTGTTTTCTATATAAAGACCTTTAAAATCATAAAGTCATAGCATTTACAAGTTAAATGATTTGTTTTATGACCCAGGGGGTAGGCAATTTTCTCAGTTTTTTGCCCCTGGGGCCTCAAATTTTCTAAATTATTCTGCTGTTTCTAGCAATATGGAATATTTAGTACATATTCAGGATAGAACACACTATTGTAAGTTTTGTTGAGATATTTTTGTATTTCTAGCTTGTATTTTTTATGCCGCGGTGACAAAAAGCAGATTTAGGCGTTACGGCTTACTTTTGGGTTATCGACAGGACAAAAACACCCCACCAATAATATTCGTGAAGGATCTATGAGTTTCAATGACTGCAAAGAGTAAATATAAGCACTTGTAAACAATTTAACTTACAAATATGCATATATTATGAATTTATTTTGCATTCAGGGCTTTAAGTAAACTATGCATACTGTAAATTGTGAATTTATGCTGAGTCATCATAGTTAAGGCCCAGGATTTTCTTAATCTTCATGAAATATTTATAAAACTTCATATTTGAGGTAATTTCTTTAAAATCTGTGAGATAAACCAAATTTGGTTCAATTCTGTATGTTCTCTTTTTTCACCCAGTTGTTAGATTTGGTGTATTCAAATGTTCCAATCAACACTATCTAACTTCCACGTTAATTTACCTTTTCTTTCATCGCTGTTTTTCCCTCGCTTTTTGCGCTGTGCGATTGTCGAAGTACTAACACGAAGTATCGTGGTTAAGGTCACTGCATACGGAAAAGCTGTCGGCGAATTGGAGTCCTGGAATGCAATAATTCAATAGCAGTACATTTCTGCAGTTTTTGATAGAAATGATTTTCTTTTAAAAGAAAGTACATGAACACGTGTTTTATCGTTCAACTTAGTCATTCAAGAATATGAAACATATTCAACGTTTTTAATTTGAAGCATCATATGATTTTAAATATGTTTTAACAAAGTGCCTTATAAGCCTATTGAAGGCAAGCTAATATTTGATAGTAAACTGTGTAATTATAAATATTTAAAGGTTGTACTATAGTTTACAAATTAGGTCGACATTTGAAAATTCCTGACCACTCTAAAGTAAATTTTAATCCACTGACTATTACCATCATTAACAACAACACTACTAGGTCTACATGATCTCGGCAGGAGAGAATAACTCTGGAAAGATTTTGGGGAAGAAAACTAAAAACATTGGCACCAAATGCGATTTATGAAAACGTGTAGTTCCAATCGTTTAGTTCTTATCACCGCAGCTTGATGTGTAAGTTTCATTTTGAATGCATACAAACATATAAAAATTCAGCTAGGGTTGAAGAACAGTACATGATGTATTGTGGCAAGTGTATGGTATACCTTGCAGATCCATTATATTGTTTGTTGTTAAGGATAATAATTGATAAGTTTAAGGGATTTTATTTCTTTACTTTATGTTCAATGTCTTCTTGGTTCTTTCAAACTTGTAAGTTTGCTATTTTTTACTAATTTGGAAGATGTGATGGTCACAGGTACCTTCATATATATTAATTTAAAGGGTCTAAACTGGTTCTATAAAGAAAAGAACGATTGGTATGCTTGTCAAATATAGTATACTTTTGTTTCTTTGATATTTATCCATAACTTCTTTCCGAAATTATGGATCCGATTGTGTTTCCTAAAGGCCATCCCCGTAGTGGAAAAGAATGGATATGAGGCATAAAATTCTTGACACAAAATTCCTATGTACACCTGTAAACCTCAAAAAGCAATGGTACAAAACAAGTAATGCTACTTACATCTCAAAGTTAATGTGAGGCCTTCAAATTCTAAATATTTGAATAAGTTTTGGATTTTATAATATTTTGGCTTCGAACGTCACTAAAGAGACATTTATCGTCGAAATACGCAGTACAATTTTAACTTCAACGTAGATCAAACGCGCAAACAACACTACAAGTACACCGGTTTAAGAGTAAATTTTGCACTAAATGTCGATGACCTACATCTACGCTTTAAAGAACACAAATGCGGGGTAATCTCATCAAATTCAAAATTTTGTCCGCCAATTTCAGTATTCTTAACCTAGTAGGAAAGAATGAATGAAAAGGGAAACACAATTGGGGTGGATTGCATGATAATTGTGAGAAACAAACCGATTGAGTCTGAAAAGGTGAAATAGTACACATTGTCAGCATTTGACCATATTTTAGGGGATCTCATTATAGTGTCTTTGTAGTCATTCAATATATATCTAAAACAACAATTTACTGATGAAATGCTATTAAATACACATATGCACAATGTTTTTTTTCTTCGACTAGTGTAGTCTTTCAATCTCAGCCTTGGTATCATAATAGTAAGCCTTCTATCAACTTTTATGTACTATACTTGATATTGGTGTATTATCAACAGTAGTTGTGTGTCGATGTTCAAGGCAAGAGGCAAAAGATACCAAAGGGACATTCAAACTCGTTTGTCGAAAAAAAAATTGACAATGCCATCTCGGTCGTATGATAATGTGTTATTCCAATCCCTGGACATTGTTTTGTCTCCCAAGGAATTTGTAGTGAATGAAAGAGGTATAATGGACTCTGCTATATTCATTTACAGTCTAAACTCCAACCGGTTAACAGCTTCTTATATAAATTAGACACCTTTCTATTATTGAAGATCGAAGGTTACCTCTAGATGTATTTTATGTAATAACCTGTTGATCTACTGTCTCATTGACAAAATCGTATGTGATATGAATATAGATGTACAATACCGACACATCTAGTCATGTTTAACGTGCTAGTTCACAAGGTAACAGTACACAGGAAGATATGTTACCCTACGCGGACACATCATTCTTACACCGAGCCGCCCAGTCTTTACAATAACTCCTAATTGCCGCGTGCTAAACGGTGAATCATCAAATACCAAATTTCAAGTCTTTGGTTTGACCCTGCCGTGGATCGGACACACAACCCCCCGCAATCAGGACAACCACGCTACCACGAGACCAATGAGGCGCTTCAATAACGTATGTATAATATATTAGTACATGTACGTATCAATTACTTACTATTCATAAATTACAAACATGACAACACACGATAAATTGCAAATATGACAACACACATACATAGATTTAATACATTTAATCAAATCACCAATTTAGTCTGACAGGGTAACTTTATGCTAGTAGATGTTGAATAAAGTGTTCCCGAGATATCGTCTGTCGAGATAGATTACATTTCTACGGTAGTTGAACTTTTCAACTCTGAGATCACCCCCGGTTTTTGGTGGGTTCGTCTTGCACAGTCTTCAGTTTTCTATGTTTTGTTTTGTATACCGTTGTTTCAGTCTGTTTCTGTTTTCGCTATGGCATTGTCAGATTATTTTCGACTTATGAGTTTGAATGTCCCTTTGGTATATTTCTCTCTTTTGTGTCTGGATGTACTCTCATATTGTTCGATGTCACTGTGTGAAAGCATCAGCGACAACATACCCAGATTTATGGAATAGTTGTTCTTTATAGACATTGGGAACTATCATTAAAACACAGATGAATATACAGATTACAAGAAGCTATATATCTGTAGTAATATACGTTTTGAAACTAGGAATAGTAATGTTATATTTACAATGTTATTACTTCAAATACTCAATACAAGCGTTTCGTATTCATACCTGGCTTATAATACGTCTTGGAGTATACAAATAGTTACAACAGATATAATAAAATTAATGAATGATTGATTGACATATAATTTTATATTTTATATTTTATACGTTGTGACAGAATTATAGACAGTGTTCCGATAAAGCTACAATTTTTTTTTACAAATCACATGAATTACATGTCTATATATAGAGGAAATTATGACCAAACTAAAAATTGTAAATGGTTGCGTTTCCAATTTAATCTGACACGGATGCCTAAGGCTTTCAGAAGTCGAAGAAAGTATGATTGGGATAGCATCCTTCGAGATGAGCCTCTCCTTGTTCTTGTTGGTGGTGCATCTTTGTCCCGGAATACATGCCTTTCTTGGTCTTGGTCACTTTTTGACAGTATCGGATAGAACATAAGATCGTTGGCAGGATAGTTCATTATGAACTGTAAACTGTAAGTAGGTTCTTTACTTATCACTGCTGGATTAATGCTCAACCTGTGAAAAAAACTTGATTGTTAAGACATGTATGTCTGTATTTAAACTCATCATAGATACGAGAATTAAAATTTTGTACGCCAGAAGTATGTATCGTTTACAAACGACTCATCAATGACACGTGAATAGAAAAGTTAAAAAGGCCAAATACAGTACGAAGTTGAAGAGAATTGACCACTTTAAATTCCGAAAGGTTTTGCCAAATAGAATTAAGGTAATCTTTGTTTAAATCTATGTTTAACTTATTTCTTCCATGGAATAAATTTTAAAGGCAAGGACAACTCTGCAGAATAACACTTTTTATTATTATTTTGCGAAATAATGCTTTACTGTTATGTTTTAATTGTAACATAAATTGTTCATTTCATTTCAACTAAGTTTTTTGGGGTGTGTATTGCTTTTTTCATAAATATTTGTGACAGATTTGTTTTTAATCTTAGATTTTACATTGACAATATTTCAGCTTGTTAATCATTATCACTACTATAGAATTGATTGGATTTAAAATATCCTTGCTTTAAGAAAAATCACATTTACAGAAAAGAACTGTCGGAAGGGGGACATTACAACCGATGACGCTAGGTAGGATATTGCGATGACAACTCTTTTAGAGGTACAACAGTGTCCTTTTACAAGGCATTTATTTGTAAATGAACCGACGAACGTCGTGTCTCGCTACATGCGATTTGAGATGCAAATGCAGTATACGTTATAATAATAACTTAGTTTATATTCTGCAAAAGATGTCAATAGAAGTGCGGCCAAAAAAAAAGGGACTTTGAAAAAACAATGGAAATACAGGTCAATACAAATTAATATTTTTACAGGATTATTTGACATATGAATTTACGCTGTATTATTGGACAAGAAAAACGGCTCTACTGCATACTGATTTTACAAACCATAATGCCTACAGAGACGCGGAATGAGGAACGGTCACAAAAACTGTTATATTAATATCGGGCATATACCTCAAACACATGACAACACCTTTGCATCCAAAAATTATAAAAGCCGAACATCATTCATAACTTCGAAAAGAAAGAATATAAAATATAGACGAAAGATACTAAAAGAGCTTTCAAAATCATAAATTGAAGAGAAACTGACAACGCCATGGCAAAAACGAAAGACGACGAAAAGACAAGCATGTGCACAATACATTACATAAAAACGTTGAATGCTGATCCTGCTCCACTAGTGACCCCGTCATGTTGATTATCATAAATATAAAATATCTACAAGAAACAAAATTCTTAAGAAACACTTTGAAATAACAATACAGCAAACGAAAGCGGTTATACCTGTTCGTCATATTGACACTGTTATAATTTATCATATTTGTGATAGATATGCCATGTATTTTGATATTTCCAGCAAAGAAAAAAATAGGAAATATAACGCTTTTATTACTTGCGTAGTTTTGAAGATGAATGTTTTAATGAGAACCATTTTCTGTTGGAAGATGTGTTTTCAATATGACCATAATGACGTCTGCCATTACTCATATTATCATTACTAATACTGTATGATATACACTTACAAGACAATAACCAGAATAGGATATGGCATCTTCATTAACATCATTTACCTAAAAGGAAAAATTAAATTTTGATGTAGATAAGTTTTATTTTTTACAATTCTAATACAATTGATCGATTATTATTTAATCTAAGCATATAAGTATTATATTGACAATATAATACTTCCATGATCTAAGTTTACTGTGGTTGAATGGGACATATTAATGTAAATATGTTAATTATACTATGTCACAAATCGACAAGTGTAAACCCGATATCTTAAATTTCAATATGACCTTCAGGAAAAAATAAAATTTCATGAACAGTGAACTCCAATAACGGATTCAAATAAGAAGACTTTTCGCCTTAAAATTTTGCAATGAAAACGTCCATTTTGTGCGATTCTTACTATAACTTGATAGCTTCTTTTATGATGACACAATGACATATTATCATGGTATCCAAGGCCGGTGAAGGAAGTCAAATTTGGAGTGCTGTGATTAGATTTATTGGTATTATATACTTTTAAAAAAAATATTTATGAATAACTGCAGTGTGTACATTTATAATATAAATTTTCAAACACATGGAAATATTCTAAAGGCTTCCAAATTTTCATAGATTAAATGAAAGATGACGGTGTCCATTGATATTATAAACAATCTCCGTTCGAAGATTGTCATGCCACCATTTGACTTCAATTTCTAAAACAGCATAGTAAAGTACTACTATACCGCATCTTGTTTTTTCCAGGTTTTTATCATAAAAAGTAGTAAATGTAGAAAATGTTAGTATTGCGCTTATGGAGGATTAATATACTACCACTCTCCTCTCCTTAACTCGTATATGAGTTGCTCATTTAGATGACGTGGTAAATTTGTGAATATTTCCTTGTTTTTAGAGATTACCACTGAAAGTAAACTATAAATGGAAGATCATCGCAACAAAAACAGATTGTACATTTCCATCTGTTTTTACAAAAGATGCAATTATTATCATATGCCATTATGTATTTTTCAAAGATATAAGCTCATCAGATACAAATAATATTGGAAGAGGATATGGATGAATTATCCCATAGACAACATACTTCTCATAAATACATGTACATAGTAAAAACACATCAACATATAATGTTAAATATTGGAATCAGTCTGATATATCTTTACGCAGCGCTGCGCGCATTCCCCAAATTTAAAGGATCATTATGAAAGAGATAAATAAATAAATAAACATACCTTTTCCACAAAAAAAATAGGCATTAATAATATAAACCGACTTAATATATGCTCACATGTCACTGAATCGTTAGTTACTGTTGTGTTTTGCTATAGTATTTCTCCTGTTTAAGAAGATTGGTAACCTGATCAGTAGATTCAAGTCAGTATCTTTGCACTTACTTATGTGTGTTCCTTTGATACTTTTGTATATAGATAATCAATTTATTGTTGGAGAAATGTGATATTTGTGCAATGAAAACTAATTACAGTACATGTATGTTTCATTAGAATCCTTAATTTTGATAGGCTGACAATGATTGTGATTCAACTCAAATATCATATTTAATTACCGTAAAAAATACAACAGCTATGCCCGCAAGTGCTATCCGTTACAATATTAAAAATAATATATATATTGAAAAACAAACGAAAAGCTTGATATAACTCTTAATTTCATGGTTGTATCATAAACATGTAATGGTAAATTGAATGCTTCTTTTTATAATTTTAAAGAATTGTAAAACCGTTGATCATGCTGACATTTGTAATATGAAGTATTTCCGCATTTCATACACAAAATAAAATTATAAATAGAACATTCAATTCTTACATGAAATTTACCTGTAATTAGAGTTACCGGGGACCCAGCTCAAATCAAATTTTGAATGATCTGATGGAATGATATAGTTGAGAAAAAGGTCAAAATCAGAAAATAAAAATTAAATCATCAATGAGCACTATTATTCAAACAGTGATTTACAACCAAACAATTTAACAGTCATGTAATGGATAAATACACTACAAGGCAAATTTGAAATTCTGCACTCAGGAAAATGCTTTAACTTGAGGAAAATAAATTCTGAACTATAAAATCTTTTAGATGAGCTCATAAAGTATAATTGGGAAAGTAATTTGTATAAGTGATCTGTCACTTTTTTCCCAAATTTTATCCTTGCATTGTATTGCTGTAAGTGTTTTTAAATAAAATATTGTTTATACTTAAAGTTTAATTTACAAAAACGACAAATTATGTACCGGACAAAAAAATATGCAGAGAAAAATGCATAACTTTACGAGTAATTTAATAGTATCATACAACAATTTTTGCACTATAAAATCGTGAAATTAGACACAACGATTAAAATTCATATTAAAGTAATGAACAAATATTTAAAGCCTTTACGTGATTATTGGTGCGTCGTCCATTGTTGCTGAACTGGTTGTTTCCTTCTTCCCAGTACTTGGTGACAAAGTCGGCGAAAGCTGTCGTGTCAACGGCAATCTCTTCTGTGTATTCAAGTGTAGTAAACCATACTTCTTCAACTAGCTCTGCTGTGATAAGGGGATAGAACTGTTGCATGTATTACGAGTAGTCAGAGGTTATTGTTGCCTTTTAATTTGTATCGAGTCCAAGATTCTGTGTCTTTCAGTAGTGTTAAAAGCATCTTCACAAGATGAATTTGCGAATGATTGTTGAGCGGAATTACCGGTAGCTGTCATAAAAACAGTGAAGAATACCTGCGGTGCCAATTGGAGGCGATGTGGCTGACAATCAGTCTTAAATGCATGATTTGTTTATTAGTTTTTATTGGCTTTGAGCTAGCTGGCAGTAACTGCGAGTACTCTCAGATCTGTACGTAGTGTCTTTTTGTTGTCGGGATGTATAAGTACCCTGCCACGTCCACTATGTTTTGGTTAGATGTATTTCTACTTTGGATCGATCTAATAAGTTAAGCCCTTTCCAACTGATTTTTATAGTTTGTTCTTATGTTGTACTGTTACACCTCTGTCCCAGGTTAGGGGAGGGTTGGCACGCCTTCAAAGTAGTTTAACCCCGCCACATTTTGTATGTGCCTGTGCCAAGTCAGGAGCCTGTAATTCAGTGGTTGTCTTTTGTTGCTGTATATCATATTTGTTTTTCGTTCATTATTTTGTACATGAATCAGGCCGTTAGTTTTCTCGTTTGATTTGTTTTACATTTGTCATTTCGGGGCCTTTTATAGCTGACTATGCAGTATGGGTTTTACTCATTGTTGAAGGCCGTACGATGACCTATAGTTTTAAATTTCTGTGTCTTTTGTGGAGAGTTGTATCATTGGTAATCATACCACATCTTCTGATTTTTATATTAAACAAGTTGGTTGAGTGTTCAGTTTGTTAGGCTTGGCATAATTCAAATTATGGTACGAGGTTGAAATAATTATTTTTATTATTTATTTAGTATTCATTAAGTGCCTCGTTTAATTATAACATATTAATCATTATTCATAATTGATTTTTAAAAGTCGAAGTAACTAGCCAAAAGTTAAAGGGACCGGAAAAAAATCTGAAAAATGTTCTTTAAGAACACATATGCCGGCCATAAAGGAGGTACATCCCCCTTGATCCACTCTTGCTGAAAAGAGATACAGAACTTAATTGAAAGGAAGGTTTGAATCAAAATATTAAAAGCTTCTAAAAATTAAAAAAATACTTCGTACTCTACTGAATGTTAATACATTACATGTATGATATGGTTTTCTAGTGTCCAACATCACATTAATAAAGTGAAAAAGTCATATTATACCTCAGTTTATCTACATTCGATTTTGATTTGTGGATTTTGATATTCACTACGGAAATCTATTTAGAATTAAAAAAATCTCCGAAATAGTGGTTTAAATCTATCGTAGCAACATCGCCACTATATTTAGAGTTTGGTTCTACAATCTCTCACTTGATTAAGACTTGTGGTACCGCCTTGATTACAAGGAGATGTTCCTTCATTTTCAGAGATGTTGTTGAATAATGTACTTGTTGCATCAACAGACTTTTTTGCAGACCTGAATAAGTTGGCGGCAGTGTAATTAAAGTACGTCGATACCGATTGATGCGCATTGTACAAACAGTACAAAGAGCAGTGGTTCATTGTACAAACAGTACAAAGAGCAGTGGTTCATTGTACACAGAGCAGAGACACACAGTGCAAAAGTGCAAACTATGTGAAAGCATCAAAGCATCAATACACAGGTTGAAAATTAACACACACGCTTCGCACATTAAAATATGTACATAGGCATAATCATTTCCAGGTGAAAAACTTAGTACCGACTAAGCGTCCCTACCCTCGATTCACGGAGTAAGACTAATATAAATACGATACCGTTAACATGAATAAGCAACAATCGGTGTCTGTTATTTTCATTCTACAACTGTTAGCTTCCTGTATCTTCCAATATAATAGATTCTAGCACAACTTTAGGTTTATACTTGATCCATTGAAAAAGACAAACAATGGCTTGGATAAAGGAGCATGCAGTATTTGTAAATACGAAGTGGGAAGATGAATAATAAAAATAAAAAAAATGCAAGAAAGACATTCTGTTATTATAACAGTACTTTTTTAGTTAGTCTATCGCGACGTTAAAAGATGTATTAAAATGACTAAGCAATGAAAGGAGGGGTAAGACCTATCGTATAATATTATTTTTTACACAAATTACATTAAACGTTATTGATTTCATATTGTACGTTCGGCATATTTCGAAACCCACAATTCAGAAACTCTTGTTTAATTGCTTATTCCAAGGATTTGTATAGTTAAATCTAACTTTCAGCTTATCATAAGACGTGTTACATCCAAAACTAAATTATGTTTTTATAATGGCCTATACTTTCTATTCTATTAGAGTAAGAAAATAGATTTCCCATTTATCCAAGAGATCATCGATATTTCTTTGTGCATTTACCTTGTCAAAACATTGTGATCTTTAAAGTACAAAGTGAAAATATATCAGAGATACCCGGTCCAGTTTTATGAATAAGAACGACATATAATTTCGTCTATTTTAGAAGACATCGGTGGCTCTCAAATCAGAAACATGTGAAGAGCCAAATTAATTTGGAAGTTCAGGATCACTGAAATTTTAAAAATAGAATCATACTTAATCTGGATAAATCCATTCCACATCTATGCCTGGAAATACATAAACGTTAGTGTACAAGTATATCATGAAATACATAAAAGTTCGTGTACAAATATATCATAAAATACATAAACGTTAGTGTACAAATATATTATAAAGTACATAAACGTTAGTGTACAAATATATCATAAAATACATAAACGTTAGTGTACAAATATGATTTTTTTTTATCATAAAATACATAAACGTTAGTGTACAAATATATCATAAAGTACATAAACGTTAGTGTACAAATATATCATAAAATACATGAACGTTAGTGTAGAAATATATCATAAAATACATAAACGTTAGTGTACAAATATATCATATTCATTACAGCTTTTTTGAAACATTTATAAACTTTTTAAGGTTATCAATTTTTAATGAAAGCTGAAAAACCCACTAATGACAAATCGAAAAAATATCAAAAACTCAAGTATAGACATTCCAACTAAATTTTCGAAAACTCAAAATTAATAGCGAAATGTTTTTGATAAAGAGTTATCGCCATCAAAAACATGAAAGCCTTTTTCTCTTCGATTACGATTATAAACAAATACCTAGATTCTCGTCCAGCTTTTTAAAATCAGAGTTGAAACTTCTATCAAAATGTAAGAAAATAGAAAAAAATAAATAACAATTTTGGGGCTCTGAAAAAATCGATAGGGATTGAACATCTAGGTATTTCTTTTAAAATACGGCCTTATTTGAACGTCTAATTGTTATTTCTAAAAGTTGTTGTCAGGTAGGTAGTAATCTTCTCCAAAATATGAAATATATCTTCTTTTCTTCTAATCAAAACAGTAAGAAGAAAACAAACAGCAATTCAAGTAAACAATTCTTGGAAAACAGCTTACGTCTATAAGCAATTAGCGGTCAAATGACACACATCGTTTTAAGTTTATGCCTGTAAACAATAAGACAAATTATTATAAAAACCAAAATACAACAAATAATTTGTCATTGTGTACGATCTTAAGTAACGTAAACATCATATTGATTCAATAAGGTAAGAAAATGATCACTATATCAAATGAAGGGATAAAATACCTGAACAAAAACAGCCCTATAAAATGAAATTACTATAAAGAAAAAAGAAAAATAGTCATTTTGTCAGTTCATGGATGTATACAAACATAAGGCATAAAGCTAAACACAGGGAGCTGTTATGTCAAGTTTATATACATATATACATATACGTCCAGGTGCGACTAGTGTGTAACGTTTACATGTGTAATTCCTTATTCTTTTTAGTTGTTATATGAAAGAACCACGCGCAAACGCGGTATGAAGTACACTTTAAATAATTATATATTTATGAATACAATAGGGTCATTCTTTCTTGTCTCTTAATTTCAGTTGTAACGACTTTACAAGTATATAAGATCATATTAAATATTTTCATGATTAAAAAGATTATCGTATGTTTATATTGAAAACTTTTGATAGAGTATACCATGGACATATTCTATGCATCAAGAGAGGTGCGGGATATAAGTCAATGAGACAATTAAAATTATAAAATAGTAATCTTTTTCTAAACTCTCCATAAATATTATACTCAAACCCAAACATTTGAAAGCAATGGATGAATAAATACGTAGAACGTTAGGAACTATTTGACGAAAAGGGACACAAAAACCAGCTAAATTCGGCTAAGGTCAACTCTGCCTTAGGCAGGAGGAAGTTTGTTAGGTCTTTCCACTATCCTGTGGAAAAACCTTTAAATTATGTTCTGATTATTTTTTTTTCCGCCAATTTTTGATTTTGAGATTTTTTTTGTTTGGCAAGATATCGAAAATATTTTTGGTACATGATATCGAATAATGAATACGCTTACGCAGTTGACCCTGTGAAACCGTACACTGTTTTCTTGTTTTGACTACTCCTTCGCAACCGTTAAAGAAATTGACAAATTTATTTTTCCAATTGCTCGTTATATCCTCAGGTTTTAATTTGTTGAATTTTGTCCAAAGCGATATGGAGACTGCATATGAAAGTTATTTCCCCTTCTGTTTAAGACATGGTGGTATATATATGTTACTCATGAACTGTAAGTTCGGACGCAAGAAATTATTAAACGTGTTGTTTTCAATTTTTTATAGAGACCTAGGATAATTTGATTTTATGTCCTTGGTCCATCAAAAGAAATTTGAGGTCAAGGTCAGAGGTCAAGGTCATGATCTAAATTTCAACTTTTGATCGATTTCGCTTTACCTCACAAACTGTAAAAAATCATGACAAAATTTTTTTACCAAATAGTTCGTTGCGACAAGTCGTAAATTTAAAATTTTAGTCAAAAGAGTACCGTCCCTTTTTATAAGAGTTTTCTTCCCTGAAAATTTTAAAATAAGTTGTAACCATACATAGAGAGACCTAGGATATATTGATTTGAAATCCTCCCTTTATGGCATTGAAATTGAGATCAAGGTAAAATGAGAATTTGACGTTCTAACTTTTTGACCTTAGCTATAATTTCATACTGGTACATGACAAAGTCATATAGGATATTTTGCATTAGGTTTGGAGACTTTTGATCTTAAACAATTTCAACCGGATGTGACCCTGAGTCAACCGGAAGTATCAATTTTTGCACTTCTTTCACGGAAAAGTACCTAGAAACCATATATGTTTTTCATCGGTATGCATAAACCTATCATTTGAAACCGGACGTGACCTTCTGTAAACCGGAAGTAGCAAATTATCTCTCTTATTTCCGGCAATAGTATATCGAAACCATATAGTTTGGAATCAGTGTGAAATAAAATATCTAACGAGACCGGAAGTGACATGTTCTTAATCGGAAGTAGCAAATTATCTCCCTTATTTCAAGCAAAAGTACATAGAAACCATATATTTTTGGAACCAGTATGAATAAACCTATGATTTGACGCCAGTAGTAACCTTGATAACCGGAAGTGACTTCTTATCAATAATTTTGAAATTCGATGGTGGAAAGACCTTCATATTTCTGGATTTACCTCAACATAGCCAGAAATTAGTAGTACTTTTGCTGATTAATATTCATAATATGTAAATGAGCATTTTACCACGTGATAATAGTTTGAACTGAACTGGCTTGATACCATTAAAATCTTTAAAACACGGATATTATAAGTTGCCCGTCACAGAGTCCTTGTTTATAATCCCTCTGATATTTCCGTAAAGTTGTCAGGCGGTCAAAATCAAAACAATGAACGCGAATTTAGTGAATTTTTCGTGTTTTCGTGAGTTTATTCTTCTTGAAAAAAGGGGCATTTTAACTTTACGTGGGAACCTAGAGTTCAACGACTACACATACAAGGTTTGGACTTGCTTATTCTGTGGACATTCAAGTTTCAAGTTTCATCCCCGCAACCTGTTTTTGTAATGACCTTGTTAGCCAATTTTCAACACGAAGTTTGCAAATTTGACGTTTCAGTCATTTTAGGCTGTATTTTATACTGCAATATTAAAAAGCCTCTCGCTTCGATTTTTAAAATAGCTCAGGAACCTTGATTTTTGCAACGACAGTCATCTTGTTTCGTTTAAATGGTGTATATTGTTGTGAATATTTATTTTATGTCCCCGCAACCTGTCTATCACTTAAATTAAAGTTAAAATAGACATTTTTTTCAAAATTACCTATCATTTCAATATAATTTCCGTGACCCGTATCCGATTTCTTTAGTATAATATTCAAATAAGCAAAGTGGCGTTGATTTCTGGATATGATCAGGAACGTTCACACCCATACTTTTAAAATCAAAACTGAGGGATGTATAAAAACATAGAAACATATAGATATATGACCAAGTGAGTCATAAAATAGAATAGCCAAACTCTGCTACAATTCAAGGTCAACTTAGCCTGAGGGAGTTTGAACCTTAATTTCTTAATAATTTCTTAATTCATCAACGGTGAATTAAACAAAAATATTACAAACTATGTCAATACTGATGGATTTGTACTGATTAATATTTTAGTCTTGAATACATGATTATTTTTATAAGTTAGCTTTCGCGTGCTCTCAGATTAGTACTTTGATTCTTAAGTCTTTTTGTAAGTTTTTTTGCGTGTATGTGCTTGGTGACAACCTGATGAGTCAATTCTTTTCAAACATTTTTTACACCTTTCCGTAAATCAGGCCGTTAGTTTTCCCGTTTGAGGTGTTTTACATTTGTCATGTCGGGGTTTAATAGCTTGTTCTGCGGTATGGGTTTTAAGGCCATGGGGTGACCTGTAGTTGCTAACAAAGGATGAGGGATGAGTACTGAATCAGACTGGTCAAAATGATGAGGAGAAGGAAATCGTAATAACTGATTCAGACTGGTCAAATGGGAAAAGAGGAGGGATGAGTACTTGATCAGACTGGTCAGATTGGTCAAAAGGTAAGAAGAAGGGACAAAAAGAGAGTCAGTCTGATCGAAAGGGAAAGGAGGAGGGATGAGTACTGATTCAGACTGGTCAAAAGGGTAAGAAAGAGGGATGAGTAATGATTTAGACTGGTCAAAAGGATAAGAAAGAGGGATGAATACTCAGTCAGACTGGTCAAAAGGGTGAGGAGGAGGGACGAGAGCTGAGTCGGACTGGTCAAAAGGGTAAGAAAGAGGGATGAGTACTGATTCAGACTGGTCAAAAGGGTAAGGAGGAGTGATGAATACTCAGTCATACTGGTAAAAGGGGCGAGAAGGAGGGACTAGAACTGAGTCAGACTGGCCAAAAGGGAAAAGAAGAGGGATGAGTATTGATTCAGATTGGATATAAGGGTAAGAAGTAGAGATGAGTCATTATAAATTAGTCAGACTGCTCAAAAAGGTTAGGAGGAATATTTTTACTTAGCCAGACTAATATATGGGAAAGGAGGAGGGGTGAGTACTGAGTCAGACCGGTAAAAGGAGGGATGAGTATTGAGTCAGACTGATCATACGGGTAAGGAGGAGTGGTGAGTACTGAGACAGATTGGTCATACGGGTAAGGAGGAGTGGTTAGTACTGAGTCAGGTTGGTCATACGAGTAAGGAGGAGTGGTGAGTACTGAGTCAGACTGGCCATAAGGGAAAAGGAGGTTTATGTACTGAGTCAGTAAGGTCATAAGGGTAAGGGGAAAGTTGTATTATATCAGACCGGTAAAAGGAAGAGTGAGTATTGAGTCGGACTGTCTGGGTTGTTTTGTTCTTTGCTTATCAAATCTATACTTATTTTCTCTTTATCAATCTTGTGGTTGTATATGCTGATATTATTGGGGATTATGATATTTGTGTTGCTACATTAACTGTATTATACTTTTCAACAATTTATTGGAGAAATATCAAATTTGACTTTTCCTTGTAAAGGATTTCCGTTCACGAATATAAATGTTCAATTTAGTGTCAAAAACACTTTGTCAAGCTTCTAAAGTAGTTGAGGTCGATCTTAACAGAAGTCCTCAATAACAAAGACTTATCATTGTTGAGGTAAGTCATCATACTCAGAAATTGTTGCGTGCATTTATTATTGCGATTTGAAAAGATTTGAAAAACATGCGAGATTATTTATTGGGATATCTGGAAAATCTGTATACAGCTATATCTATCAGATATCAGAATGCGAGTTCTTATTATTGCGATACTCAACCAGTCGCATTTTTCGCATTAATAATAAACTGTTGACACAGAAATATGTCTCGCCTGTCGGCATAAAATTCAGAAAAAGACATCTGACGGACAGCAACATTGCTAATTAATTCAAAGTCGCTGGACCAACTAGTGGGTAGGGCCTCAAAATGGTTGAAAAAATGAGATGTAGAGACAGCAATGTAACTTTATAGATAATTTATTGTAAGTAGTTCACACCAAACTAACTTAATCAGAAAATTTAAGGTTTGAAAATTGTTAATTGATTGAAAGTCACTGGACCATGACCTAGGCGACAGGGCCTTGAAATAGTCGTCAAACTGATATGTACTGATAGCAATGCAACTTTATAGAAAATATCATTGAGCTTTCGCAAATAGTTCATATCAAACTAACTTAAGCAGAAAACTTATCATTGAAAATAGCTAATTAATTGAAAATCACTGAACCATGGCCTAGGGGGCAGGGCATCAAAATAGTCGTCAAACTGATATGTGCTGATAGCAATGCAAGTTCAAACATCATATCATTGATCTATCACCAGTAGTTCCTATCAATCTAAATTAAGCAGAAAACTTCACATTTAAAATTGCTATTTAATTCAAAGTCACTTGACCATGGATTAGGGGGCAATGCCTCAAAATAGTCGTACTGATAGTAATGCAACTTCATATTAAATATCAATGATCTATCACAAGTAGTTCCTATCATACTAACTTAAGCAGAACACTTAACAATTGTTGACGCCGGAGCCGTCGCCATCGCCGGAAAAGCAATCCCTATGTCGCGCTTTCCGCCACTTTCGTCGCAGGCGAGACAAAAACCTCGCAGTAATTTCTTAATTTACAGTATTTTAACCCTATGCGTTGTTATTTCGTAATGTATAGGACCCATTTGTAATATATTAGTTTCAAAGAAAATAACACTTAATAAACCGAAGCTCTTTTATGCCTTTATCTTGATCAGAAACGCTCAAACATTTGACTAAAGCTTTGACATTTGACTAAAGCTTTGACATTTGTATAAAGCTTTGGCATTTGACTAAAGCTTTGACAATTGACTAAAGCTTTGACATTTGACTAAAGCTTTGGCATTTGACTAAAGCTTTGACATTTGACTAAAGCTTTGACATTTGACTAAAGCTTTGGCATTTGACTAAAGCTTTGACATTATTGGTATTTGCTCTAATATAAGCTGTAAATCAACAACACCAAATACAGGATTTGTTTGATTTATGTATAGTAATGTAATATTTACAACACTATAAAAGGCTATAATGAAAAGTGCAGCATATGACAACACTTCAAAAATATCGCACTTCGCAGATTAATTTGGCGCTTAAATCTAATTAAGTAACCTTATTTACACCAGTCAGCGAATGGAGAAGTTAGACACAACATAAGATAAATGTATATATAAAAGGGATCCAGTATCATTAGAATCCATAGTGATAGGGGATCTACTATATCCGTAGTTTTCTTTCATTGATTTTTCTTTCGTCATTCTGTTATTATTCGTAAGGTTATATAAATGTGGTGCCCAATTTATTAATGAATCATTGTCTGTTGCACTTATTGAATCTGAACTTCAAAAATCTTTCCAAATGGTATATTCACGGTTCACGGTTTACCAACATTTGAAAAATCTGATTCACGTTTATCCATCAAGTGTCAAACAATAGATGAGCTTCGTGTTTATAAAGCAGTTACTAGTAAAGTGTTGTTATTGCGAAGGTATAGTGAGACCTGTATAAAGTGTATTATAAATAATCATATTATACTTTTAATAATAAATTTCAAATCAAAATTAAAGTAAGAAAAATACAAAATGCGTGGGATATAAAAATTCTTCTAATACTGTTCATCTTTGGATTATAATCTAAAACAAAAATATATCACACAGAAACTGGGACTCGAAACCGCTTACAAAGACAACGACGACTTCCAACTACTAATAAGACGTGCAACAGTTCTACATCTTGTCCCATCAGAGCTAGTTGAAAAATATGGTTTACTACACTGGAAGACGCCGAAGTGATTGCCATCGACACGACAGCTTTCGCCGACTATGTCACAGAGTACTGGAATGAAGGAAACAACCGTTAGCAATGGAAAATATAAGAACGAGAAACCAACAATAATCACTGCAAACTAAAAAATCTCGTCAATCTTGCACACCTAAACATCAAAGTGCTGATAGAAATTCTCAAGAAACAAAAGGTGACATAGAAGCCAAGCAAATACAAGTAGCAGCTTGGGTCACACAGCAACTCACACCCAAGAAATACCGAAACATAAACATCTGACTGTCAACACTGAAAGAACGATTTCTCCAAGGTGAACTTATCGTTCAGAACTACACCGACAAGCCTAGTTTCTCCTCCAAATCATAATTTGACAGTAGTGTGTAGTGTACTAGTATTTCAATGTTATTTTTGCTTATAGACTCACTATATGTGTTCAGTACATTACTTGTGACTTTATAAATTGTAATTGTGTTTAATTTCAGGATTTTTTAGTGCAGAGTTTTTGTTGTATAATATTATCAAAATGCTCGTAATTTAAAGCATTTTTATTATTTTCGGAACATAAGTTAAAGTTTTTTATCTATAATGTTTTTGTGTTTGATTTAAAGATTTAATAGCGCAAAATGTGTATTATCAAATTTAAGCATTTTCCTGAGCATAAACGAAGATTGTATGGTGTTTTTGTCCATTATTGCTGTTTTACCTACTTACAACTTGCAACTCTCGTTAGTGCCTTGTGTCGCATAGGGCGCGAGCGGAAGTCTTCCATCTGAGACAGTCTGCTGTTTAAAACGGATGTAAAATCGTTTGTTTTAAATCACTGTTGTTTGGTATATTAATTCTCTTTGATGAAATAAATACATTTTGTAATTTTGAATTTTTTCTTAAATATCGATCCGTCAGATCATCCAAATGTGATTCTAGTTACAGGTAAATTTTATTGCATAACAAAAAATCACGTTTCTCCAACAAATAATTATTTATCTGTATACTAAATTGTCAAATGTCGGCGAAACGTGAACACATAGTCCAAGTGAATGTTATTCAAGGAACACAGCACAAACAGATTTAAACAAAATAGTACGTAATCATTACATCAACACCACATATACATATTATTACAGCAACTTATTTGGAATAACGTCATACATTTTGTATGTTGACAACACATAGGGACAGTTTAAATTTATAGAAGTAGTATTTTTGTAGCTTTCCATTTTTTGTAGACTTCTGCAAGGAATCATGATTTGGAGTGGAACAGTTTACCTAATCTGCATTTCATTTATAACAGTGGAGTCTTGCCAACAAAATGGAAGTAAGTCTTTTTCTTGTTTTTGTTTATACCAAAGGTCGTGTAATTCTGTAACTTAGCCATGGAACAAACAAACAGTAATTTGATTGCATTATTTTCAACCCCTGAAGGTGAACAGCAATAATTGACATTTTTAATGATGTCAAGGGCTCTAAACTATTGTAATAATACATATTGTTTCACCAATAACAGCAACGGGATGAATATGCTTATATAGATTATCAAACAACAGTGTTATTAAGGAAACAAAAGCCGATATTAAAATACTAACGGGGTACACAGACATCATTTCACTTTTCTCATTTCAAGCAAAAGTCACCGACAGCCGAGAGTGATCAAAGATGAGTCTGATTTGTAAGCATAACTTACACAAAGATGTTGTTAAATGAACGTAAAACGTTTAAATTAGATACCCCCAATCGGGCTAACGTTCTCAAGGTGTATCTAATACTTGCTTCGTATGCAAATTCTGTGGTGTTACCTTAATTTTTGAAACCAGTAATGAATCATTATTCAGCATATGAAATAAATACATGAAATTTCAAACATTTAAAATGTATGTAAAATTGGTTCTCAAAAACCACACACATATTTGATGAATACATCTACAATGTTAATGCCATCAACATTTGAATTCAATATTCGTATGAAGTATAGATAATAAATCCTTCAGAAAATCAAATCCAAAGAAAGAATCTTGATTTTATTGCATTTGTGATGTAAAAAGTACACGTAAAGATTGTTATCGGTATTTTGAAAACGAAAATATCGGTGTTTAATGTAAAAGTAAATACATAAGGAAACATTATCCTCATTCTTCAGTTGTATCATCATGGTTGTCATCCATTTGTTAAATCCGTAAATCGACCTTTACAACACAAGGTTTTTGATAGACACAGCATGAAGGCTGTTATTGATTTTAAAGATTTTGGCCTCATCGTGTTATAAAGAAATATATCAAAATTACATTCCAAACAACTAGTTTAATTAGGTTCAGCAAGTCCAGAATTAACACTTGCATTGTTTATTAAGTGTGCACTTTTGTTGTTTGTTGTTGTTGTTGTTGTTTTTTTTTTTTTTATTATTTATGGTAGCTCCTGCGAGTTTTTATCTACATATGCCAATATTATCATTAAAATTGCACTTGAACATACACATTACTCGTTAAAATTTTTAGTTCTCTCTGTGTGGAAATTCATCATTTACTTCTGTATAAAAAGACCTTGTGGTGTGTTATGTCAGTGGATTTTGCATTGCTCTAAGGGTGTCTAAGCCATAAGGATCGAAATATAGTTGGTCCCAAAATGTGGGTTTTTACGAATATGACAACTGGGTCAACAATTATTCTTAAACACGACACAAAGAATCAATTTACTCTGTCCAACATAAATTACAATGTTAAACCCAGTCATAGCAAATTACTCTGTCCAACATATTACAATGTTAAACCCAGTCATAGCAAATTACTCTGTCCAACATATTACAATGTCAGTCATAGCAAATTACTTTATCTGCAGTCATTTATGATGTGCACTTATTTTTTTTTTTTCGTCAAATAACTGTCTCATTGGGGTGTTGCTAAGCGGCGGAAACGGAATACGTAACGGAATACGAAAAGGAAACGGAAAACGGAAAGAAAACATTTATACTTTTCTTTTTGGTTATTTATCTACACAGGTATGTTTTATGCAGTATATCACATTAAAAGAAAGAAAACAGTGGAATACATTTAAGAAAAAAGATTTAAAAAAACAATTTGCAGGAGATGATGAGACTATGTTTTTAAAATATTTAATAAGGGCATACATATTGTACGTAATTTAATTGCGTAAACCAATTGTTCCATACACCTTATCGCTTTGTAGTCCAATCCGGGAAAAACAGTTACTTAGACAACTTCCTGTTTCCTGTTGAGGTCAAGCGGACCAAAACAAAGGTCATCAGCAATGAGCTGAGGGAGAAAAAAGTTTGGAAAGTGGACATTTTAAATAAATTTTAAAAGACAAATTGAAGTCATTAAAAATGCTTTGTTTGATGCATTTACTATGGTTTAAACATGTCTCTATGAACAGTTTTATGAACAATACATTGTTTGAACAAGGCCCCAGATAGCTTGAACTGGTTAGAAAGTTGTGATATTTTAGAACTTATCCGGATAGGAATAAAAAGCGATAAGGTGTATTGGTTCATTTATTTTATGTTCTAGTTTGCGACCATGCGATTCATCTTAATAGTCTGTTTGACTTTTCTTATTTTCCATAAAAAAAAATAAAGATAATAAAAAGAGATGTTGGATAAACGTCAATAAGACAGTAACCCAACAACACAAAATAAAAATCTACCAACGGCCTATAAATATGGACATTCATCTCGATTCTAGATAGGTTGTGGAGTAATACATTTTGGGGGGAAATGCTTTAAAAATTTCATAATTAATTTTTCTTTGTTTCTTTTTTAATTGCTTTGAATAAGTATTATAGTGATGTGGTGTATCTTGTTGTGTTGTTCTGCATTGGTGATCTTCCTTCTATCTTTCCTTGTATAAAGGAAAAAAAACGTAAGAGAAACCCGATGGGACAATGAAGTATGGACGACAACCGATAAGGAATTCTGGGAAATAGACATAGAAACTTGGATACACTTTACTTTTATGTAAAACCTGACAAAGTCACTCACTATACAAAGCCTTTCTCACCCGATTACAATACTGACAAAATGTATTCAAACGGACGGTCCATAAATTCGGGCACTCTTCTTCAGGAGATGACTGACTGTCATGTCTTTGGTTGCATATTGACTCCATGCGTTAAACAGCATCCATTAGGACTGATAAATTTATAAAGATATGTAAAAATCTTAATTCACATTATACAATATTTTTGATACGCGCGTTTACGGGACGTATTATGGTTTACTGTTGTCCGTCTCCCCGTCCGTCCGTCTGTCTGTCCGTCGTAAACGTGTCGAACAATAACTCAAAAATGCTTTAACAATTTTCATGCATCTTTGGTGAATTGTTTATATCTATTGACGTAAGCTCCCTTTCAATTTTTATACATTTCAGATCATACTTTTCTGAATAAGGGATTTTATTCATAAAAGAAAGGGGGAATTTTCCAGTTTTCGGACAGTAACTCAAAAATGCTTTGGTCGGTTTTCATGAAACTTTGGTGACTGGTCTATATTATTAAAATAAGCACCCTTTAGTTATTTTATTATAAATTTATGATTTGACATTGAGTAGTTAAGGAACTTTATTCGTTGAAAGAGCAACAGGCGCATCATGCTCTTTATTTTATCATGTTTTGCTAATTCAGCAACATTCAAATGATATTGTCATGTAAAATATAACATTTAATGATTTATAATCATTTAAATATATATATTTGTAAGTTTTGAATATGAAAAGAAAAATATTGCATATATATTTGCAAGTTTTGAACAAATTTTTGATTTCTTGAATATAAACAGAAAAATATTGCATATATACTTGTAAGTTTTGAACATAAATTATTTTTTGGAATATGTATATAAAATTGTGCATATCTATTTGTAAGTTTTGAACATATTTATTTTTTAATAAATAATTTTTTTTGAATATTGAAATGTTTGACGTGCCATAATAGACATGAATACTTATTTATTCACACTAAAGGAAATTCAATGTTTAAATTTGAAAGTTACTCTTATTCATATCGATAGATTTTAAAGATTTTAGTGTCAAGATAACTGAAAAAAATCATTATTCTCTGTTGTTTTTTTTTTAATTTATAAAATAAAAAGATACTTAATTTTACACTACGCATCTGATCGTTTGGGTGTTTCCACTGGTCAAACACTCGATTATCCAAAATATCATTAATATGTAGACTAAATAACACCTGACCCAGGACAGTGCCTTGGGGTACCCCAGAATCAACGCCTGGTGGATCAGTTTGATTTTGTCCAATTTACCACGACAATTTGCTTGCGGTAGCACAGGAATGGGTCAATCAAACATAGTGTTTTACCTGATACCCCGTAACAGTTTTATTTTGATTTAAGTAGTTCATGTGGGGCTGTGTCGAAGGCTTGTTCAAAATATAATATAAATATATCTGTTTGTTGCCCTTTATAGATGTTTTTGTTACAATCAATGATGACAGTACATAGTTGCGACTGTGATATTTATGAAAAGTTTGTGTTTGATTTTTCATTGATGATATTACAATGATCTGGGTGTCGCATTATGTTGGTGCATACCATACGTTCGAGCATCTTGCAGAGAATGCACATTAAGGATATTTGGCGGTATCAAATGGTCAGCCTTCTTGAAAAGTGGACAAACGTCTTCTGTTGTCCATTCATCAGGTATTGAGTTGAGCTGGTATTGATAGATTGTTGAAAAAGGTGACTAATGATGGGTGCTTATTCATTTAATATATAATGATTTCTTTAGTGGTGCATATTCAGTTGACGGCTTCTTAGAAGATACAATTATAGTGAATTGTTCATTCAATGCTTCTGCTCCGTCAAGGTCGTTTTCTGCTGGAAGACCTGCCATAGTCTCACATGAGTGGTGGTATACTTTGAGAGTTATTTTTGTTTTTGGTTCACCTGGCCCAACGACCAAGTGAGCTTATATCATTACTTGGCGTCCGTCTTCGTCGTTTTTAACTTTTACAAAAATCTGCTCAGAAACTACTGGGCCAAGTTTTACCGAACACATGTCATACAAGAAGTCGTCTGACAGTTTTGGTTAAACTGGCCACAATTATCATTGGTGCATCTACTTTAAAAAAAAAATGTGTTCGATAACCATGCCTGCCAATCAAGATGGCCGACATGACTACAAATAGAACATAGGGATGATAAAGCAAGTGTTGTTTGTTATTTTGAAAACTGCTATGAAAAAAGAAAAAATGACGGGGCAGAAATGATCAGAATGTTAAGCTCTACATAATGTCCATTCATGTCAAAATTGTTAGACGGTTTCTTTTTTTTCAAATTTTGCCGTAATAGTAAGAAGTCTCGTGATTCATATGAGAGATTGCCTTTAAATGACAACTTTTTTTTACCCTCTTTTGTGTTATGGGTAAAAACTAAAGAAGATGTAAACAGAAAATGGTCAGAAATTCAAGATCAACAAAAATGAGATTTTTGTCACGAATCTATTCAAGTCTACAATGTTGAAGAGTTTCCATTGTTGAAGATGCACATAAACCTAGATGAGCGACAAATGCTCTTTAGAGCCCAGGGGCGTAGCTGCCGTTAGGCACTTTAGGCACGTGCCTACACATAATTTTTTCACATTTTTTTTTTTATTAAAAAACATAAATTATATATAATAAATAGACAACATTATCTGTAGATTCACGTGAAGTTGTCAAAACTCTTTAATTATCAATTGTCATTTGTACACTAGTCTATCATCCTTAGTGAATGGAGTATTAGATAGAATTGTATGTCATTATATTCCACCTTATATAGAAACTAAAAACTAGAACCTTGGTTCAGATCATTTCACTTCTATCAACAAATACTTCAATGAACCTCAACATGCGCAAAACCCTGACATTTTATTCTTAGATACATGATTTTTTTAATTAGTTGTTGTTGGCTTTCAACTAGCTTTCCACTTGGTCATCATCTGACCTACAATAACACCCTTGCCAAAGTTCGGCGTCCGTTTGGCTGTGCGGGATGTATAAATATGCAGTCACGTCTGGTCAGTATGGGGTCGTTAAATCCGATGCCTAGTGTATAGAATGCCAAGCTCTATGCACATTAAGAAACTTGCAACAACTCATTGAGGGGTTCGTAGGTCTACTGAAAGGCAAAATTTCTGTTCCTATCCAATGAACCCTCATTTTCTAATGCATGGCATTTCCAAATTTCCAGACCTTCATCCTGGACGATCCCTACTACAGGACCTAGCTACAAGACCTAGCTACCTGTTGTAACTATTTGTCACTGGGCGTTTAGCAATAAATCAATCAATAAACTAGCTTTCAGTAACTTCGAGTACTCTCACATCTACGGATAATGACCATAATTATTCAACATCATAAACAAGTAGGGATTTTACAGTACAGGATATCAGAAAATATAAATTTATTAAATTTTGATAGATAGTATGCACAGAACAGAACTTCTGCATGAGGCATCGACTATGATTTTGTGTAACTGGGTGAGAGTGAAGGTTTAAGATGTAAATGGTCGATGCGTAATCCAAAGGATAGTATTATCATATAGTAGTGTCGGTGTTTATGTGCCTATTTTTTTAATGAAGGATCGTCAATATGTACTATCATTTGGGGTATATATCAATTATCCTCAATCAGAGAGGGATAAATATGAAAATACTAAACAGGGTGTGCAGCTTAATAAAGAGCTGCGCTGATCTACGCTGCATGGGCAAAGCATATTTCAAAAATTATTTTTTTCATATTTCCGATTGTGCTGCTGGTTAAATCATCAGTCAGATGTTATTGCAGAGTTATGTTTATTTCTTCCATTTTTTTCATGTATATGATCATGATAAAATTACCAGTAAATTTTATGCTTTTTGTACTAAAAATTTTGCAACCCGAAACCCCCTACCACGGCTGTGCCGCGATTTGTGCCTACAGTTTATTTTATCCCTAGCTACGTCCCTGAGCCTCAGCCTGTACTTTTTTTTTTTAGCTGTTATGTATTTCCAAAACTGTTTGCTCTTTTCCTTGATATATCCTACATACTTGTTTAAGATTTCGTTATATTTCAATCTTTATTGTTTTTCGTAGTTCTCGCCATTTTTCGCCTCAAATTCCGTCCAAATAAATATTTCTTTCCATTTCCGTTTCGTATTCCGCCTTTTAGCAACACCGGTCTCATTGACGTATACAGAATATCTTTTATTCATTAATGCTCAACGTGTAATTGTTATCAACATATTGCATTCGTATAAATGTCCTCTCACTTTAGCCTTTTACTTTAATAGTGACATGTGGGAGCGAATGGATAAAACAGTTAGAGACCAACCAACAAGGCAATGTAGTATCCGGCAGTAAAGAATCACTTCGACAGGATGTTTTGAGTTGTGCGAAAGTTCGGATCAGTTTTGGAAATTATTATGGAGATACCCAGTTTGCGTACATCCTTAATGGCGACGTTTGTGTACAGTCACTTTTTCATATAAGCAAGAATGGTTGGGATAAACATCAAACTAAAGCATATTGGTGGTTTCTCGTCGTATGTACCACTGGAAATGTACACATGTCTCGGTGGTATGTTGGATCGCATGCTCAACCATCAACACCAGAAACCAAAGTTAAATACAGTGCCAGATGGTTTACAAGGTATATACAGTAAAAAATAACTATCTGATAACTCATTACAGGGGAGAGGGTGGGTTAACCAGATAAATATTATGGCTCACTTGCATTAAATCAAGAAATGAATCTCCATAATGCAAAGCTCTGATTCTTTGTCAGGATTTGGCTGTACTTGATGTCCTTTTTGGTTTGATCATTTCTTCAAAGTATGTATTAGGTTAGGATTTTCAAATATTTCGGCCTCAAGCATCAAGAGACATTAATGGTCGAAATGTCCATCGGGTACAGTAAATTTGATACCGTTAATGTTATGATATTCTGTTATGGCTTTGTCAATTGAAACTGTCATAATACAACAAATCAAAGAATACTGTGAACATTTGTCATTGAGGACATTTTGCATTTTGAACTTCATAAAATCAACAATTCGAATAATTATAAATTTGCTTTGGTAAATAGTCTATATCAGAGTGTTATGTTTGTGTGGTGCTTTTTTGATTTTGCATTCTATTGTAGTATACTAAATAATAATTGCCAGACTAATTGTCTATCTATTTTTAGACAAATAAGCTCCGACTCAAATCCTCAAACTCCCATTTTCTGCAACTCAGACAGTGGATCAGCAAGCTGTGGCAATATAAAACATCTAATAAGAGCTGTTGGTAACGGTGCAGAAATCCATGTTTCTCATGTAAATGGTAAACAAGGGGCAGCTCTTGAATTTTCAAATATAGCATATAATAAGGCTAAAACAATAGTATCTGGAACACATTTGTGGCATGTAAGTCAGACAATTGTCGCAAATCATATAGAATTCCAGCAGAATGCGTATTGGTGGTTTAATCTATGTTCAACCGATGGAACACGTGATCTTTCAAGATGGTCTGTTGGTGAACATACTGACCGAGGACATTCTAATGACAGAGTATCGATGAAATGGTTTGCTGATACATGTTGGACCTTAGCATATAAAAATGATAAACATGGAGAAGCAATCGATGGTTCCCTGGAATTTCTGCGCTCAGCTATTTTAGTTGGCAAAAGGGTGAGGCTGGTTTACTCAGATAATACGTACGGAATTGAAGCTGATCAGTTAGTGATAAGAAACGGTCATGTTACTGCGCAAGTTCTAGGTCACGTATCGAAAGCAAATCTACAGAAATTTCAGAATAACGCATACTGGTATTGGCAAAATGTTGCGACAACTGGAAATGTAGAAACCATTCGCTACAACGTAGGTTCACACACCAGCCGGGGCAGTTCCAATGATAGACAAGCAACAAAGTGGTTTATTGACTCTAGGCCTTGGGTACACGCGTATTCCAATTCAGAAACAGGTACAACTACACATGGATCTAAGGCGTCGTTGATACAGGGTGTTAAAGCTGGGAAGATGCTCAGATTCACTATTAAATCTCCTAATCAACCAAACAATGATTATGTTGCTGTCTTTAACGCTGACAATGCAGACTTAAGTCCTGATGAAAATGATCTTGGTGCACAACATATTCAGTCGATAGGGTTGACAAAAGATGGACTATATAATGTAGCATTTGGATCTAAACCTTTTTGGAATTTTATGATCGCTACGACAGCTGGTAAAGTCGATGAAACAAGATGGACTGTTGGTGTGCACCAGAGTCAAGGACACATCAATTCTAATTCAGCTATTGATTGGTTTGTTAGTTAAGATATACATGGACTACTTTACTGCATACTAGTATGTTGTATAAAGGAAATAATTAACTAAATAATGTCAATTGATGATTTTTTTTTTCTATATCTTTCTATATCAAAATGCATTTGGAAACAAACTTTACAGCAGTTTTATCGTACTACCCCGGTATATGTAATGTATTGATTGAATTATGTATATTCCGACCAAGATATGCTTGACTAAATTTTATTTACTCTAAATTTAAAAAAATCAACAATTAGCAATAAATTGTTTAATGTCTTATACATACGATATGTAAAGTATGCTGTTTGAACACCTCATCTGCATTGTCTTTTCGCCAGTTAATAAAAACGACCGCTTGATGTTGGAAAAGACATGATATCAAAACTTGACAAGTGTCATAAACAAATTTTACGTACATATAACAACTCAAAACGAACTTATTCTGTTGTGCAAAATAATTGATTCATAGTGAATTGGGATGCTCGACTAGACTTTTCGTTCAATATTACCTATTTGTATAATTAGACATAACTTATACAAGACGTCTCAATACTTTAGAGGTGCGATGCTCGACTAGACCTACCTATATGTATAATTAGACATAATTTTCACAAGACATCTCAATACTTGAGCGGTGTTCTTTTGTAGTTTTCCAATTGAACAAAGTCAAAACGTAATGGGCAGATAGAAAATATCCCTTTACTATATTATTAGTATATAAAAATAAGGACACGTGGTATGATTGAAATCAGGAATGCTCAAAATTAGAGAATTTGAAAGTCATAGATGTATAAGTACGAACAAACGTTAGAAGATATATGACCAAATGTGACCTAAAAGGAATAGCCAAATTCATCTCGGCTAAAATGTTCATGAGGAAGTTGGAACCTTATATTCTTTAAATTTAAGGAATTTAAGAAAAGTATTGTAATCAATCAAGTCAGTCGATAAGCAGTGACTACTGATCCGATGATACCATCGGGGACTATCAGTCCACTACAAGTGGTATCTACCAAGAGTGATAAAAGAAAACAACATTTTATAAATTTCTTGCGTCCGAAGCGCTTTTATGAATTTTTCTTCATCAGGAACGCTCAATGCCAAAAGTTTGAGAGCCAAGGATGTATAAATACGTAAAAACGGTAAGAATGGCTTAAAAGTTCATACAATGAATAGCTATATTGATGTAAGATCAACTTTGCCTTAGAGAATAGGAACCTTAGTTTCTAAATAATGACTTAATTTTTCAACGGGGAATTTTAGAAAGGTATGTTAATCATAACAATACTGAAACACTGACTACTGAGTTGATGATATGCTCGGGGACAAACAATCCATTAGTAATGGTATCCAGTGCTAGTAAATGAAATAGCAGTTTATATATTTCGTGCGAACGAAACATTTTTCTAGATTTTAAGGTACCTAATATTCTGTTGAAGCTTCGTTGAAATCCAAATAAAGGTATGGGAGTTTCGCCTACAAAGTGGAATGCCGGACGGGTTAACAAACTAACACACTCAACGGTTACTATAAATCCTCAATGGCGTACACCAGGAATACAAACAAACCATTGTGTGTCAATATTACGCATATGTAGCATTACAATTGGCACCGTAAATGTTATTATTAGGTATTCCAGATACGACAGCTTATTTACAGAAATGTGTCAACTGTAATTAATTTCGTAAGATAGCAATATTTCAAACAGTCAAAACTTATAATTGGTTTATGGATAATGCGTCAGAAAAATGCATGCAGTCAAACTTTTAGCAATTTCTAATTAAGAAATAATTCTCAATGCCATGCTCTATTCTAATTTTAACATGGATAGGCATTATATTTGTCAATATCTTTGTATCGAGCGGTTCTACTTATACCTAGTTTGATATCGGTTTAATTTGCATGGTACAAATTTTCCTCTACAAAGACGCATATTTAATGAGTTTAATGTATTTTCACAGAAAAAAAACACCTGATAATGCTTAAAAATGAAGGACTATTATACTTTAAAATATTGATGTTATATTATTATACCTGCCGCAGGAAAATTTCCGAAAAAAGTATTTTTGTAAGGCAATGCAGATTCCCATAAAATGCAATAATACACTAATTCAAAATATGAATATTGCAATAATTCACAGTATGTTGGCTATATTTGAATAAATATGCAATAATTATTAGAATAAAACATAACCTTAATGAATAAAATCGACACTGTTTTTTTTTCAAATGTTTTGTAACACTTTCCAATAATTGACATATCTCGAGATATTTTGTTTCAGTTTTGAAAGATATGACATCCGAAATACTATCGTAAGTGCAGAAGAAGGATGCCGATTTAGGTCACTTTAATTTCAAACATTTTGTTCAAGTAATTTTAAAGGGAGTCATTCCAGAAAAGTAGAACAGTTTGGTGACAAATGCAGTAACTTTTGAAAATTCTGATTATTTTACTATAAGGCTCAATAAATATGTTAATTGTTGTCTAAGAGACATTCAAACTCATAAGCCGAAAATATACTGACAACGCCATGGCTAAAAAAGAAACAGACAAACAGATAAACAGAAAAACAACAGTACACAAAACACAACATAGAAAACTAAAGACTGAGTAACACGAACCCCACCAAAGAATGGGGGTGATCTCAGGTTCTCCGGAAGGGTAAGCAGATCCTGCTCCTAAATGAGGGATATTATATAGTATATGCAAGGAATTTAAAAATTGAAATTGTGTATATATACAAATGATAAATGTATGCACAGGAGAGTGTACATGTATAATTATTTTTATTCGGCAAAATAGTAATCTCTCTTTACATAACAAAATTCAAACTGATTTATCGCATAATGGGTTACGATGCATTGTAGAATGTGCTGATAGATTACATACAGAAGGGACACAAGACGGATTTCTGAAATACAGATACATTTTCTAATGTTTAGTTCTAAAGAAAAGAAACATGTTGAAATATCAACTTTCATTTCTAGTTTGATCGAACGAATCGTTCGAATAATATTCAACTTTGAAGAAACTTAGAATGGATATATATTTAAACCTTTACATATTTAATAGCTTGCTATGCGGTATGAGTTTGGTGCATTGTTGATGATGGTACAGTGATATAAAATTGCTAACTTACACGTCATTGTGTCTCGGCTTGATAGTTGGCAATCATATCACATTTTCTTATTCTTATGTTGGTTCTTTTTGAATTAACAGTTTTATAGTTAAAATTAAAATGAATTGAAATAAAACCAAACACGAGAAAAGCAGACTGTAAGGGTTTTGTGTAGAATTATTTCAAAATGTTACTATGCGTATTAATTCCTCGCATACCAATCTCAATTTATTAAGTCTTTTCCGTAGAAAGACCTTTTGATTTTGTTCTGATTATTTGTTTTTCTTCCGTTACATGCTTTTGTTTCACATGTTGATAAGATATTTGATATATGATATCGAACAATTATTACGCTTTTGAAACTCGCCCTTTCTAACATTACACATTTCCATATAATAGTTATCTACCCGTATACGGATTTTCTTGTTATCGCTTCTTCCCAGAAAGAGTAAGAGACATATCGTATATTTTTTCTCTCCAAAATATACGTTACTTCCTCGGGATCATGTTAAATTGGTTACAAATAATAACAGTTATTTCCCTTATTATGCTTGACATGTGTGGTATGTTGGTCTAACTCATAAACCGTTAGTCATATACCTAGATGCCTTCGATATGAGGTCTTTTGTCCATAAGCAGGAAATTGAGGTCAAGGTTATGTTCTAAATTTTGAACTTTGCTTGCTATCACAACTCTTCAGAAACCGTAAAAGTTATCGACATAAGGTTTTTTGACAAATTATCAGTAACTGTTGAATAATGACGCAACGCCAATGCAGTTGAATCGAAGTGCTCTGTTAGTATTTCGTAGGAGTTTTCTTACCCTGGATATTTAACATAAGGTGTTTGGTAGGATAACTTCTGAATGATGCATATTCTAGACTTGGGGTCTTTTAATTTGATATCCCTGACCTCTGACCTAGAAATTGAGGTCAAGGTTAAAGGTCTATTCCACGTTCTAGATTTTGACCTTTGTTATGTTACCTCATACTGATACATGATAAAACCATAAGGTCTTTTGCAATTGGACAGGACCTCATGTGACCTTGTGTTAACCGAAAGTAGCTATTTTGCACTTATTTAATGTAAAATACCTTGAAACCATACTTTTTGATTAAGTGTAATGTAACCTTTCATTTGAAAGCAGGAGTGGCGTTTTTTTTTTATTAAACCAGAAGTAGAAAATTATATCTTATTTCATGCAAAAGTATATATGAACTTTTTCTCTTTGGACTCAGTGAAAAATAAATGACACCGGAAATGGCATTTTGTACACCGGAAATAGCCAATTATCTCCCTAATTTGAAATGGAAATACATAGAAATTTTGTATTTTTGGAATCAGTAAAAACTAAGCTGTCAGTTGACACATGAAGTGACTATTTTAAACCGTAAGTATCAATATAGGTGATTATCTCAAAGAATAGAACTACAAACTACATACGTTTGGAATCTATGTGAGTTATCTTTCGACACCGTTTTTGTTTACGAAGGTTACTTTTTAACATATCTGTCTAATAATTCATTTAAACCTTTATTATTAAAATGTGAGGTGGAGAGAACTGCAATATATATGTTTGCTGCTAGATCAGAGAAGTTTAGGAAAAGAAAACCCAACACAATCGATTGATATGCAGCAAAGATTAACTCTTTTCAAATTGAGTTACTAGGAAAATTCAAACGGACCTTACTCCAATGTAAACATTTAATGCCAATACATCGAGAAGACAGCACACACATGTACAAAAATAAAAATAGTTTCTCGTATTGGTTTTCCCACTGAACACGTGTAGTTTTATGAATAAGCTACTAAAAATAACAAACCGTAGACGGAGAAAACAGATATCCTCAAAGTTATTGTAAAGCGGTCGATACCTCTGCTGGTGGACTATCAGTGACCGAGGGTATCATCAGCTCGGTAGTCAGTTCTTCGGTACTGACATAATTCATAACAACCCTTTCTAAAACTGTCTGTTTATAAATTTTGAAATTAAAAAGAAACTAAGGTTTCCAACTCCCTCAGGCAGAAAAATAAGCAATGTTGCTTGTTTCTGAATCCCATTGTTTATACTGTATTATATTATATAGCATGATTTGACTTATCGAATAAAATATTGTTTAAACCAAAAAGAAACTAAGGTTTCCAACTCCCTCAGGCAAAGTTGACTTTAAATGGATTTGGCTATTTTTCTGTCCTTTTTGGTCATAAAGCTCTTCGGCTGTTTCAGTTTTTAAACATCCTTGGTTTTCAAATATTCGGCTTTGAGCATAAACCGACAAACAATGCAAAATATAAGGACATTTTACAGAAAAACAACATGCATTTTCAAAGGACTCACACATTTGAAAATTTACATACTGAATCAACCGAGAATTACCACCTGCAATGCCTTCAATTATTTCCTTAAGACAAGCTTATTAATATAGATATTAATGAAAAGAAAATATAAATATGGACATATTCCATTGCAAAAAAAATATTCTCTTTCTATCCTGAGACGGATTATTAAATTACATAGGTTTTTATTTTAGAACTTCTGGATCCTCACAACCCATTAGCCATGTAAACATATTTTCTGGATTACATTTTTGTTTAAAATTAGGATATGCAAAACAAAGCTCTTTAACATATATGTTTTCTACAAGTTGTACATTTGTATATGCGAGGAGGACCATGCCCTCATCTTTAACTTCCTTCTTGCGAAGTTTACATAAACGCTCAGAAGCTAGAATGATTTCAATTTCCAGCTGAATCGAGATGTTTCAATTTTATAAGTTGATTTTATTAATACTTGTAATTTTTGAAAATTTAAAAGGTTTGATAAGGGTTCGAAATTAAACATGTTAAAATATGTTTTGAATAAACGAAATGTACGAAGTTTTTTTTATTTTTTATTTCTTTCATCATTAAATAGCTTCACTTTTCAATCTTTTATAAATGAACTGCAATCGTTTGAAATGCGATGGGTTGACGCTTTGGTCTCGCTGAAGTGCGATGGTAGAATTGTGACGCTTTTTTGTCGATAGGACAGCTACGCCGAAGTGCGTTAAATTTGTGGTAACGCGATGATTTACATAAAACATATTTTCAATGTTTTTCATGTTCACAAGTCGAATTAAAAGTCAAATTGTGTGTTAGAAATTTTTTTTAAAAGTAAACATCAAAAGTATAACCTGTTTAGTTAAAAACAGTCATAATAAATAGTCATTTCATTCATACAATCGTCCAGAAATTGACCGCTAATGCCGCTGTATGCAATGGTACTTTTCAATTAAAACCAGTCCTAATTTCAAGGAATGAAAATCGTGATAGTTGTTTGAAATGTAAATACTACTTAATGAGCTACAAATCTATTCGGTTGCTGTGAATGGCAGCACGTAATAAGGTCGATCACCGTAGACATTTTTACTACAACTAGAGAAAATATGGAACGTTTGGAAGGGACACGAAATGTATCCTTTAATAGCCGCTTCGTTGTAGTCATCGAAAACATAACTCTCTTATTTTGGAAACCAAAAGATTAATAGATTGATGGATGCCCGATGTTAAAGTTCCGGTCGCAAATATTTTACGCATATTCCACAGGGGAAAAGGTTATTAAGAGGTTTATTAATATTTAATACTACGAGAAAAAGAAGCGATTGGTAGAGAGGGGAAAATTTAGCCTTCAAGGGCGGATCCAGGATTTTGGAAAGGGGGGGCGGAGTATTAAAGTTTGCCGAACGGAGCGAGGCGAAAAAAATTTTGGACCTTTTGGAAACATAAAATAAGTGTAAAATGCATTTTATAGTTAAAGTGTAGGGGTTAGATATTTTTGGTGCCGTATTCTCTCCATCAATTGTCTATTATGAAATGATTGGATGAATCCAAAGCTATGTACTAATTAATATATTTGATGTGGGATTTGTCAGTAAAAAATGGACATGGAAAATTCTCGTTTGTTGTATGGTTAGTTAGCATAACCTCACAGATTTCTTGTTGTAAACAAGATATACGGCTATTCAATGAAATTTTCAATACGACCGACACGAAGAAAGACAAACAAGCAATTTTCATCCAAATGTTTGGTTGAAATGTTTCACCTAACAAGGGAAGTGAGGGGTTCCAAATGAACTAAAGGCTACGAATGAGTCGGAAATGACAATGAAGTTGTGAATGACGGTCGACACATGGAGACATATAGGCCACACCCAGCAGGCAGGTTGCAGTCGGGCCTTGAAAAAAGTATTCAGTATATCAGTTCGACGAAACAGACATTCCGGTCAGATATGGGATTCACATGCAACCCCCAAAAAAAAATTTCGCCCGTTTTTTATTCATAATGCTAAATATTTCTGTTGAAAATATTTTTTTCTAATAGCAAAAAAGTGGACAAGATTATTGTTTTCAATCCAGATACGGCCAGAATTTTTGTTTAAGGCAAAAATCCGGGTCAGAATTTTTTCTCTAAAATATCTCAGACTGCCCCCTCAGATCAAATGGTCCGTACCTTAGACTTTAAATCTATATCTAGAGCTTACTGACTGGGGTCACTATTCAGCAATGTTATTAATGGGCTGGGGCGTGTGGGGTTAAACATGTTTTCGTAGGTAAATAATATTGATGTGGAACTTTTTTTTCATTAGAGTGTAATAGAGTATTACTTTCTGTTGGGTTGGATTGTGAAATAGAAGTCAATACGTTCTTGCTCAATACTTTGTCGCTTTGAAGGCGTCATGCTTGTCATCCTCAGCCTAAGCAATGTGTTACTGTAATTTGAATTTCAAAATGACGTTTTTTTCGACGAACTGGTCAACTCCAGCGTAGAGAATCACATGACTTTGACATAATCAATAATATATTACAGTAAATACGAGCGAACAATATCTTTATAAGTAAAGAATTGTCGCATAAAAATTAAATACACGGGAAATGGCAAAGTTCACGAAGTCTAGTCTGATTAATCATTTTACAAAAAAAAAAAAAAAATGCAAGCAAAGGGGGGGGGGGGGGGGCGTACGCCCTCTACGCCCCCCCTCTGGATCCGCCACTGCCTTCTGTATAGAGGATCCTCTTATTTTCGAAATCTACAAACGGTTTTTCTTTACGTACGACGGAGCGTGTCATTCTCTAAACACAGCTCATACTTAGATTATCCGTATTACAATTATAGTACGGTAAAAGTTGATATTATGAGAGGAACATAGTAAAGATGAACTTTTAACGCAGAATTATGTCCACACGCAGCAAAATTAAAGAGGACGATTTCTCAATCAGTATGGACATCCATTATTTGAAATATATTCTTGTATTTCAAATGTTGCAAACACCGTTTAAAAAGATGTGCATTAAAGATAAAGATGAAACAGTAATATCAGCAGGGTACTAACTGATGGTACTCAAACAGTATATGATTATCAAATAATCAGAATTTTATGGTAAACAGGCTTATTACGCGATGATAATTCTTTTGACGATTCTTTTATTTCAACTAAACACATTCATATAATTTAGACCGAAATGCTAATAATGTTTCATGGACAATAATCAATGCAAATATATATACTAACTAATAACAACATCCACTTCTCATAATAATTACACATATATATACGTAGGTTTTAAATTAGTCATTATGCGTATGCGTCATATAGACAGACCATCGCACATCAGCGAGTAGAACATCTCACTTCGGTGTAGACCATCGAACTTTAGCGTGACTATCGCACTTCAGCGCCCCCATCGCACCTCCGAGTCCTACATATATATTTCTTCAATATTGTAGATGACAATATTCAAACCCATAATTAACTCTCATGTAGTAAACTATTTAAGGTGAGACCCAGAAGCTTAAAAAAAATAAGATATAACTTTACCATGACAGGTGGCCTTTTTCATTCAGGCTTTTTGAAATCTATAGTGCTTGTCCTAAAAGAAGGTCTTCAGATTTTTCATTATTGAAACGAAATCAAAATTAACCATCCTCTATCTAGTAAACAGATACGGTATGGTTTTGAAAAGGTGGAGAAACGAACAAAAAGAAAAAGAATTAGACATTATCTATATCATCATTGTGGTCTAATCTAAATCAGGAAAATGAAGGATCACAGCCTGCAACAATTCACTTAAAAAAAAAAATTGTTTTTTACTTGGAAGCCACTCTTCCTAAGGAGTTTGTATAGATAGCCGTACGAGCGTCCCCATCTCTTTACAGGAATTGTAATTTTGTCAATGTCGCTATCTTCAACTGTTGATCGTCGCAGAAACGAAAGCTGTTCGTCGTTCATCGGAACGGCATCACTGCAATTCAAGCTAAAATATAAAAGTAAAAATAGTTAAATGTTTTTTACATTTGGTATGCATAGTTGTCTCATTGGCAAGCATACCTAATCTCCTTATTTTTATATAGATTAAGATAAGCCTATATATATATATATATATATCTTCCTATTACACAACTATATGATTTGCAACTTTGATCATATACCAAAGGAAAACGCCAGTCAGAGCAATTTATTGCTGCATTGCATCTAATGGAAAATGGGTGTTTTGTGGCAAATCAAGCCAAGATATTTACCGGAAATTCAGACTTTATTACAGAACATTTCGTTATAGTTTTTTAAAAGGTGATAAATCATTCGTTTTTCCGTGTTATATAGATATAGGAAGATGTGGTATGAGTGCCAATGAGACAACTCTCCATCCAAGTTACAATTTATAAAAGTAAACCATTATATGTTCACGTTTATTGTTTACAAAAAGTTCTAAGCAACCTTTATAATACAAAAACTCTCATGCTGAGTCATTAAAGTACAATGCACCCGTAGAAAGTGTACTTGCATATGTCATACTGGTAATTGATTTTAATTAATAATAGTATCTATATTTTAAAACTAGTGTTAGGGTAATCATTGCTAGCACTGCAAGCAATTATCATTTATCGATTAAGAACCGAACTGTCAAATCCAAAAGTTTAAGAGGAAATGCCGTGGATTTTCTATGATTTAGCATTGAAACAACAAAATGAAACAACAAAATGGTATATGGAATCCTTAAATGTACCCACCCGTTGTTTCAATCCTAAAATACGACAGGCTATAAGCACTCCCAAATTAGAAAATTGCGAACTAAATCAACAGAGAATTTTACTGCATGCAATGCTATCAATGATTTCCTGAAGACAAGTTTACGAATATAAATATTAATGAAAAATAAGTACAAGTATGTACCTATTGAAGTGCATCTCTAAGAGCTCATTCGATCTTAGCCTGCAGTGTTAGCAATGATATTTTGATAAAGATATTAGTTAAAACAAGTACAAATATATGACCTATTTAAATACTCCTTCCAGGATGCGCTCGACTTAAGAGACTCGACAATAAACTCTAGCACAATATGGACAAATAAGTGAGTAATTTATATTTAAAATATTATAACGAAAACCCAAATAGTCTGTGGATTTCCTGTAAAAATCTTTGCTTGATATACCACAAAATCTCCGTTTTCTATAAAATGCAACCAAAAGGTAAATAATTTTGCTATGAACGACGCTTCCATTTGGTATTTGTAAAAATTGGCTCGTCTCTTTTATTCAGTAGTTCTGCTGTTTTGATATTATTGTTTTGATTGAAAATTTCGTTATACACAGACCAACAGAAAGGGTCATAAACCTTAGGTTCAAAAGTGTTCATCCTTGAATACTAGAACGTTTACGTAAAGTTTTGGAGAACGAGCATAACATTTGAAGTGCTTAATCTCTCAGTGTTTGAAGAAAGACAACGCTTTGCCACTAGATTCTCCATCGTAATGAATTTCTGTAAACAAACATAACATATCATAGAACAACAAGTGAGAAATACTTGTTATAAAATAAGAGGGTTTTCATTAAAAATTGCATGTTGGTAGTTTCCTCAAAATCCCTATTTTTTTATAAAATGAAATGATAGATATTGTTGATGTAAAAAGTATCCTCATAGTATATATGGAATATTGCATCTGTTTATTTTCTTATCTGTTTAGATATTAGCATACTTTTTTCAAATTCAGTATAGCACAGGATTTGAAAAGGGTTCACAAAGCTTAACCGGATTTTAATTCATGATAAATTATATTATACATGTGTGTATATGTAATAAATAGGAAAATTGTTTATTTTCAAAAACAATCATATCCTTTAATCAACATAGGCGAGTTCTATAAGTGTAGGTTTACGACATCTGTTCCGTCGAATTATTGTCAACGTCAAGTGACAGTAAATGAACAATGTCACAGATTTTTTTGAAAAGCTTGCATACAACTTGGGCATGTTGTACTCTAATTGAAAATATAATCATTTCAAATGTTATATATTTTTGCATTTTTTTTTATTGAAAGCAGCTTTTTATTGTAGATGTATGTAAAATGGACAAAAGTCTAAAACGTATCTTAAATAAAATTCTTTCTCAAACCCTATATTTTTTATATATTTGTTGCCTGATTATTTTCCATTTTGTTGATGTCAAATAATCATATTGCCACCGACTTTGTTGTTTTCTTTCTATTATTTTATTTTTGATATACTATTACATCTGTCAAAATGGTTTTCATGGTGAAACAATACCACATAACGTCGAAATATCGAAATAAGTGACAAGGGGCATTACAACTAAGACAAAAAATAAAATATATTATTTTTTATTTTAAACATTTATAAAAGCGGAACGTAGAAATAATATTTCGCTATTAACAATCTATTTGAAAATAAGTTAAAAAAAAAAAAACATCGCTGGTTTATTATTGGCTTGAAAGTCAGTAATTCAAACTACTCTGAGCCCGTATTCATGCAACCTTTAATTGACCTTAAATTAGTGGAGATGGGTTGCGCATGTCATTAGCATATTTATTCATTCAAAAGATACAAACAACAACCATTTCGTTGACTGATCCGGTCCATAAAAAATCATTCTTATAAAGGTGAAACGCCGATTTACATATATTCTTTAACCTATAACATGAAATCAAACAGACCTAGAACAATCGTCATTACACGATTGCACGTGCTTGTCTGTCTCTTTATATTTACATTTATATTTATATCGGGTTATATGACGGTCGGCAGTCTTCGGAGGTCATTTCGATGGATAATCAGATGGAGTCTAGTCTAAAATACGCTCCAACTGCTGATACATTATAGCGAGTTCATGCACTGTTAATTGTTTCTTTTGGACTTTTAATAATCTGGATACATCTTTTAGTATGTTATAAATCTAATATGAGAATTAGTAAACATGAATTTGACAACTAATGTCACACACCGGGTACCCGAATCCCGAGGAAAAATTACACGAGACCTAAAACGGTGGGTAAGTAAAATTTAGATCAGATCCCTGCTGATTTCGGATTGGGATACCCGGTGTGTGCCCTTTTAAGCCGTAAAATTTGATTTTTATCGATGTATTTTACTACTTACACGTTAAAAGATTGCGTAAATGAAATGCCACTTTTTAAATTTTATTCATCCAAAGAGATTTTGTAGGTTTATATTCATCTGGAACGCTCGAATCCGTGAGAAACTATGACTTAACGGAACGGTAAGCTATGGTATTTTTAAATACACAACGAACGCGCATATCAAACTTATCCCCAATTATTATTGCATTCGCCTATCTCCATATATATATAGTCCCCATTTCTCTATATATTCATTCTGGTTCCAAAATTTTCAAAGTGAGTTGTACGACCACCTGCAATCTCACAGAACAGTCTGTAGCTCTGCTTGATGTAATAAACATTCGAAAGGATACGGGGTCAGTAATTTCCATATGGAGCGAGAGCGAGCGAAGCTTGAGCCCCATATGGAACTTAGTGACTACTTATATATCGTATCAGTTCCCAAGCACACTGTGTAAAGAATTTATTTTACCGAATATCTTAGCATGGGAAATTTAGGCGTAGATATTAACCTTGATATCACAATTTTAACACATACACGGTTCTCATGTGTGCGCTTTTAATCAATAGTTTTCCTAGATGTGTATGGGATGTACTAAGATAAAAATGGTTGTGTGTAATTGTGATCAATTTCAAATACTTACAACAGTATGAAAAGACAATAACACATATAACAGATCTTCATGATGCTGTGTCTGTAATTACAAAGGAATAGGTAAATTATTAGACATTGACATTTTATAATGTTCTATATTATTTGAACAACCTTTCAATATAATTATTGACAATGAAAGCAATCAAACCCTTACATATAGTTTCATCTCGGAGAGAAATACTTCATTTAAGAATTGAATGCTTCTTTTTATAAATTTTTGGGGTGTAAAAAAGTTGACCGAAGTACATTTTGTATGAAGCGCAGAAGCGCTTCATTATAAAAATGTGAGAATGGTCAACGCTTTTACAATCCTATAAAATTACGAAAAGAAGCATTCAATACTTATAATTACATTTTTTTTGCTAGGATCATGAAAACACGATTTTTATCAAGTTTTTCTTTTATTTACCTGTGCACTTTATCGTGGAAGCTCTTTTCGTCATGAATATTACATTTCATTTTGAAATGAAGGCTAATTTCAGAATGACTCGAGATTGCTGTTAGCCAATCAAAATAACGTATTATAATGAAACATAGATGTAATGTAATTATTCAAGAAATGAATGCTCCTATTTGTAATTTTATTGGGGTGTAAAGTGTTAACCGAAGCACATTTTGTATGGAGCTATCAAGATCTAATATCAAATTACTAAAAGAAGCATTCATTTCTTATAATTACATTTTTATGCTAAGACCATGAAAAACAAAGTTTGATCAAGTTTTTATTTTATTTACCTGTGCACTTTTTTGTGGAAGCACATGTTATTACGAATGTAACATTTCATTTTGATATAAAGGTTAATTTTTGAATGACGCGCCAATCAAACTAACGGATTCTCGTGAAACATACATGTAATGTTATTATATAAAAATGATGCAGGAATATTAATATATAGAGTTGGTTATCAATTTCATATTAAGAAAATCGTGACGATTTTCGTACACAGGTAACCAGATTTGATTATTTTCATCCGGTACGTTCGAAACAAAAACCAAAAAATGGAAATCAAAGAATATAAAACACCGAAGACCATAAAACCTATTTTTTGGTATTAACAGAATAACCTAAATTGTTTAATTGACATTAGCAACGATTAAGACAAGCAAATAATTATGAACTTTTGTTTTGTTTCCAACATTAATAAAAGCCGAATATGGACATACTAATTCGTATTATGAAACAGCTACAGTTCCGTTAAATTTGGTAAAAAAAAGCTCAAAAACCATCGCTGATATATTATTTGTCTTGCAAATCAATAATTCGACCCTATTATATCGTATGCATGCAACTTTATTGTTGCCCTTAGTTGTGCATTAAGTGAGCTGTCCGTTGATTGAAAAAAGTGAAACTAGGGAAGATACCAGTAGGAAGACCAATTTCGTGTATTGATTCGACCCACAAAAAATATAAAAAAAATAGTCTTATACATTAATTCATATTTTATCCATGAAATGATTATCACGACAACGTAAAAAAAACGCATAGGAAAACAAATGAAAAAACTTGATATAAATCGTAAATTCATGGTTGAAGCATATAAATGTAATTATAAAAATTGAATGCTTCTATTCTATAATTTGATAGGTTTGTAAAAAGAATTTTAAAGAGGACAAAATGCCTCTATTTACTTTCAGAATATTTACGCGCTGTAAAAGAAAAACCGAATTTGACGACGTTTTACATTATGAGTCTTGTACCTTGTCGATTCAACACAACATGATTCTCCCATGTAAATCTTTTTTTCTTAGAAAACTCGACGACAGTTTAGTTTAAATGTAGATTGTCAAAAATAATAATAGTGCATACATTTTGAAAAATCTTGACGTTTCTATCCTTTTATATAAAATAAATATAAAACATTTTTTGAAGATTTTTAAACATTTTAAAATGTTTTATCAATGTAAAAAATCATTTTACATGAACAGATATATAAAATAAAATGTATTAACGTTTTTTTTCATTAAAACAAACGAGTACCTACTTGATTATCAGGAATAGTATCCTTTATTGTAAAAGAATGATATAATCTGTGTTATCAACTTATCCACTAACCTCCAGCAATTGACGCTTTAAGTTGATGTTTAATTGTATTTATACAATTGTTTCAGCATTAACTATCGAATTTCTATAAAGTGTAAATTTACATGACAATCACAAAATTGTTCTATATCACGATATCGTGTTTTGTACAATGTGACTTCAAGTTAAGTAATGACATAATGTTTTTTCTTTTTTTTTTCAGAATATACAATAGAGTAATCACGTACAACAGTGTGGACAACCGTTACACTTACGTTGTTAATACTGAATCGTTTTCCTTTAACTTGCTTGACATCGGCTATCGATAACAATGATTTTACGCTCACTCAGTCTGTTAGAGGCCTTCCAGTGGTTATTTAAATAATCACTTGTCACACATTTCGATACATAAAATGAAACTCTTTTCACAAAATTTTAAAGGAATTTTTTTCAAATATTCTTTATATCAGCACACACACAACAGTTTTATTTTAGAGAATAATAAATGTTCAGAGCTAATATCATTAGATAATCGAAAAATACATTTACACATTCCGATTTTCATTGTTAAAAAAACTTTAAGTTGATGTGGTTAATTCACAAAATATCTTAAGAGATAAAATACTCCCACGTTGCGATCATTTAAAGAGTAGCCTATCATTTATTCAATGCATAGGATTGGTTTGTGAAAAGGGTTCCGGACAATGAAAATATTCATTATTTTTTAACTGGATATTTTTCACATGGATCATTGTTTGAATCATTCAGTCATATAGAGAACTCATATGATTAGCTTGCCTTGGATATTCAAGTACTACACAACTCAATTGTCTCTATTTATATATATATTATCTATATGTATATCTAATTAACTAAAAGCCATTTCTGTTTGTATTATGCTTTTATGTAAATGGAAAAACGTTACACGTGTGTGTGATCCTTTTTGTCTCTTTGACCAAAGATAATTATAGTCACAAACTAAATTGCAGTTCTCGTCGATATATCATTCTTGTATCTCACGAATTTAGGCCTTTTACTTACAAAACTTATTTTCGTGTAACGTATTTCATTGTTGAAGAGTGAATGTTGCCCTTTTTTTTTAAATTTTTTGTCTTTTGTTTGTGTCTCATTGACGTATAAGACACAACCGAATCCCCTTTCCTTCATATACAAAAACATACGAGATGACATTCATACCAATTCATGACACAAAATAACTGAGTGAAACTAACAACAGGAGAAAGAAAAGTGCTTTCATGGTTGTACTCGAAGTCACAATGTGGTCTTTGTAAAGATGTTTTAAATTAAAAACAAAAATTGAATGTTTATATTGAAAAAAAGTAACGTTGTGTAAATTATAACTGCTTACTGTCCATGACGTTAAAATACTAAATCCCTGGGATGTGTTTTAGTTGATTTTAGTCTCTGATGCATGATTTTTTATTATTAATTGTTTTTGGCTTTTAACTAGCTGTCAGTAACTGCGAGTACTCTCAAATCGTACTTTCTTGTTTATTTGACCTGTTGGTACTAATTGTAATGCTTTTTTGTTATTTAATGTTATTCAGGGTTATATCTGGTCTATATACCAGCTTTGATAAGTGTTTGGTATTACTATAAATTTTCACTTCGTACTATGAACATCAAAATTATTTATTTTTTAAAAATATTTCCTTTCTCTATTTGAACTGTACACATATACCTAACAACAAAATTATTTTCATTTACCTGTGTTTAAAGTAATTGCAAATGGCTGATATTTTTGTTCGATCATATTGTTTTTCTTAAATTGTAAATGGCTGATATTTTTGTTCGAGCATATTGTTTTTCTTAAATTGTTTAACATTTCACAGCGGTATAATATGTTACTTTTATTATGCTTCCCTTAGCTTATTTATTTTGTATTTACATTGTATCATAGATCAAATTTATTTGTTCAGTGTATGTTCACTGGTGTTTTAAAATATGTCCTTTGATTGAGTTAAGCCATTTCAGTTGATATTTTATAGTGTGTCTTTCTATGTTGTGATGTTACACTATTGTTTCAGATAAGGGTGAAGGTTGGCGCCTGTTTAATCGCTTAAACCCGCTGCAATTGTTTGTACCTGTCCTAAGTCAGGAATCTGATGATCAGTAGTTATCGTTTGTTGATGTGTTTCATGAGTGTTTCTCGTTTCTCGTTTTTTATATAGATTAGACCGTTGGTTTTCCCGTTTGAATGGTTTTACACTAGTAATTTTTAGGGCCCTTTATAGCTTGCTGTTCGGTGTGAGCCAAGGCTCCGTGTTGAAGACCGTATTTTGACCTATAATGGTTTACTTTTATAAATTTTGACTTGGATGGAGAGTTGTCTTATTGGCACTCATACCACATCTTCTTCATCTATTATTTTATTTTTCTTGATTTGTTTAATGACACATAATAGTCGAGATAGACAAGTAAAGGCAACAGTAGTCATAATTCGATTAAGCAAAAACGAATCCGGGTACCAAACTAAAACCGAGGGAAACACACCAACTATACGTGGAAAACAACGAAACAACAGAAACACTGAACTACAAAAAAAAAGCAAACGCCAACATACATAGAAACGGACTGTAGATAACAACTGCCATATTCCTGACTTGGTACAGGACATTCTAATAAAAAAAATGGTGGATTGAACCTGGTTTTATGGCTAGACAAACCTCCCGCTTATATGGCAATGTAAATTAAAAATACCACTTAACTTCTTGACATGAATACAGTACAAAAAAACGCAAGAACACTCATCACAGAGAAATACATAAATAAATAATTTAATAGTACATTAAAACAGGTAAACCGCAGAATAACAACGGACAACTCCCATGAATTTACGACAGCACACCAGGGCCGATTTAAAAAAAATAGATTGATTCTAAAAAAAAAATTTGAGGAAAAAAAACTTTGTTTCAGAAAAAAGAGAAAAAAAGTACTAATTGATTTACATTCAAAATTAGGGACGAAAAAAATTACGACACTGAGATTGAAAAAAGTAATGTTCAATGTATGTACATAAGGCATGGTCATAATAGCTTTTTCCTGTCCAATATCTTGCAAGTACGAAAAAGACCGTACGAAAGTATTATTATTTTGTCTATGTTTTGTAATTGTACAACTATTGAAAGGCGATCATGCATTCGTTCTAAAATAAAATTTTAGACAAGATAAAAGTTAAAAGATACCGAGTGAAAAAATTATACAACCGCAATGGTTAAATCGATTTGACGTCCGAAAAAGATAATAGCCAACACATACATTGTAACTTTAAAGCTAGTTAAATTCATTTTTATGTTTAATTAACCCATTTCTCTGACGTCAGTCTATTGTTCTTACTGTAGATTATTTTTCAAGAATCCACTGACCACAGTATTAACTTAAATTATAACTTTAACCTTTTAACTTACGATCTTTTATCCTCTCAAAAACGAGTGGCATGTGTAGAATTCGAACCCGCGCGTATTTTCTTTATAATCAATACTCTTCAGTCTATGCATGATACCACTAGACCACGATGGCTGACATCAATCATTATATGAATAGTACTCTTAAAGCGCTTAATTGTCAATACATGTCATTTAACTGTATTTCTGTCTCATTGATAATTCACTTTTGTAATCTAATGAAATATATATATATCTTGGTTTGTTCATGTTTATTGATTTTTTTTTTATTTTGTGTGTTATGTTTTTTTTTTAAGAAATGGGTTAAAACTACTTCTTTGACAGTAAAAACAGAAACAAAATCATCGCCATTATATGAAAATGAAATATATATAATACTTTTACATGTTCTAGGATTAAAACAATATTTTGGTGCAGAAAAAAATTACAATGAAAAAATTTCATTCCGGATACTAGGTTCGAACTTTGCACTGCTAATATCACCGTTATGACATTCGTTACCAACGACTAGACGATCACGGCTATGAACAGCTTGATGGTAAATGAATGAAATCCACATACTTATTCATTGTAAGTCCGTAGCAAGAGCAATTCTGATGGGGATTCAGAATGCGTACCACAGATAAAACTAGTTTATTGACCGGTGAACGATATATGCCAAATGTAATAACGTTAAAATAATCTTAACTTAATGAAACGGAAACAGTTTAAACAAAATTTAAATATAATTGTTCAATTTAAATCGTTAGCACATACTTTTAATACTTATGGAAAGCAACATGAATTTGAGCATTATCATGAAATGGCAGGTTTATGGCAACAACGCTAGTAATATTTATCTGACTAAGAACGGCTTCACGGTGATTAATCTCCAATATACCAATTCAAGTTGCTAAATATTATATAAATACATTTTGAAGGTTCTAAATTTTGGTAATTAAAATTTTTTAACTTTTCAAAACAAGATAAATAAATTCTGTATATTAATATACGTCTTTTTGAATAAATTAAATATACCAAAATCTATTCAATTTAAATAATTTGTAATGATTAAACATTATATGAAATATGTATTATATACAAAAATAAAATCTGGTGTTAAAAAGGGGAGCTAACACCCCATTTAAGTTATTTTAAACTTATGTTAACTTGTCAAATATCTAAATATAGATGCGAACCGTGTGGATTTAATCATTTCCAGCTATTATAGAATAAAAAAGACAAAATACGAAACTATTTTTATGAGATATCGTTGATTCATTGTCAAAACGTAAAATAGACAGTCGTTTTACTAGAAATGGGTGAAGCTAGAGAATTGATAAGAAGTAGTGGATTCGGAAACGATAATCAACTTGCGACTAAAGTCGCTCGTTGATTATCGTTTACGAATCCACTACTTCTTATCAATTCTCTACTACAGAACATACGATATCATGAAAAATTGTTTATCAAAACATAACAACACGCTAGTAAAGAATGTTTAAGTATTCAATATTAATTAAAACACAAGGGTTATTCCTGTACTAATTGATTATAATAAGTACGACATGATAAGTGGGCGTTACAGATGAACGTTCTCCTAATCTGATCCAGTCAATTGATGACCTGGGCCCTCGGTCATAAAACTTTACTCGGTACTCGGAGTACAAAATTTGTGCTCGAAAAACCAAATCCAGTATTTTGATTGGTTGATTTCTGAGTCTGAGTAGGATAATCATGCTCGAAAGTTTTATGACCGCAAGGCCCGAACGCGCCAAGAAATTGTCTCGTCCACACTGTTATGAAAACGAGAATAGTTTGTATCACTGATTAGCTGGCACTGCAAAAACATTTACCCCTTATCGCACATTTATGTATTTATTTCAAATGCACATTTATACCCAATGGAAGATGGCATTCAATAAGTTACAAACAAGTATAAAATAATTAATACGAATTCATCTTGAAAATAAAATTAAGAGCAATACATGTACATATATAGTCTCCCTTGTAGTTCTAGATTTCAAAATACTTGTATGCTTGGATGACAAATAAAATATTTTTATTTCCTTTGAATTACAGAAACCCCTTCTTGGTCCCTGTCTTTTTAACCAGCGGAGATCATGGTAGGAATGCTGTCCGTTTTGGGATTGTGTTTTATCGAGTTAACCGGTCCATATTTTTCGCGTGAAATTTACATACGATCAAATCGATTTACTCTTATTTCGCAAGTATATTAGTTTTATTCAAAACTATCCAACTTATTTTTAATGATATTCAAGTTTGGAACACAAGTTAATCATAATTGCCATTTAGTTTATTTTAGATAAAGTCATTGCACTATGCCATGCTTTTTTGCTATTTATGGCGGCTTTACAATGTATCTATTGGATGTGTAGTGATTTCAATTTTGTGTCTTCGAAAACATGGTTTATTTATTAGTTTGAATTTGTTTTTAGCTAGCTTTCAGTAACTGCGAGTACTTTTCGATCGGTACGTTTTGTATTTTGTCTTTTGTTCGGGTTTGTTGTGTGCTTAGTGCGGTCTGGTGAGTCAAGACTATTCCAACTCATATTAATTGTTTATTCTTATAATTTTCTGTTACACCACTGTCCGAAGTAACTTAACTCAGCAGCCTCTAATTCAGTGGTTGTCTTTATTTGCTGTCTACCTTGGTTGGTTTTTGATTGTTGCTTTAAGCATGAATCGGGTCGTTGGTTTTCTCTTTTGAATTTTATTCACATGTACATATTGTCATGACGGTGACTTTCATAGCTTACTATACGGTATGGGTATTGCCCATTGTTTTGAAAGCCTTACAGTCGCCTACATTTGTTTGCATCCCCGTCCTCCGGGGTCTGTTTAACGAACCAAGTCTTATCCATTGTATCGCCTTTATTCATATTACTGAAAAGGGTGCTTATTTGACGGGTCTTTAACAGAACCGAATTAGTAATACGACTGATCCCACCATTTGACAGGAACTGCTGACTCTTTCGGAGCACCTCATTCACTGCCATTTTTTGTAGGGTTCTTGTTACTCAATCCTTTTTTTCTGTGTCATGTTTGTCTTTTTCACGTTTTCGTTTTTGCTATTGTATTGTTTGTTGTTCATTCGACTTATGTTTTCTTAATTTCCCTATGTTATCTTCCCTCTCTTTAATTCTATAACGGAACAATTCGTTGTTGATAAATTTAAAGAAATAAAACATAGTTGATAAAATGTCTCAAATTTTAGGCGTTGTTCACTGGTACGTGTAATATTATGCTATTTGTATATCATTCATCAACACATGGAAAACGAATTATCTTTTATGTATTAGATACACCTTGAGGGCGTTAGCCCGATTGGGTGTATCTAATGTACACCAAGAAATTATTGTAAATGATAGTTTTCCATAATTTAGGAAGGGTGTCTTTCAGCGATTTGACCATATGTTATTAAAAGGCATGATAAATGTAGGGTATTGAATTTCATTTAACGACATCGTGGTGTAAATAAAAAAACGAGATGGAATTATTGCCATGAGACAACTTTCCACCAGAGAACAAATGACGAAAAAGTAAGAAACTATTATAGGTCATTGTGAAGCTATCAACAATGAGCAAAATCCATAGTGCATAGCTTTCTATAAAAGGGCTCGACATGACAAATGCAGAACAATTCAAACGAGAAAAATTACGGCCTGGTTTATATACAAAACTATAAACGAAAAAAATTATATACCCCAACAAAAGACAACCACTGAATTACAGGCTCTTGACTTGAGACATATAGGATGTGGCTGGGTTAAACAATCATGTTTGCGAGCGCCCAACCTCCATTAACCTGTGACAGTAGTATAACAACACAACGTAAGATAAAAAAACCTAAAAAAATCAATTGAAAAAGACTTGTGTGCATTGCTTCTGACTTTATACACAAGGATAATAAGTCACATCGGGGAAACTTTAACGGAATTTATCCCCTCAAAATGGACAAACGAAAACTTCAAGAAAATCATAGCATATTAGAAAATATTCCTTTTTGAAAAATTTGGACCACAGACGAACGAAAAAAGATTCACTTTAAAATTTACTTATTTTAAGGTAGCTATTATGAATAATATTATTCCACAGTATGTAGATATTGATAGCAAAATCAACATTTGATTGGTTGAGACTATCCAACGTGACATTGATCAAAACTTTTATCCCCGGATTAGTATATTTCTAGGAGTTTGATTGGTTAACGCACGTCGTTACAAAACCCATAGCCCCTGGGTGTTGCTTACCCATCTACTCATTACATCGGGGAATTTCACGCGCGTTTTCCTTGGTTCCATGGTTGTTCCTTATGAAATATCGAATTTTGTAGATTTTCCATGATGTCTGTATAATTAAATATTTAATCCACTAACGATTTCATCTTATTATATCGATTATTTGCTCTCATTTTAGTAAATGCATCACTATGCAGTCACATTGTCAATGAATGGTACTACTGACCTAGCTATGCAAATGACCCACGTTGACGTCACACCGTTTATGATGTAACTCTCACAACATTGCGCGCCAAATTCGACCCATTTCAGTTTCTCTGTCTCTAGTTTAAAAACGTCTTATATTTGTCTACCTGTAGGGTTTTACCAAAGGTAGTACCATACACCCCGTTAAAAATATGTCAAATTCCCAAATTTTAATAAAAGATATTTAAAAAATGAAAAAAACGTTGCTTTCACGTTTAACTTTGAGGTCGAATTTCTCTAAAAATCGCCAGATTTAGACTAAGACCGGGGATAAATTCGTTATCTACGTTCATATCCGTAGATATGGATATTTTAAACACCCTTCAGTACCCTGTACACCCTTCGGCTGCGCCTCATGGTGTACTTGGATACTTCAGGGTGTTAAAATATCCATATCTACGGATATGAACGTAGATAACTTATATTATTCCACTGTTTAAACATATTGATAGTTTAATCAATATTTGATTGGTTGAGACTATCCCACGTGTCATTGAACAAATCTTCATATTCCATTCTGAGGATCATATTCCCCTCTGAAATGTCGGGATTATTTCGTGCGACGTTACGCGCGGTTAATGTACATAACGTTTTGAACTTCTTTTTCTTCTCAAAATAGCGATAGCAAAAATCATTATCATGTTTAAATTTATTTCAGAAGATAAAACAAAAAGACTTATAATTAAATTTTGATCCTTACTGTTTATCAATAGGTATGGCGTGTTTAATTTGACTTACAAAAACAAGCGGATAAGAAAAAAAATGTATGCAAAATAATATTTAATGTATTGATAGTAAACAACGCATAGGCAGTGGTATAAAACATTCATTTCCCTTTGACTCGGGAGATATGAAGATTTGCGCACCCTCGAAAAATCATATTTCCCTCGGGCAGAGCCCTCGTGAAACATGAATATTCTTGGGTGAACAAATCTTCATATCTCCCTCCGGCACGGGAAATAAATGTATAATATTCCCCTCTGGTTATCATATTCCCTTCTGAACATTGGGACAACCTCGTACGACGTTACGCGCGGTTAATGTACACAACAACAAATCAGGAAGTTCTCTAATTATTATGTTTTGTTTTGTTTTAGTTTTTTTGTTCTTCCCATGGAGACAAACATCTCAATTTCGTACAGTGTATCTAACTAGACATCAAATAAGAACGGAACATTTCGTCGATGTGGAAGGTATGGGGTATCACAGATTGTAGAGAGACCTTGGAATATATGGGAAATGTTTATATATATAGATTCTACCACAACATCAAGTGTGATACGATATTTATCTATTCGAGACAGTTAAATTTTCAAATTTTTAAAAACGCGAGGCTCGCCGAGCGTTTTAAATATTTAAAATCTAACTGTTTCACTTAATATGATTTTTAGACGATATACAGACAAATTTAATCCTTCTTTTCGAATGATCTGCAAAAAGATGTGTTCTTTCTATGTGACGTCATCAAGCAATGGTCGCCTTTTTTCATGACATCACAATGGTAATTTCAGAGGAGAGCAAGAAAATTTGACGTCATAATCGAATATTGACCAATGAAGAACTGAGATTAAATGGACTACACGTTGATTAAATAGAAATAATCAACAGGTCGGGAAAATAAAAAAATCGGGTAAGAATTAGAGAAATTGTAATATATCGTATTTAAAGATATCGTTACATCTCAGATCCCGTGACTTAGTGATTTGGATTAATTAGAAAAAGCAAGTAATAAACTTACGGATAGTTTATAGGCGCTTTTACAAGTGTAATCTTCTGATCGTGCAATGGGGATAAATTTGAAATGAGATCTTAAAAATTAACATGAAAAAAATAAAAGATGCATTGAAATAAGCTTAACTTGTAGGAAATACTTTCAGAAGTGGTTGTTTAATGTGAAAAAAGTCACCATACTATTTCCAGATTATCATAAACAAACAAACAAACAATTCATACCTCGTTCGTTTCTTCAAGGTTAAAATTTGTTCATCTCATCAATATCATGAATATAGCAGTTAGTGTAATGAGTTGGAATTATATTAAATTTATCAGACTAGATTTTTATTTTAATCTAATCTGGACAACACTTTCCCGCTTTATTGTGAACTGTTTTGTTATATTTTATCGTATAGACTTTAGTTAATATGTGCTTTAAGGATATTCGCTACCACATGGCACTTGTCTCTGAAAAAAATACCCATATACTTTTATACATTATATTAAAGTATATAGGTAATTTTTTTCAGAGACAAGTGCCTGTGTTCGCTACTCTTGTTTTGACTTTTTGTCAGATATTCGGAATCCTCTAGTTTTATCCATGTAGTGCCAAAAAAAAAGTACCCGCTAGCCCCTACTTTTCTTTTCATAATTTTATAACATATAGTTTAAAAAGCCATTTTTGAAAATCCTACAAAATCTTTGTTAATTTTTCATAGTTTTTGAAGAAAAAAAAAGATGGCAATGTTACATGTATAAAGTCTAGAGAGAAACATTTTCCGCCAATTTTCAATTAATTTAGGGAGCGCTTCAATATGCAAAAGCTTCCATGTCAACATTAGGACATCAAGTGTAATGCAAAGAGTAATACGCGCGGTAGAAAAGACCGATCTAATGGCATGAAAAGGTCGTAAATATTAAAAGTGTATCGCGTGCGACAACCGTTATATTACGCAATTGCTAAAGTCAATAATAGTCCCCCATATTTAAAGAAATAAGTTGGACGACGGTTGAAAGTGGGATAAAATACCACAAATATTCATTGCTATATAATTGTGTGAGAAAGGAAGCAACACAATACCTAGATTAAAAGTTTAAACAGATGTCAGATGATAATCTTTACACTTTGAGAAGTGTTAATTCAAGGTAATTTGATAGTTCCTGAGCCAAAGACTAAGCTTTGAAAGTAATCTTTTGTTATTTCAGGATCAGCTTCATAGAATGGACTACCACACAAAAAGCGTCGAATGCAAAGCACTTTTACTTTTAAACAAGGTATCAAAAATTATTCGACACAGTCCTTATATGCTCTAAATGCAGGTAACTGTTTGAATATACTGTATTTCATTATCAAAATAAAAATATGTGGTATGATTTCCATTGAGACAGCTCTCCACAAGAGGCCAAATGACATAGAAGATACATTTTTGTAACAACTATAGGTCACCGTGCGACCTTCAACAATGAGCAAAACCAATACCGCATAGTTAGCTATAAAAGGTTCCGAAATAACAAATGTAAAACAATTCAAACGAGAAAACTAACGACCTGATTTATGTGCAAAATAATGAACAAAAACAAATATGATATATAGTAACAGAATGTATTCATATTTTTTCTACATGTAGCCCTGTAAGTGGTTTATTTTACTAATGGCACATTGAACTGTATGATTGTAAATTGACTATGTTCACTTGTTTTTGTTAATATGTCTTTTGATTGAGTTAAGCCATTTCAATTGATATTTTATAGTGTGTCTTTCTATGTTGTTATGTTACACTATTGTTTCAGGTAGGGTGAAGGTTGGCGCCTATTAAAACGTTTAAACCCACTGCATTTGTTTGCACCTGTCCTAAGGTATGAACCTGGTCGTTTGTTGATGTGGTTCATAAGTGTTTCTCGTTTCTCGTTTTTATATAGATTAGACCGTTGGTTTTCCTGTTTGAATGGTTTTACACTAGTCATTTGTGGGGCCCTTTATAGCTTTCTGTTCGGTGTGAGCCAATGCTCCGCGTTGAAGGCCGTACTTTGACCTATAATGGTTTACTTTTACAAATTGTGACTTGGATGAAGAGTTGTTTCATTGGCACTCATACCACATCTTCTTATATCTATGTGTAAACATCTGCTTTGCTGGTGTTGTAAATTGACTATTTGTAAACATCTGCATTTGCTTGTATTGTAAATCAGGGAAGATTGGTTATTGTAAGTAACAATGTCAACTCTTTTTTAACCCTCTTAATGCGGGAGGGACATATGTGTCTTCCCCTGGCTTACTGCGGAAGGACATATATGTTCTATGTGTAAAAGAAAATAGTTTTTTTTCCTTTCTTAATATTTCTAAAAAATACCCTTTCCTTCATATATTTGAATCATTATGTGGTTATTATTTTTGTTATTTTTTTTCTTGTACCCATCTTTTTCATAAAACGTCATCACTACGTCATATATTATTTGACGTCGTAATTGAGTTGAAGACAAGATATAGCTTCCAAATTTTAGAATGAGCCATTTAAATGCTTCTTATTGATAAGAAAACACAGAATCATACAGAAAAAGTTCAATACAAACAAATAATCATTGAGTTTAAAAAACAAATGTATTTGCTACATGTGATTGGTTTTATTTTTTGTATCCAACTAAATATTTCAAACAAATGTCCAAACGCTCTTAGAATGGGATGGGTATATACTAAGTATTGAACTTGGTGCTTGCAATGTTTTTCTTACTAGTTTGCAAACAAATGAATTAAACAACGAAAAAGTCTGCGTTGGTATATAAATAAATAAATAAGTCTACAATTACTGACGTGTAGTATTTAATTGGCATAAAAAATCATTCTGTACTTTGAAAATTTTGTTTACGTTTAATTTGTTAGCTTTAGTTTATGTGCAAAAATGGATAGATACTATGCAATGATTCAAAAACCGTTAGTCACAGAAAAACAGACAAAACAATGAGAAAAGCCCATACCGTATAGTCAGCTGAAGAATGTCCCGTCATGAAAAATGTGAACAGTTCTAACATGAAAACTAACAGCATAATTTATAACCATATAATTAATGAAAGACAAATATGACAGACATGAACCAACGAAAACCACTGAATTACAGGCTCTTGACTTGGGACAGGCATAACAGAGTGTGCTATCTTTATTTTTCCGGCCTATTTTTTTGGCCAGTGTTCCCCAATGTTTCTCACATTTCTGACAAGTTTAATACAATTTTGAAGATGTTAGCCTTGAAATATTTGCCGCTTAAAACTAATTTAATCTATTTGGTGTTATCGTTTATTGTATCCTGACGATTATTCAACGTTTTTAGAACATTTAATGTTATTATCTATATAATTTTATAACGTATGGCTTGTCATGACTCGAGGGTACAAAACATTGGAACCGTATTTATACCACTATCTATAAATATATATCAATAATTTGTATAGTATCTTACTATACAAATCCTTGTATAAACAAGTCTAAATTGAAAACAACGTTCAAACCTATAATTGCGTTGGATAAAAACCGCAATTTTTATACGTGTGCATGCAAAACAAATTTCTTGTTAGAGGGTTCTAAATACAGCACAAACAACATTTTCCAAAAGACCAAAAAGTGAAAAAGTATATTTTAACAAAACGCATTTGACTAGCAGGTTGAACAACGGATGTTCTTAAACCCTGCTGAATGCCATGGCGATTGCCAAATAAACGGATCACAGATGTAACAAAATTGATATTGATTTTAATCTAACACCAAATAGAAAACAAAAAACTTGTAGAAAAGATGGTATACCGCAAACATGAGGTGCAAAAATTTGTACACCATATCCGGATTTCGACAATTAATGTCTCTTCAGTGATGTTAGGAATCGAAACGGTATTTGGAAGGCCATATAATTTACCTCAATTTGGGATTGACTCTTGAATTTTGAAGAGTCGAAATAGGATGAACGGATCATATAAACCCGCAAAAAAAATATAAACAAGTCTAAATTGAAAACATAGGTTTGAACGTTGTTTTCAATTTAGACTTGTTTATATTTTTTCGTTTGGGCTTGTATTATATTTGCCTTCGGGTTTATATGATCCGTTCATCCTATTTCGACTCTTCAAAATTCTAGAGTGTACATGTGAAACAATTGTTTTGATTTAAAACATGACCATAATTACGAACGTAATAGGAACCACCATGTTAGCATCCAAGCATGATATGTTTTTATTTTTATAAGAATCTAACATGTTCGACTATGTGCTAGGTAATCTACAGGAACATTTATTGTCATCACAGCATACTAAAATCCAAATCCATTGGGAGAAGACTTTATAAGTTTGATTAACTTGTGTCTCATCCATTTTGCATATTTAACCAAATAAAAATATGTGTAAACTACTAAAATCCAATCTGGCGGTGGCCATCTTTCATTCTTAATATGCAATAAACTAACAAATTTGGTATAGGACCTATGAAAATCAATTTTACGGTGTAAACATCAGCTTCAGTCAAACCAAACTAGTTCTCAAAACGCTCGAACCCGTCCTTAAAAAACGTAATGCGGGTTGTGGTCTGGCTAGAAAGTACAGTATTGGCCGGACAATGTCTATAATGCAACCATAGTTAGTTCTTAAACAGTTTTCGATACGTCCATCTCGTCTTTATCCTGTCTGCTGTCCGACTTTGTCCATTTCAGATCGGGTAAAATTTCCCGTTCACCTCATGCCCAAGCCCGTCTGTAGTCCGTTTAATCCGGTTCGTAACTAGTTCTTCTTCGTTCCTAATACGCCGATTTCCGTTCAAACTTGCTCCTAATTCGATCACCTCGTTAACATGCCCAAGCCCGTCTGTAGTCCGTTTAATCCGGTTCGTAACTAGTTCTTCTTCGTTCCTAATACACCGAAATCCGTTCAAACTTGCTCCTAATTCGATCACCTTGTTAACAGACAGTTTTACTTGTTCTGACCATGCCCTCGTCTCGTCCCTAGTGCGTTCAGAACTGTCATCACGTCTTGGCCTGACGGTTATAAAAACAAAGCAAGTGTCTGTCTGTACTCATTCTCGTTCGACGCTTTTTATATATATTTTTCAGTTGTGCTGGTAATTTTTTTTTTAAATGATGATGCTGCGTATGGTGACGTGAGAAAACAGCAATAAACGTACTCAAAACGAGTAGAGTGTACTAACAACTTAACGTCACAGTACCCAAATGGCACCGAGTACCCAAATTGCACCTATTCAACAAAAATAGCTGCGGAAATCTTACAAGTTTTCTTTGAGGCTAAACAATTTGTATTTTCATGAATTGACATTATACACGTCTTTCAACATAGTTAAATATATTTAAATATACACAAAATGTTCACAGTATATATCAACAGATGAAGCATTCACTGGAAAAAGTAAAATCTACGGAAACGTAGCCATGCGACGTTCACAAAAATTCATCTTTTAATAATGAGCAAATAAAATATGTTACAAGCATCCATTTCTTTAAAAATGAATAGTAAGCATGGACTAATGTCGAATTGTTCTAAATATTTGAAGAAATAAAACAAAATATCTGTTATTCGATTTTTAAGGATGTGAATTTAAGCATGGATGCAATTTGGGTACTCCTCATTACAGAATATTGGATCGTTTGGAGGTCGGTTCAAACCCATTTTTCTATGATTCAATATGGATTCAAAATTGAATTGGTGTAACTATATAGTAAATAAGGATACGTCTACAAAATAAACACAGAATGGAAACTTTTGTCTGTATCATAAAAAAATGTAAATGAAAAAAATGTCAAAATATGTGCAATTTGGGTACCCTCACGTTACTGCGAACTTTTACAACTTTGTAGAAACGTGTTGCGAACTCGTTCAGAACTTGTTATTTGTTTTGACCGTATTTGGACGGAATAAAGACGCAATGAGGTCGAGTTGGGTATGTGTTTGAACGGGGTGAACGTGATACAAACGGACTCGGTCGGTGTACACACGTATATCCAACTGGCGTCCGAACACACCACGTCATAACACGTCTCTAATACATGACAATAAAATTGAGAATGGAAATGGGGAATGTGTCAAAGAGACAACAACCCGACCATAGAGCAGACAACAGCCGAAGGCCACCAATGGGTCTTCAATGCAGCGAGAAACTCCCGCACCCGGAGGCGTCCTTCAGCTGGCCCCTTAACAAATATGTATACTAGTTCAGTGATAATGGACGTCATACTAAACTCCAAATTATACACAAAAAACTAAAATTAAAAATGATACAAGACTAACAAAGGCCAGAGGCTCCTGACTTGGAACAGGCGCAAAAGTACGGCGGGGTTAAACATGTTTTTTGAGATCTCAATCCTCCCCCTATACCTCTAGCCAATGTAGAAAAAACAAACGTACAACAGTACGCACAGTAAAACTCAGTTTAAGAGAAGTCCGAGTCCGATGTCAGAATAGGAAACAAAAGAAAATAAACAAAATGACAATAATACATAAATAACAACAGACTACTAGCAGTTACTGACATGCCAGCTCCAGACCTCAATTAAACTGATTGAAAGATTATGTCTTCATCATTTGAATATCAGGCACAATCCCTCCTGTTAGGGGTTTAGTATTATACCGTCATGACATAACCCGTGCCATGCCAACAACTGGTTTTAGAATAAATGTGTTAATTCCGATGCAAAGACCCTATAAATGAATCAATATTAAAGCCAAAAAGTACGGCAATTCCGTTCGTAATACGTCTATCTCGTTTTAAGTACCACTTCGTCTAATTGCAGGACGGTATGGTCGTAAGTAAATTTTGAACACGCTCAAAGTTCTAGAGCACCTTTCCTGATCAAACCTATGCATGAAGTTAGTAAACAGACTGTACAAAGCTGCTCAAACGTCTATTCCGTTTGCACACAGTTTAAGCCCGTTCGGCTACATTTTTCAGAACGTAGATAAAATGAGTTTGGTATATGACTGGGGCATTTATCCAATTTAACAATATGAACGGTTTTGTCTATTATAAAAAAGGTTATATTCAAGGTGTCAGCCAAACATATACCGTTATCAACCCTGGCAAATATTCATTAACTCTTATACGGACTGTACATGGAACATTTCAAGAATTTTGTGTCTTTATAACAACAGTTAAAATTTAGGTAAAACATATTGGAAGAAATGATTATGATACATACTAATTCAAATAATTTGGATGTTTCTGGTAGGTGTCGCAAGTTTCATCCCAGAAAATCCGAATTCTGTCCTTGTTTGTTTTTCATAATGATTTTGATCATGACACAAAATCGTTAAGAGTCCAAGGACAACACAAGAAACAACCCTGCCTATTTTGGTTCTATCTCATATTGGTCATTAAGGAACAGTTATTATACTTTTTTCATACGGTTGAAAAGCACGAAGAATCCGACATCGATTTATAATTTGTTGATTCCTATATTCGTCAACAGATCGAAGACTTACAGTCCCATATAAAAAAGATGCAGGCCTTAATTCATCTTCTGCCTGACGACACCATCATATTTGTAGATGGTATCGATTTATGTACAGAAGTTTGGGATCGTCAAACAGTTGAAATGTCCACCTAAGAAAATCCTGTTTAAAAAGTTCACGATGGTACTGTAGAACAACATCTTAACCTTGAATGGAAATCGCTTTTAATGATATAAAAATAAGGAGATGTGATATGATTGCCAATGAGACAACTAGATCCACCAAAATCCAAATAAAGTGGATGTAAGCAGTTATAGGCAACCGTACGGCCTCCAACAATGAGAAAAACACATACCGTATAGTCGGCTATAAAAAGCTCCGACATGAAAATGTAAAACAAGTCAATTGAGTAAACTAACGGCTTGGTTTATGTACAAAACAATAAACGAAAAAGAAATACGATATACAGCAACAATGGATTTAGAGTAAAGACGACATTAACAGTCACAGAAAAACATGATCTTGTGTAATGCCAAAATATAGGTATCGACAGATTGTAGAACCGTGCATGTTTGTATAACAACAAATGTTTGCTGAAATTTTCTTTATATATCATATTCTTAATTTTTCAATCAAAATTTCAATGGGCGAGGGGTGGTGCCATATATGAAATCACAAAAAAAGTTGACACATTTCTAGAAAAATGGACTAAAATGAAATCTTTTCCTATTTCAGACTAATATATTTATAATATTTGAAGCAGATTTAGAATTTTTCTTGTTATACTTTCAAAACTAATACATCCACCAAATTAATACATACACATTAGATTTACTCAAAAAATTGAAGTTTAAACAATAGACCTTTACAGGGTCATTTAGTGAGGTTATAATGGCTCTACTCCTTTATATCGAAAAAATGTAGAACTTAAATATGATTGATATCATCTTTTTACGTGATTACCTGTAAAAGATTAATTAAGTAGGGCTGGACTAATATGCAGGAGTATGGAATATCTTCGTGTTGACGATTTCTTGATGACAATAAATAATCTGTTCAAACTCGACTTGCAATGTCAACTTGCAGAGTTTATTTATATAATATTTAACATATTAACGTCTCGAATATGCATGTAATATTCTTAAGAGGCCATGTCAATAAGCATTGAGCTTCATATTGTACAAAACCTTGAATGTGCAAAAACTTAGATTCAGTTTAAAATGCTCTTAAACGATTTGTTATGTCATAGGGAATAATATGTTAAAGAGAAAAATTTTCTTTTCAATCATGTCCTATTGGCCGCTGGACGTTGCGGGTCCATTCTTATAATATCAGATTACCATCGTTACAATAGTAAGTAGATCCGACACCCTAAGTGAGTAAATTTAAGCAGTCTTTGTCCTTTGGCCCTCGCGTTTTAAATTTGAAAATTTAACTGTCTCGAGTGGATAAATATCGTATCTTACTCGATGCAGTGGTAGAATCTATATGTATTAGGCCACACCAATTTGATAAATAGTTCTTTGGATTTTCCCGCTCCTGTTTTGGAGAAATTGACTTTTCAATAAAAAAAAATAATTACCGCTTCCGCAAATTTTTGGGCCGCATGCCGCTCTAAATTTAATTTCTCCTTGAAATTTTTTTTTCACATAGACGTTTTTCTTGTGCATATATTGCTCCAATCGATTCAAATGCACGTGTGATAAATCGAATTGTAAATAGAAGATCAAAAATCGGGATGTCAACATGTAGTTGTGTCAGCTCATTGCCGTGGATAAGTAGTTACTGAACACACAGTTATCCGAAATGTATCTCGTTTTATCTAGTAGGAAGATTTGTTCTAGGAGACAAATATTAGAAATCTGTCTTTAGATGACCACGATCACATCAATGTTCGTTTGAACCATCGTCATCCGATCATTGTTTCAACAGACATAGACCTGAATCTGAATAAGTACGTTACAGGGCCAGGATATGACATCTTTTGTAAGGGAAAATTTAAGAGTTCCAACGTTCGAGACCAAAGTGGTGGTATTGTGAATGGCATGCTCATAATAATTAGGGATGTGTAATTGGTTCAACCACTTCTAGTCAAGCTAAAGAGTTTAAAATGCATTGCAGCTTTTAGGAGCAAAAGGAAAGAGTATTTTGCTGTCAGAATAATGCATGTGAACGTAGTGACAGGTATTTTAAGGGAATATTTTAATACATTGAGATCTACATTCATAGCAATATAACTATCTTACTCATGATGTTGTTGAAATATTCACCTCACTCATTATGTTGATCCTTAGTATGGATAAATAGTTCCAAGTGGATATCAAGCAGCCAATAAACAATCATTACCATATATAGATATAATGAAAACTATATAACAAATATTTGATATTTTTCAGGGACATTTTTTTGGATACATACACATATTTCAACATATGTCATTTACCTAACTAACATAATTCCTCTTGTTAAACTGCATCTGCTATGCTTCCTTAATATATACACATGTATGAATTTTAATGAAAATTCACGCAGACAACTATAAAACAGATGATTTGATATGATTACCAATGAGACAACTCTCCACAAGAGACCAAATGACACAGAAATTTACAACTATAGGTGAACGTATGGCCTTCAACAATGAGCAAAGCCCATACCGCATAGTCAGCTATAAAAGGCCCCCAAATGACAAATGTAAAACAACTCAATTGAGTAAACTAACGGCCTAATTTATGTACAAAAAAATGAACGAAAAACAAATATGTAACACATCAACAAACGACAACCACTGAATTACAGGCTCCTGACTTGGGACAGACACATACATACAGAATGTGGCGGGGTTAAACATGTTAGCGGGATCCCAACTCTCCGCTAACCTTGAAAGTAGTGTAACAGTACAACATAAGAACGAACTATAAAAATCAGTTGCTTAACTCATCAGATGGATACAAATAGAAATACATCTAACAAAAACACAGAGTGGATGTGGCCGGGTACTTGTATATCCCAACAACAAAAAGACACTAAGTACACATTTGAGAGTACTCGCAGTTACTGACAGATAGTTCAAAGCCACTAACAACTAATAAAAAAAATCATGCATAAAGCTTATTTGACGAAAGTAATCAAAAATTATTAAACCACAGCGAGACGAGAAAGTTGGGTAGAATAAATATGTTTAAAACCAGTTGTTGGCATGACACGGGTTATGTTCTTCTCATATATTTTATGATGGTATAATATTAAACCCCTAACAGGAGGTGTTGTGCCTGATATTCATATGATGAAGACATAATCTTTCAATCAGTTAAATTGAGGTCTGGAGCAGGCATGTCAGTAACTGCTAGTAGTCTGTTGTTATTTATGTATTATTGTCATTTTGTTTATTTTCTTTTGTTTCCTATTCTGACATCGGACTCGGACTTCTCTTAAACTGAGTTTTACTGTGCGTACTGTTGTACGTTTGTTTTTTCTACATTGGCTAGAGGTATAGGGGGAGGATTGAGATCTCAAAAAACATGTTTAACCCCTCCGCATTTTTGCGCCTGTTCCAAGTCAGGAGCCTCTGGCCTTTGTTAGTCTTGTATCATTTTTAATTTTAGTTTTTTGTGTATAATTTGGAGTTTAGTATGACGTTCATTATCACTGAACTAGTATACATATTTGTTTAGGGGCCAGCTGAAGGAGTTTCTCGCTGCATTGAAGACCCATTGGTGGCCTCCGGCTGTTGTCTGCTCTATGGTCGGGTTGTTGTCTCTTTGATACATTCCCCATTTCCATTCTCAATTTTATTAACGGTATCAACTTCAATGCACTATATGCGCACTTCGACAATTAATGTCCCGTCAGTGATACTTCAGGCCAAAATATTTGAAAATCCAAACTTAACATAAACTTTAAGGAACTTTTTTTTTTGGCGATGGTCAGTGTTACGCACTTTTTTAAAACTCAAAGAGTACCGTAGGTGGCCTGTTGCAAAGCAAAATATCTGCCCTTTTCCAACAGACCCTCATTTTTCCACTGCAGTCCAAATTTCCTGTCCTTCATCCCGTTCACCTACCTATTGTATCAATTGATTAACTTAACTTGTTCTCGTCCTGAATATGCATGCATGAAATTGAAGTATATGCCTCTAAGTACTAAACAAGCCATAGTCCAGCAACTAAACAATCAATCAAAAACATACAACTATTTTAGTGGGGGTAACGATAAATGTTGACGGGAAAGAAAAACGAGAAGCGTTGACACTTTATATTTTTGATAATTATCAAAGGATCAACATGATTCTTTTGATCCCTATTTCCAGATATATCCTTCAAATTATTAAAATAACAACCAAATTTTAAATGGCAGCTAATCGGAATCGAAAAAAGAAATTAAACCCAATTGTCGTTTTTTCGGTTTATATTTATGATAACGAAAAATGGAGGGACATATATATTTGCGTCCATTCGTTTTTCGATTTGAAAGAAAAATATAAAAAAAGGAAAATGCAAGAATTTCAATTGTTCGTTCAAAAATTAAAAAAAAAGAAGAATTATGTGCGGTCCGTTAAATATAAAATAAGGAGATGTGGTATGATTGCTACGGACTTCCAACAATGAGCAAAATATATACCGCATAACAAGCTATAAAAGTCTCTGACAAAACAATTCAAACGAGAATACCAACTGCCAGATGTATGTACAAAACAACAATCGCAAAACAAATATGATATACAGCGAGCAACGACAACCACTGAATTACAGGCTCATGACTTTAATTGGGATAGTCACATGCATAATATGGCGGGGTTAAACATGTAAGCGGGCGCCCAACCCTCTCCTTATCTGGGACAGTGGTCCAACTGCACAACACAAAAAACAACTTTATAACACAGAAACCGAAAAATAAATATGAAAAACAGCTACAAACGAAAAGCACTCAATTAAAGGCTCCGGATTTGCAACAGGCATTTATACATCAGACTACTTATGTCATCTCATCGGAACCCCATGTAAGCATTGTGTTGCATTGAAGCAGTGTCATTTTGATAACCCATCCTGGAGTACCCGATATGAGTTGCAGTTTGATGAAAGTTCGCAATGAACAAAATTAAGGTGTTTGTGTTTGTTGGTCTACTGTTTTTGTTGGCCTGTAATGTCAAGTATCTTAGGAACAGTCTCGTTCGTGCAATTCCTCTGTTATTCAGATCCCCTTTTTTAAATTGCATGCTGTTTGTTTTGTATCTCTTGCTTACATGTTAGATCTACAACGTTTGTCCTTTAAGAATGAAAAGATGAATACAAGTTTCTTTATATTTATTTCTTAACAAAGATAATAACCACATATAATCAGACATTCTAGGTGTAGAAAATCAACAAAGTTATGTATACAACGACTAGAAAAATAGCAACAGAAAACCAGTGGCTTACATATAATGTAAATAAAATAACTAGCCCTAATAAACAGCATAACATATAAGAACATAACATATAAGAACGATTAGGTTGTTTTGATTGATAGATCTAATTTTAATAAACATGATTCGTGTGCATTTATTTTTTCCTTTCTAGTATATATTCGGCAATATATTCAAGAGTTGTCTACCTTAGATCGATTAAATGTCTTTTTGTATGTTGTAAAATATTAAAATATTATTATTTCCTTGATTCATGTCCAATTTCATTTCTCAATAATAAACACGTTCTTAGTATCAAACATAACATTAATAGCACTATACTGAAGCATCACAATATAAAATGGAATGTGTAAAATTAGCACAACTCAATATTCTTAGTTTTCACCAATTTGATTGTTAAAAGGGCACCAAATTCTCATTAAACTGTAAAATAAATAACAGTTTTGCAGCAGACAATTACAATTTCCAACACAAAGTTTAGATCAGGAACTACTACAATCCCCCTGAACGAATAAAAATGGGAACAAATGCTAATGAAAACACAACTATGATAATTTCCTAACAACATGTCAATCAAATTATTATTTACGTACTTAACGTTTAAGCATTGAAGACAAAATCTGGCAATTCGCAACACATCTGAAAATAAAACCATTCAAGCTTTGAAGCAGTTGACCAGAAAAACGTACACCATATACAATCATTTTAGCAAACATTGCTTAAATTTACTCTAATTCACTGAATAAAGTATTGGCAGAATATGCAAATCAGTAGTATGAGAACACATATTCCTCAATATGAAAACTATATAGCTTAAAAATTGTAGGCAGAGTTGAGTGGATAATCAAAACAGCATACCATATACCATATACTAAAAATGTCGTCGGGGGCATACATCTGGTAAAAAGAATAAAAAAAAAATCAATATGCACAATATTGATGTTTTCATGATACACGACTTATATCAAAAAGTATGTACCAATTTTAAGTCATTCTACTAAGTATAGTTCAATTGTATGACAATCAAAATCAAACCTATAAACCAGGATTCTATCATTCATGCTTTCGCTGGTGAAGTCATTTCTTCAGGTTGTCTGGCTGTGCAGTAATATTTCTTGTGTGCAACATATGTCGACAAGTACGTGAAAGAAATGTCACAATATTTACAATACTTTGCATTTGTTGGTAACTTTTCGGTCGTACGATCAGTTGGTGACGTCCTACACGAAACTCTTGGAACAACCAACGGAGGCATGACCTGCATTGCCAGTTGATAATAGCGTGCTAGCTCTGGATTAAGAACTGGCGACCTTAATGGCGATGGAGGCTCATCGGACGAATAACTACGCTCAGATTTTATGATATGATTTTTTGATTTCTTTTCCAGTGGGCTATTGCTACAAGAACTGTTGTTCAAATCCGAGTCAGCAGATGACGATCTCTTCCGTTTACGATTTGTTTCATTGTTATTTAGATTTGATATATGTTTGTCTTTGTCTTCGTCCTCGATGTAATCGCTTTCTTCGGGCTCTCTTTTAATTTTAAGAGGGAGATTAAGTAAACTTAGCGTTCGTTCCCTTTCCGCATCTTGTGCTATTTCCTTTGCTAGTGACCTCTCCTTTGTTTCAGTAGGAGAGGTAGAGAGTTTATCATCTTTTCCAGGGCTTTTCCTTTCATTCTTCAATTGTTTTGATGATGAAGTATCCTCTTCACTATCTTGTCTATTATCAGTATCAGGTGAATTCGAATTAGCTGGAGTTGTTTGTTCTCGTCTCTGACATTTTTCATCATCCAACTTTACGTCTTTTAAATGTTTATGTTCTACATGAACCATAAGACTAGGAAAGGTTTCAGCTACATATTCACAGAAGTGACATTTTAAATTTCTAGAAGATGCAGCATGGTACGCTACCATCTCATGTATTCTTATATGCATGGCTAAACTTGTGTTGTCGTTAAAGGGTTGCCCACAGAAAACACACACATTCTTAGGAGAAGGTTCTCGTATACTTGTCATATGTTCGCTTTTCTCGTAAGACTTTCGAGAACGTCGTCTTTTGTAAGGTTCGTTTTTGAGTCTTATTAGTTCTGCTTCCACATTTGTAGAAGTAGTTTCATTTGGATTGTTAAAAATTATAGGCACTAGTGGTGGCTCTTCTATTTCCACCATGTGTTCATCTGAAAAATCTTCGCCATTGTCAATATGCATTTTGCCATGCATGCGCATTCCTCTTACAGTGTTCCCTCTGTATCCACAAAGGGTACAACGATAGGCTTTGCTTGGCATATGAACTTTTAGGTGTTCTGATATCCTGTTTTCAGTTTGTGTCACATAATCACAGTATGGACAGCGCAACAGTGGGACATGTGTTGTAACACCAGTACAATAATGGAGTCTCAGAATTTTAGCAGATGGGAATGAGGCTCCACATCGACTGCATTTAATCATAGATTCATCGTTACTAACTTTTTCTTCATCGTTGTCACGTGGCATATTTCCACTTGGATGCTTACCCTCTTGTGTAAATGGGCAGTAAAATTCCTTGTGTGCTGCTAATGTACTTGTTGAGCTAAATCGAATTTTGCATGGATCACAAATGTACTGACAAATTTGTTCTTCTACTGTGCTGCTGACCGGTGATATACTGTTGGACTGCGTTAGTTCAGGTTCTATCATATCACTGGATTTTGTAGCTGAAGATTCTTTCGATTCTTTTGGAACGCATGAAGTCTTTCCCGACTCCGACTGAGCATTCGTTGGAGATCCAAATTCCTTGGTAGCATGAGATTTTGCGTTCGTCATTGAAATTTCTGTCGAATCTTTACTGGTTTCGTCAACATCATCCACTGAATTGGAACGTGTTTGTCGTGAGGAACAATAGTGCTTTTTGTGAATAATATAATTTTCATGTTTGTAAAAAACAATGTTACAATCCACACATTTACTAACAGAATGCGGGACCGGTGGTATTGGTTTTCCACTAATAAACTGTACGGGTGGAACTGTTACAAATGGAGAAATCCTATTAGGTGGAATAGGTGATGTTGTCTGATCTGATTGAACTGAACTTGATCGATCTCGTTGTATTGGTGACTGTACGGGCGATGACGATGTTGAACAGGAAAGGTTTGAGACTTCATCCCTCTTTATTGACCCTCTCCGCTTTCCATCAGGAGAGATGAAAGATTTTGGGCTTATACTGTTTTCTTTATCGCTGTCATCACTTGACGTCGATTTTTTAGTTATTGACAAATCTAGCGGCTGATCAGAAGTTACTTCAAGCTTTTGTTTCATTTTAATATGAGATGCATTTCGAGGAGATATGTTATTCGGTGACTGTGGAACAACAGGCTGAACGATAACGGTAGGCATTCCGAATGGGATGCTAAGCATGCCACGTGCTACAATAGGAGGTCCCAATATAACATTGGTCTGACCGGACATTAGAGAAGCAGACGATACATTCATCAGGTGTTTGAGATTCTTCGAGGCGACTGGTGACATTTGTTCTTGGAATTGCAAATTCGGAAAACCGTTTTGTATGCCATGTTCATCTTCGGGTGTTCGCATTCCCATTGCATCAGGGCGTTTTGAACAGTAGTATTCTTTATGGCATTTGAACGTAGAAAAAGACGAGAACTGTATATTACACTCGGCACAATACGAGTCTTGTTTGGATACAGGGGATAAACTTGACGAACTGGACGTCGGTGATGTACTTCCTCTGCAGTGGATTCTTTTATGTCTATTTAAACTTGATAATTTATCAGATGTGTAACAACAGAATGGACAATGAAATAATTCTCCATTTTTTAATAGTTTTGTTTCGTTGGATTCAGATTCACTTCGCTCTTCAGTGATAACATTGTTTTGTTTGTCGTTCTCCTCATTTTGAGATTTCACACTTTCTGAAGACCTCTCTGTATCTGCAATAATAAAAAAACCAAAAACATGGTACTTATCTACATATGATATTCCATATTATACATTTGGACAAGACAGACATTTGTTTTAAAATGCAAATCTGGCAAATTATATCTATCCGTTTGACTAATACTATATAAATTATATTTGTCTTTTTTCGATTTAGTAATACTAGTAACTAGCTTGTTGCAGGAATAATAAAATAAAGAAAAATTGAAAGAGAGGCAAAATTAAACATTATCAGAAGCATATATGTTACATCCCGGCTTGTTTAATAAAAAAAATCTTAACAAAAATACCAAACTCAAAGTTAAATTAAATATAAACAGCTGCACCATGAGCGCATGATACGCCCGTCGCATTTTCAAAGAATAAATTTCAATCACTTCTCAATGTCATATAAAAAATTGATGAAAATCGAAAGGGAGCTTTTGTCAATAGATTTAAACAATTCACCAAAGTTTCATGAGAACTGCTGAAAGCATTTTTGAGGTATTGTCCGAAAACTGGAAAATGCCCCCTTTTTCAATGAATAAACCACCATAACTCGGAAACGTAAAATCTAAAATTTTATAAAAATTCGAAAGGGAGCTTACATCAATAGATATAAACAATTCACCAAAGTTTAATGAGAACTGCTAAACGCATTTTGGAGTTAATGTCCGACATGTTGACGACGGACGGACAGACGGACAACGGTATACCATAATAATTTATCTGAAATTTATGAAAATTGAAAGGGAGCTTTTGTCAATAGATTTAAACAATTCACCAAAGTTTCATGAGAACTGCTGAAAGCAATTTTGAGGTATTTTAACTGCAACTCGGAAACGTAAAATCTGAAATTTATAAAAAACGAAAGGGAGCTCACGTCAATAGATATAAACAATTCACCAAAGTTTTATGCAAATTGGTTAAAGCGTTTTTGAGTTAATGTCCGACATGTTGACGACAGACGGACGGACAGACGGACAACGGTATACCATAATACGTCCCGTAAAAAGGGGATGTCCATAAAACCTGACAAAACCTAACGCTCGACTATATCAACAAACGGAACGAATGATAAACTACTGTCATATTCCCGATTTGGTACAGGCATGTTCTGACGAAAACGGTGGGTTAAATCTGGTTTTATAGCTAGCTAATCCTCATTTGTAAAAGACAATACTAACAAATTGATGTATGTATGCTGTGTCAGTGTTCAGATCCTTTTTCCTAAATGCTTCAAATGGTCTCACTTTCGTGTCAGGTTAAATACAAATAAATGTGGATAGTGTCCACATGTTGACACATTTGATGTCCCCGCTTGTATATCATATAGTTATAAAGGGACATAACTGAAGAACGGTAGAAGTGACGCTACCCAAATTTAAACTTGATATGAGTTTTGTGGTAATAAGCATTCTGTGTAAGTCTCATAATATTTGGTTGAGGCTAACTTAAGTAGAGAACAGAAACTAAAAATTCAGCAATTTTTCTATTTGTAAACACGCATAACTCTAGAACGGTTGTGTATAAGTTTTATAACATTTGGTTGAGACAAACTAAAGTTAGAGAACGAAAACGAAAAATTCAGCAATTTTTATGTTTATAAAGGGACATAACTCAAGTCTGGTAAAAGTGTCGCCACCAAATTTCGTACTTAATCTGTATTATGTAGTAATAAGCATTGTGTATAAGTTTCATAACATTTGGTTCAGGCAAACTAAGGTTAGAAAACGGAAACAAAATATTTGTACTTGATCTTAGTTTTGTGGTAATGAATATTGTGTATAGGTTTCATAATGTTTGGTTGTGGCAAACTTAAGTTACAGAATGGAAACTAAATATTTTGCAATCTTTCGATTTATAAAGGGACTTAACTCAATAATGGTTAAAGTGACACTTCAAATTCAACTTGATCTGTGTTTTATCAGTGGAAGTCAAAATTAAACATTGCATTGTATAAAGCATTGATTGTAGTTGATTCAACTATAATCATGGACAAAGGAAGATAACTCCAATTTTAAAAATTACTTGATGCTTAGAAGAAAATAAATATTTTGCAATTTTTCCATTTATAAAGGAGCATAACTCTAGAACGGCTAAAGTAACGCCACCAAAATTCAAACTTGATCTGTGTTTTGTGGTCATAAGCATTGTGTATAATTATAACATTTGGTTGAGGCAAACTTAAGTTAGAGAACGGAAACTAAAAATTTTGCAATTTTTCCATTTATAAAGGGGCATAGCTCTAGAACGGTTCAAGTGACGCCACCAAAATTCAAACTTGATCTGTTTTTTGTGGTAATAAGCATTGTGTATAAGTTTCATAACATTTGGTAGAGGCAAACTCAAGTTAGAGAACGGAAACCAATTTTAGGACGTACGTACGTACAGACGGATAAGGGTAAAACTTAATGCCCCCACCGCTACGGCTGGGGCATAAAAATAGTGTTCCACACGTCAATAAGGAACAGGTATATCATTATTATTCTAGATTGAACACACTTGGATAGCTGTTTCAAAGATTATCTCATAACTACCTGAACTTTCTTTATCCTTCGGTTCTTCTTTTATCATTTCTTTTTCAGAGTTACTTGGTTTCTTTGAGCAGTAGTAAGTAAGATGACCCTCTAATGTTCTAGCACTACTGAATCGAACTCCGCAGAAAGGACAACCATACAGTAGGGCAGCTAAAACAGAAGACACAAATTACGATTACTTCTATAGTATTCATTGTTTATATATATTCGTTTTCTTTGTGCGTCATTATCAGCATCATCATCCTTATTACTAGTATTATATCATTATTCTACGTTTTGTTTTATTGCATTGCAATGTTAAATTTTAAAGGCATCCGGGTTCCTGACTGATTCTGAAATCATTCATATCATTTTGTACATTTATTACATTTTCATCATGTCATGGTGACCATCAAAGACTGTTCTTGTAGCATTATGTTGATTCAAACCACAAAAGCAAACTGACAATAAACAGGTTACACGAATAAAAGTTTTCGGATTTGCAAAAGCATAAAATTTATCAGGCATATAGTTTTCAAATTTCTTAAACATAGCATGCTTTTGAATTAAATATATATAATTACATATTAGTCAATAGGATTCACTAAACACATAAAATATATTATATATATGAACATAAAATATTACCGTGGTTGATAACGTCGTTCTTGGCTACAGAAGACGTCTGTTCTAAAGATGACGAACTTTGCACTTCCGTTTTTATGTCCATATCAATATCATCTTCTTTTTCTTTATAATCAGTTGAATCGGGACTACACGGTTCAGATTTTGGTGTGTCTTGAATTGTGAATGACGATAACAATTCTGCTCCAAATTTAAGTTCAGAAATTATTTCACACCAAATCTGGCCTCCTAAAAAAAGAAAGATCAACCGTTTTAGTCCTGGCAATGAACACTTTTGCAATCTTCAACATGTCACATAATTTCTGCAGTTCGTTTTGTGGATAAACTTTATCTGATAACGGGTTTGATTTGAGTCTTCTAGACAACGTGTGTATGCAGTTTTATCTATACGAAATGTTGATTCTAGAAGCCTAAAATCGATAGACCAAGGTCCGGCCATAAAATATAAGATAGACAGAAGAAAGAAGATTAAACGTTTGTGATTCGTCTGATAAACAATCTTAAGATAATTCAAACTTTTCCCATACAAAAATTGCAGTAAAAATTTGCTGTAAAAATTGTCAAAAAGTACAAATGTTATAAAAAAAACTAGTGGTACATGTATAGCCTTACAATCAGTATAACTTAAGAAAATGGCAAATATTCATAAATGATAAGTATTAGAATATCAAGTGTCATAAACATTTGAAGATAATGAATATTTGTGTATTCATATCTTATCTAAAAATTTTACGACTTAATCACCGTGCAAGTATTTGAAATGAAAATGGAATATCTTACTTGAAAGTATGTTTGAAATTTGTCTAAGTATACCAATCTTACACGGGTATATACACCATTTATTTATGTCTTTGAAGACGTTGATTCAAAATTATTTAACATGCATATATTACACAGATTTGAGACCCGCCACTTGGGTAATTATATAGTTCCCCAAATGAGTAACTCTTCCTCTAATAAGGAATACTTTTTAATGTTAAAAAAACAACTTTTTTTAATACACATTTTATACTTGAAATGGCAGATAATCATGAAAATTGCAGCAAATTTTGATTTACTGAGAAGTTACAAGCCTATGAAAACTTTTAAAACTCAAAATAACAATATTATTCTTTGGAAGAAGTTGTTCCATTGTCCACAAATTTTTGTCATTTTAAGTAAAAATACTTAGCCAAGAATTTTTAATTTTAGCACTATCAAATGATAGCCTAATTGAGGGTTACTCGTTTGGAGAATTATAGTTCCCTATTTGGCGGATTGTCCCCAGCCTGATAATTGCAACCATGCTGATAAGATACTCGAGTTATATTAATTATCAAGGAAATTGACATTATATAAATAATCAGAAGTATTAGAAATAAAAAAGTTTCTAAAAAGTTTCAAGATTAACCTTTTTATAAACTGTATATCAAGCATTCAATTTCTTGTAATTTGTGGTAATAATTCATGAATATTTTGTAAAAACTTAAAATGATTATTAATTATTTAATCACAACCCCCAGCCTTCCGAGATAAAATTGAAAAATGAATAAATAATTTGTTATCACGGAAAACAGCAAACATTGTAATTTTTATCAAGTTTCTTCATCAGGACAAGCTGTCGAAGGTTTTATGAATCATGATCCTAATCTACTGTGATCAGGGGCTCTATGTGGCGGACGAGGATGTACGATAATAGGTTATCGTCAAAATACAGGAAATTTTAATTTCTTAAAATTATAGGATAACGCTCATGAATAAATTAATATGAATATTTTATAACATATGGTGAAATTCAATGAAATAATTTTTAGATTATATTCCTTGTTTTAAAGTAGTTTATAATGACATTTGATGATTTTGCTGATCGAAATTTCAAAATATTATACTAATGAATATCGGATACAATATCTATTTTCTTTGTTTAATGGATTTCTACGATCTTTCGTGAACTCTCAAGTTTTTATATTATAAAATGGTCATAAATTGTTTAATGAGAACTCTTAACATGATTAATTGAAAAATGTTAAAAAAATATTTTTTTAAATGTAAATTAATTGTTAAAATTAATTGCGAGATTTTTACACATTTTAATATATGTACATGTACATGTACAATGTATTTTTTGAATAAAAGACGTTAGGCAAGCAACAATCAATCAATCTTTCAGTAAACATGAAAAAGTGCATATTTTGTTACAATACAAACCATGAAATTTTTAACAACACTGTTTATGTTGTGGATATAAAAAGTTGCTAGAAAAGAAGTCGGTCATATTTTACTAATCTTGAATATCAAAAATCATATATCCAGACAGTATACAAATCTTATATATTTTTTACATATTTTATTATCGTATCTTATTCAAATCTTATCATATTATAAAGACACGCGTAGGTTTTTGTTTCTGTAGAGTTTCATATTTCTTTAATCCAAAGTCTAGATTCTAAACACCGACCACCAGTAGCGTCTTTGATGACCAAATAGTTTAGATAAAAGAGGTCATCACTTTCATATGGGCAAGATAGTGTCTGTCAAATTTTTCCTTATATGTGATTATATTCTTTCAACAAGCGAATAGAGAAGAAAAATTATATCTCAAAACGAGGTATGCTTTATGATTTAGTATTATTTCTTTAGGGAATTTAATCAAGATAAGTGTAAAATTACGCGACAATAGATCGATCATTTTTGCAGATAAGATTAGAGATTAAAAACGTCAGTCCGTTAACGACAAAATTATGCAACTTTAAGTATGAAATATTCATGACGAATTCGAACCCTATTCGGGAAATTCTATTCCATTAATTGTTGGATAAAAGTACCACAAAGACAAGAATTCTAGTGAACGAGATAGTATGATAATCTCCTACGCAAGTGTTGTATGTTATCATAGGATTTTATCTAATAACACCTTAGTCTGCCTTTGTTGTGAGGAGACGATAGGAATCTGAGATCGGGTCTGTCATCCATCTTTTTTGACAAACAAGGATACTTCATTGATTAGGTAGACGATAATAAAATGCATTCAACAATGAAAGTTTACACCAATATCCACGTATAAAACATCTGCCCTGCTGTTTGATAGTCGAGAGAATAGGAATTAACATATAATATTCTTTTCCCTCTATTAATTAACGATAAAATCACTATGTGTATGTTATCTCAGATTTGATCTATACTGCGCCAGTCCCGTACGTTATCATTCTTTTATCTTGATCTGTAATCGATTCGGTATTCTCTGGGGGATAACTGGGTGATTATTCTATGGTAAAAATACAGTAAATGTAGATGAAGGAGAAAATATTTTAGTTCATTTTTTCATGTGTTTAGTCTTATTTTACATTTTCATTAAAATCTCAGAATGCGTTATTAAATATTTGAAGTAAACCCTATAGATTGAAATAAACAATTAATTTCCCCATAGGCGACAATGATAGCCTTTTTCGAGATACAGACTTTAGAAAGTTGATTTTTTTAACGAAACCTTGCTAGAATTAAAGAAAAGTTATTAGGACAGTATTTTTTGGTCCAAAAAATATAGGTTCGCGTTGCTTTTCTTAGCGTAATTTGTACTTATCTCCCATGCCTATCAATTTTGCACTTAAAAATACGTGTCTCATCCTAGCGTTTAAAAGACATCTCAGTTCCGTTAGGGCTAAGGAAAATAATTTATTAGGCCTTTGGTAAAATGCAGAATGCACGAAGTCTCTAATAACAAAAAATAACGGGCGCACATATCAACCAATCAGGATTAGCTATACTCTTAATTCTGAATACCATGTTGCGCCCATAAAATCTAATGGTGTATTGTAACCTATAAGTGTGCTCCGTGCCATCGGCCAAACCAAAATACCGAAGTAATGATGGAGTACACCATTACTAAGGATAGTATACTGATGGACAAAACATCAGTTCAGTACACCATTACTTGGGATAGTTTACTAAGTAACTGAGAACTGTTTCTTGTAAGAAGAAGAAAATACTAGAATAATAACTTATCGTTATAGAATATACATAGACTGTGAAGTACTGATAGTGCAGCCTCAAAACAATGCCAAAAAGCTATAAAGAATAATTATGCAATACTTTATATTGACCATACATATGGACTTGCTTCAAACAAAATTCTACATAAGGTAACGAAAATCATTGAATCTGAGATCGGGTCATTCACCTCTTCATGAAAAATAAAAAAATAAAAATACTGAAATAAAACAAAATTGTTACGCCTTTAAGAAATGTTCCCGTTGTTTTGTAACTATAAATAGATAATCTCAAGAGTAGGCTGCGGACTTTAAGACCGCGATGAAACTTTCATATATTTTACATAAAATCTGAACGAAATTGTTACCAATCACAACCACAATATGAATCCCCATACTCATAAAACAAGCCGTAAAATGAAAACCAGTTGAGAAATGCTTGCATGAATAATAGTCATAATAGTTTAATTAAGCAAATCCACAAAATCATCAAATCTAAATAGTGGAATACATGAAGCTTGTTCAACTACTACCCTTGGTGAATTATAATCCTAGTAAATACGAAGAAGATTTTCAATAAATGATTTTCAGTGTAATTAAAAATTTTGTTTGCATACAGTTTAATGGTGGTAAATAAAATACCATAAACTGCAAACAAACCAACTAGATCAAGGTGTATACGTATAATGTCCCGCAGCAAATATTTCATACACATATTCGGCGGCAAAATAAAGATGTCCTATAAAATTAACCAGCTTAATTAAATACCGTCACGCGGAGTGGAATATTCATTGTACTTGCTAACAAAGTAACGGCCCTCATGACTCCTCACAACGAATCCAGACTCAATATTCCGTGTAACTCCAAGCTAACTACATGTATAGTCGTAGCTTTTTCCAAGGACTTAATAAAAAAAGCATTTTATACTAACTTTAAGTTATTTGGTTTGACCAAGTTAAAAAAAAGGTGTAGGCAATTGCAGTATCTTTGTAGTGTACACCAGATCTCTTAAACATAAACACGTAATGAGATTCTATTGCTTTAGTTAGACGTGCTCAGTTCTTCCCATTTTCTCGATTTCAAAATCCTCTATAATTCAGACGTGCAAAAACTACTGGATTAAATTATGTCGACTTCTTAAGAAAAAAACTCGCAGACACTCATCCCTCTTCCAAAATAAAAAAAGGACAAAGGTCCACTAATTGATTGTAACTTGCTTAACGTCCAGTGGCAAATATTCTATGCGTGTTGAGGACGATAAAAAAGAAACTGGACAACAATTCGATTAGAAAATCGATATTTATCTAGTTATCAACGAGATGCCAATATTTCCTAACAACAGTATAACAATAAGCACAGTCAGTAAGATGTACGAAGCAATGCAAATGGAAAGATCAAATGAAGTGACTATTCGTTTGAATATATATAACTAATACTAGATGTATCTGACATACCTTTGTAAAACACCGACGTATTTCGGACAGAATCACTTGCTGCCGGTCGTAACATAGTCAACCAGGTAGCATTTGGGTCTTCTACTCGCACAAAACTTGTCTCCCCATTTTCCTCTTGAGCCTGAAACAGACAAGATATATTGTATTAATTTACAAGCTAAGATCAATATATGTTTTAATATATAGAATAAAGTACTAACAGCGTTCTATCATTGATTCAACAGTAGTTCAACTAAACGACTTTTATCAAGACAAACACCTAAACTGTTGCAAGTAATTGTCCACATAAAGTAAAAACTCGAAAATATTGTAAATTAAATTCGAAACACATTCTTCTTAATTCGAATCATGATGAACTTATCCACGCGTTATAATCTAATTATAAGCAATTTGATGTTAACAGACTAACATACATAAAGTGAAGAAGTACTTCACCCGACATGGAACAAACTGAAGTTTAACCTTTTTCAACTCGGATCTGTCGTCGACAAATCTATGGTTCTTCGAAAATACATATTCGTTGTAAATGATAACCTAAGTAACTATGCTGTCAGTTTTGAAGTATTTTGAGTCATGTAAACATTTCTGTATCTATTTAATCAAAAGGTGGTCGGTACAGATAATCTATCAATATTTTTGATCAGAAACCATCTGTCTAAACTGTCAAAATGGTCGTTTATCAACACGAATATCTTTCCCATCTCTTGATCGGAGACTTCGTGCAGTGCTTTAGTGCGTCCCAATTCTCCTCCAAGATTGAAGATTGTCAGCCAAACCCGATAACTCGCATCTGCGGACTTATCATTAGACTAGAATTCTTATTGATAGAAGAAGGGCTTATCTAACAAAGTCTTTGTGATAAAATTTCACATGAGTTGTGAACTTAGATAAATGAATAACATTTCATTTTTGATATGGTTTTATCATCTTAGTGATATTCTTATCAACAGGTTTTTGTCAGATATACTGATAAATAAATTCGAAGTCATGCACTTTGAAAAAATGACGTGATAGTTTCGAAAATAAAAGAAATTTATCAGATTATTTAGGGTTGCTCGCGACCCCAAGGGTTGAAAAAATCTGATGAGAATTTAATTATTTGAAATTGGTCAGAAATAAACCATTGTTGCCAGAAACAGGTGGCTAGAATCTGAATTAGATCACAGAATTGACTCTCAGTATCAAGTTCAACTTTAAATAAATTTTCAGTTTCTTATCATAAAGATATATTTTGTTTATGTGAGTACATCTAAAGTGGTGATTAAATCCGGAATTCGAATCAGATTGCATGTTCTAATTAAGTTGCTATTGAGATCAGCATATAACTATGTAAAATGTAGCTATAATCTTTGTTGAACTCCTCATACATTGATTATTTGTATCATAAAAATTAATAATGACTTCAGAAGTTTATTGTGAAATTGGCATTGAAGGTTCACCGAAAACCAGCAGAGAGAGTTACTGAATAAAGACAACCGTATACATACATGTGCATAATGCAGAAACACAATCCGGAAGATTCCTTTAAGATATCCACGGTACATGTAGTAGGTGTAGGTATGTGTACAATATGTCTTAATCATACATGATTTGTCGCTGATATCCCATCGGCAAATATTACAGATATATTGAAAACGCTTTATCGATTTGGGAAATAGGACAATAATTGAGATTCTTCCCGAATTGAAGATTCCTTTTGAAACTCGGTTGAAACACTATGTTGGATATGATTAGACGTCACCCTTCCGACAAAGACTAATACCGAGGAGACATACGTTTGGCTGTGAGACGTGTGTGTACCTGTACATGCACATGTCCAGTCGGAATAGGATGTTTTAAGTGAATGTCACGAAGTGAAAGTATGCAGCGCTCATTCCAGGCACATTTTAGATTACTTGCATGATATTGTTGTCCGACTGTATAAGTGACCTGTTGCTAGGGAAAATTTTAGACCTACATCAACGCTATTCGTAGTTAAGTCTTAATATCCTACCACCCTATGATCGAATTCTAACAAGTTGTATATTTTTACATGTAACTCGTCCTATACCTGAAATATTTGCCACTGATATTTAACAGTTGTTTAATCAATCACTCCAAATTGAGAAACAAAAGAAGATTAAAAACCTATCTTACAAACCTCATAAATATGAAAACTTATTTAATGAAGAAAAATACTTTAAGTCTTTTTTTGTATATTTCGATTTGTAAAATATACAACCGCAATAAAACAAGCATTCTGAGAGTATTGCATGGCAATACATAGTCCCCTGCCGGGTAAAAATTCATTATACTGGAACAAAATGCTAACTTGTTTTATAACTTGTCATGGTGTAAACAAAAAGAGTGGAAAACTGATTATATGAGTGAATTTTTCAAGTCCAAGGACCATAACTCTGCACAAAATTATCAGACCGAAACAAACATTTGAACTTGACCTGTAACTTGTCATGATAAAACTATATACCAATTATCAATCAATATCTTCAAGCATGATTAAAAAAAAGTGTGGAAAACACCCGTACATTAGATGTGATTAATAGTTATCTAAAATAAGATATGATGTAATACAATGTATATTTATTTTCAAGTTATAATCAAATATAATAATAGTTCCAAATATTTTTTCTTTCATTTGTCACAAACTAATATAGATTTGTAACTTATCTATAAAATGTCAACAACTTTTTTCTTTTTTTGTAATGAAATATATACCTTAATAAAAATAGATTATTATCTAATTAAAAGATTTCACTTCATAATTTTTTTTTATGTATATGGCATTCAGAAAATTAGTTTATACAAAATAAAAAACACTTCAAACAATTAACCAAAGAATGTCTTTATAAAAATGAGTTATCTCTCTTTGTACAGAAATATGGTTTAACATACAAAATGTAGTACTCTAACATTAGATATGGACCATGATAACTCTGGACTAAATCATCAGACCGGAACAAAATTCGAACTTGACCTATAACTTGTCATGATAAAACTATATACCAAATATTAAATCAATATCTTCAAGAACGAAGAAAAAAAGTGTGGAAAGCTGATTTGCCGGACTGACGGATGGACAGACAGACGGACGGAGTGTAAACCTAAAGACCCCTTCGACATCGTCGGTAGGGGACTAATAATAAATATGGTCTTAAAGCAAAGAAAACTCCATCATATGGTGCTGTTAATATGGTCTTAAAGCAAAGAAAACTCCATCATATGGTGCTGTTAATATGGTCTTAAAGCAAAGAAAACTCAATCATATGGTGCTGTTTATATGGTCTTAAAGCAAAGAAAACTCCATCATATGGTGCTGTTTTTGTTTTATACTCAAGTTATTTGGTTAAATAATTCGTAATAATTTAATTTTGGATGTAACACGTCTTCTGATTGGCTGAAAGTGTTTTGTCTATCAGCTCATAGACATAATTTTGTCATGTGACCGCGACGTCATCAACGTTTTTATCATGATTTACTCCTTTTTAGAATTAAATTATAAGGAATGACTTTAATATTTTTTCTGTCTGTTCGAAATAACATAAAAAATGTGGTGCACACTTTAAAATAACCCGCTACGCGGGTTATTCAGTGTGCATCACATTTTTTTATGTTATTTCTTCATAGACAGAAAAAATATTACTGTCATTCCTTAAATATTTTCAATCCTCTATCATTGTAATTTCGGTTTAGTTGTTACTTGATAGCTTACTATAGTATATGAAACATTTAGTGTTTTTCAAGTTGTATGTAGAATTACCTGCAAGACCATATCACCTTGGCGGATAGAGCTCAGGGACACAATTTCTGCATCAAATGGTCCAATACATGAACCTTTAGGTAGTGGAATGGCTGCGCAAACTAAGAATGATCGGCCCGTCTGATGAGCTTCGTCTTTGTCTACTTTCTTTAGTAGAAGAACGTCATTTAGAAATATCACAGGAGCTTTATCGTCTTGAATTGACACTCGATCGTTGTCATTTGGAACCTCCGGACTTGTTGGTTCAGACTTTATGGTAGGATTGGAATGTACAATGGATTCACCTATTACAGGGCATGGGGAAACCGACTCCGTGTCAGACTTGCTGGATTCAGTTGATTTCATGTCTGCTTCATCATCTTCATCGTCGGATAGTCCTGAAATGAATAGAAAGATATTTTCTTATACTTTAATTTGATTCTGTTCCACATATGTATTGTGGTTGTTAAATGAGAGAGAGAGAGAGAGAGAGAGAGAGAGAGAGAGAGAGAGAGAGAGAGAGAGAGAGAGAGAGACTTTTCACCTTTTTTTCAACAGGAAACTTTATCTTTTTGTTAGAGACGTTTGTCATAGATATTTTGTTAATAGAGTAAAATGTTTTATTTCCCCCCAATTGACTTGTTTTTAAAACTGATTGCGACAATAAACGGAAAGATCAATCACATACTTATCTTATTTGCAACACGTTTTCCTTCACTATCTGGTTAATTTATTATGAACTTAATGATGAATTTCCTGATACATTCGGAAGTATTACAAAAACAAATATGGAAATATATATTTCCTGATTGATAACGAATTCATCTATACAAAAGGATATTTAGTTTCCGAACAAAATCTAAGACCTGTCAGACTTGTCATTATTTCTAATGCCATGTATATATATATACCTCATTTCTGGACGATGTAGATAAGTTAGTGATAATAAAACATATAATTAAGTAGTTTTGCTCTTTTACGTAAACTTATTTTATATATTTCATTTTTAGTGGGTGGGATGACAAATTTCCCAGTATTTGAATCAAATAAATTTGTTGTATAAACCTAAAGGTTTTTATTCTCCCGCCGTAGCGGAGGGGGCATTAAATTTTACCCTTGTCCGTCTCTACGTACGTACGTCCCAACATTGGTTTCCGTTCTCTAACTTTAGTTTGCCTCAACCAAATATCATGAAACTTATACACAATGCTTAATACCACAAAACACAGATCAAGTTTGAATTTTGGTTGTGTCACTTTTACCTTTCTAGAGTTATACCCCTTTACAAATGGAAAAATTGCTGAATTTTTCATTTCCGTTCTGTAACTTTACTTCTTAATAGGGAGACAAATTCTTTGAATAATTTCACAAAAACCTTGTTACTGGGTATTATATGGACAACTTTGATACAATAATGTAATTTGTATAAAAAGATTAAAAATGTGTTGATAGAATGATCCATGCCGAAGTTATTTCAAGACCAACTTGTCTGGATGTAGTGTGTTGCATGTTAATACCTGCTTATTGTTGAAGACCGTACGGTGACCTATAGTTGTTAATTTCTGTGTCATTTGGTCTATTGTGGAGAGTTGTTTCATTGGCAATCATACCATCTTCTTTTTATATTTAGTATATTGCCATGCAAATGGCATAGGAAGAACTCTACATTTATAAGGTATCATATCGTAAAAGAACTTTTCAAATTCCCTCAAATTTTATTTCAATGATGTATATTTCCATATCTTTATGAGGTACCAGTGAGTGCACTACAAGAGTCATAAATAAAAGATAATTTTCACAAAATCAATAGGATATGAAATAAACATGGCGAGAACGTTATCTGTTACGATCTGCAAGGGCACTATCAACGACTTGGAGTGTAAATTACGTCTAATTAGATTTATCTTTTTTAAATAATTTTGCTAATTACTCTTCGAATGTATTAGGACCTATTAAATTATGTGAATATTGAATATTCCCATTCACGATTGTCATTGATGTTCAATTCAATAATTTTTGTTATCTCTATATTTATCTCAAAAAACCTTCAATAATCAACTCTCCTGTTGACGCACAAACCATTACACAGCTAGTTTTGCTCTCTCTTTTGACGTGTGTTGTCTCTTTTTTGCAAATAAAATTATCTTATTTTAAAATTTTACATCAAAGAATTTTCTTTTAGATTAAAATCACTGGTTTTATCGAGATCTCTTTGTATGTGATCATGTTTTAACAGGAAAACATTTTATTTTCCTTAAAATCTATGTGTAGGTGATTGAAAGTTTTTTGGTCTATTTTGTATTCGTGTCTATATGTGTGTGAATCATTAATGATATTTAAGGAATTGTCTCGCCCAGTACGCTTGAAACTTTCATCGGAACGTGCATGGTGAACCACAATGATGAAAATAATCAATACATTCATGTTTTCATTCGAACGAGTGCTGGCACATTACGAACTTAAATCTAAGGACCACATTGAATGAAAGTACCTTTGTCTAATACCATTGAGGTATATTGCAATGTTATTCACTGATGAGTACGAGTAGTTAAAATAACTAAAATTAGACAGCCAGATTCAATTTATGAATTGCATTCAATTTAGATCAAATTTCCTAAGATATAATCTTCTGCCAATTTATACATATATGGCTCACATAAAGCTTTTCATTTGACAGATATCAGTTAAAATCTAAAAATTTATGTGTACTTATCAACTTTCTAAAGTAGAAATTCATAAATAAAAAAGATAAATGAAAAAAAAAAAAAATGTGAATGAAGAATAAAAAAAAAGGTTTACTTTTACACGATGACAAATTAAGCCATTTACTGTTCTAGTTCAATGGTAGATATAATTGAATAGATATATCTCCAATAAATGGTAATATTTTTATCGCGTACCAACTCTTTGCCTGTCTCCCATCTGCTTGCTAATGGTTACTGATGTAGATAAAATAAGTCCTAATGTAATTGGAAATTTGCTATATCACGAAATAGATATTGAATTTGATAAAGCTTTCATACTACCCGAGTATTGATTATGATAAGGACAAAAAAGGATGTTAAATGGATGAAAAAAGAAAAATGATTACTGCTGATCACAATCCGTAACAAGCCCAAATGAATAAAAATCGTTTCTACATCAGATGGGTGTCTTCTTTGAAGTCCGCAATCAACACTCTCATCAACATTAAATATTACTGGACAAGAATTTATCAGTGTTTTCAATCAGGTCGGCTTTCGTATCGGTATTGATCAGCCCCAGTACGTGTTAACACAAAGGGAAATACCTTTTGAACACCTTGCAATTAGATGTTATCTTAAAAACGATATAAAATTGAAGCACTTAGCTAACTATATCATTTATGACTTTGGGAGATGATCTTTATACGTGTAAAATTTGAAAAACATGTTAAAATTTTTAAAATTGTAAAATCCTTTCTAATCGAGGCACCACTGTGATAAAGATCTGTCTATTTGCTCTCACTTTCACTTATGGACAAGTAGACGTCTGCCAAAATAGATCTAAGTGTCGTGAGAAAAATAAAACGTCTTACACTGTTTTGAGTATAAACGTTGAGCAAAGCGAGTGCTGTGTAATATACCCTATGTATACTAAACAATAATCCAAACAATATTTGTTTAAATTCTAAGCCTTGGTATGTTTTTTCTACATGTGTGTGTCATTTTTAAGCATGCATATATGCTTGAAGTTAATTTCTATGGACATTTAATCAGACTTTACAGACGAAGAACAGCAGTAAAAGCTATGCCAGTTTTAAATATATATATGTATCTTTAAATCTTTTTCTTTTGACTATTGCCTGATGTAGTACATCAGTGCCCTTTTTCGTTCTCAATAGAACTTTATTTGTAAATATGTAAGACCAATTTCCCCTCAATTTCTTTCCCACCACATTTTTTCTGAAAACACTAGCACAATAAGGTCTAGTGTTCTCTTCAAAATGTTGTTCCATGCACCCCCATCATATTTAGCTGAACGATTATTGTGGAAGTGTAAGGTTTTACAATGGAAAATTGCAAGATGAAACTTTAGGTTGTTTCAAAGTTTTCGATATCACAAGCATGGTGTTCTGTATTGTTACTGATTGTTATAAAGACTGAATTTCTGTACAGTTAACACACTTTCAAGGCATTGGGTCGCACGATATTGGTCCGATATTATATACTTTCACAATTCCCGTATCATTTGTTATCAGATAAAAGTTTGTGACTCTCGTATATTGTAACGAGGTCAAGAATATTTTTACCTTTTGAAGAAGTCCATAAAATATTTATATGCTGTAATAAAACACTGATAAGATAACAGGAAATATATATATACAAACAAGTGTAAATTGAAAACAACGTTCAAACCTATGATTGCGTTGGATAAAAACCGCAATTTTTATACGTGTGCATGCAAAACAAATTTCTTGTTAGATGGGTCTAAATACAGCACAAACAACAATTTCCAAAAGACCAAAAAAGTGAAAAAGTATATTTTAACAAAACGCATTTGACTAACAGGTCGAACAACAAATGCTGTTAAACCTTGCTGATATATATATCCGATTTCACCTTGAGAGATGCACACGCCTGATGAAGCTAATTTGTTTAAATTAACAAGAAAAGACTATTCCTTTGTATCGATCTGATGAGTTAAGCCCTTTTCAACTGATTTTTATAGTTTGTTCTTATTTTGTAACTGTTACACCACTGTCCCAGGTTAGGGGGAGGGTTGGTGCGCCTTCAAACTAGTAAGTTTAACCCCACCACATTCTGTATGTGCCTGTCCCAAGTCAGGAGCCTGTAATTCAGTGGTTGTCGTTTGTTGCTGTATATCATATTTGTTTTTCATTCATTATTTTGTACAAAAATCAGGCTGTTATTTTTCTCGTTTGAATTGTTTTACATTTGTCATTTCGGGGCCTTTTATAGCTGAATATGCGGTATGGGTTTTACTCATTGTTGAAGGCCGTACGGTGACCTATAATTGTTAATTTCTGTGTCATTTTGGTCTGTTGTAGAGAGTTGTCTCATTGGCAATCATACCACATCTTCTTATTTTTATATCATCGCTGATTCACTGAACATATTTTTGTACTAAATACTATCATCATGCCAGTAAATTTAAACATGCAAACATTGTTATATAAATACATACATGCATATTGTATGTTAAAATCACAGCTATATATATTTAGTTCTGATAAATGATCTTTATTCTCTGTATTGCTGCATGTAATGCAATGAAATGCTTCTATTTATTTCTAGTTCAGACTGTCCCGACATAAGCTTTGATTATTCAATCGGGTTCTGATGCGCTTTAATCTAAGTATCAATTTATCAATTTATCGAAAGAGCTTCAATAAAGTCTCCATACAGATAGAAACGTAATGTTCTTTTTGAAGTGAAGCATAGAGGGAAAGTAAACAGGAACTTGCAAATTGGTAATTTTGAAGATGGACACACAGTGGTATTAGATAAGACTCTGTTTATGCTAACGACATTTAATTTAGATTGATCGTATACAAATCAAGACGGATTTACTTGCTCATATGATGGAAAAGTCGATTCGATTGGTTTATTATCGAAATAGATGCATGCCTCACAAGATCGATCTGTCTTTTGACGATTAACTTTGCAATGCGAACAATTTCATCAACCGTGATCGGTTAAAACCACCGAAATTAGGCAGGTGTATGTACCGTTAACGATACTAGTAATCGGTCATAAAGGTAATATAGGTTATAATGAAAAAGAGAAACCGATCGCTATTGATTAAGAGCGGTTCAATTGAACAGAAGAAAAGACTTCGGTTGACTTAAATATGAATCTGACCAATTTGTTAAATATACCGGTCATTCTTTAAATGGTCTAAGTAAAGAAAGAAAAGAAAAATAATAAAAAGGCACATCCATAAAAATGAGTAAAAATTTTAAACGGCCAGGGTTGCAATATTTAGAATGTTTACAATGCAGGGGGAAAAGAAATTTTCATAAATATATAACAAGATGAAAAACGTAAATTTTGATGAAAAAAACTAAGTTCCAAAGTCTGGAAAAATGTCCAAGAAATCCTAGAACAATTCCATAATAGCAGGTGCACAACTTCAACATATGTGTAATCTTCTTGTGACGTTTCAGGGATCTCACAGTCACAGTGAGGACTTCAACATGAAGCAAAAGATATCACAAAGTGTCAGCTTTTGAATTTTAAAAAGAGAAAGTATGAAACCTTTTTCATTAAGATGTCCAAAAAATGCTAGGTCATATCACACATGTGAGTTATGAAATGTTTAAAAACCTTTCTCTGGAGATTTTTTTCAATTGTATATCTTAATTTTTCATGTTTTACCTCTGAAACAAATGTCTTTGAGAGAACCCGGATGTCGTTTACACAACATTTAGTACGTACGGTTATAACTGTTGTGCTGATAATGGGGAATATATCATGGAAATGAACTACCCTGAATATATAAAGGAGATTGATGAGGATTAATAATACTACATGTATAAGCCATAACTACATGTATAAGCTCCCCAACTCAAAAGTAAGGATTATTGATTAAAAAAAAAATCTAATTGGATTTTTCAAAAGCAAAGACCCGCCACTGCATAAAAAGTGCGCGTAGAAGAACAATATATTTAAGAACATGCATAACATAAAACTGAGACATAAATGTAAACCGAAATAATTTCTCATACATGTACTAGTATTTCTAATATATCACAATGTCGTGCTTAAATCTACACTACAAAGGATTTGATCTAATCGTCCTGAAATTGGGGTGTTGATAAAATCATTAATAATTATCTGCCAGAGATTTTATAAACATAATAAGGCGCTTCATCGGAGATAATTATCTTTAAAATACACAATTAAAATCAGAGCCAACAACGAGGGGGATCAGTGCAGGGGGAAATGAAAAAAAAATATTCCTGGACGACTTTCTACAGAAAAGATAAATACATAGAAACATGTGTCTTGTTTGATATATATATATATATAATTTGTAATAAATTTCCACCTTTTCTAATAAATATCAAAAATTAAAAACAATAATGAATTATATTATCAGCCAAAAAAAAATGTATAAATTCAGTATAATACATTTCAGAAAATGTAAAATAAGAAACACTTACTTCTGTCGAATATTAAAGATTTTAATTAAATCAAACCTTTAATTCAACCTTACTGTGCAAGCGATCATATGTCCGATATTGATCATGACAAATTAACGGAATAGAGCAAGACGCGATATAAGTTAGAAGTATGCAATGAGGTATTGTCACGGTCAGCGAAGGTAACCTATTACAAAGATTTAAATGATAAGAATTATCAAACAATCTGTATTCAACACCTTTTTATGCAATAGAATATTTTTAACGCCATCTGGTATTTAACACCTATGAAGGAGAGACTCCTTTTGTTTAGCTTGACAAAATATTTTGACAAGATAAGAGTAGAAATCGTATCGAATTTGACTGTCAGTAATTTTAACTAATGAGATGAACTTTTAGAATTTTTTTGAAAGGTAGCTATTTTAATTTATTTTATTATTTCGTTAAAACGAAAGGTCGACGTTTTAGCCCTTCTTCAGATAAATCAGTAAATCATTTGCGTTTTTTATCTCTTTACAACTGACAGATGATGGTTTATCGTTCTTAAGGATTTTATACAAAACTTGAAATTCAATCTCTTTTATTCAATAATTTCACGACTCGAATAAAATACAATGCGCCATAGTAATTTCAATCAAATGGAAATGTGATCTTGAAAAGAACCTTAAAACGTTTTGCATCAAGTCTAACTTAGCGTGTCGGAGTTATTGCCCTTGCCTCTTTGCTGATTGACTCATTACAAAAACCGATAAAAAATAAAATAAATATCTTTTAAGCTTTTGTGCTGCAGAAAATGAAAGATATAAGATATCTTTTATACTGCTACATTTAATATCACAAATATTGATCAATTATATTGCTTGAATTTACATTTGAAACGCATTGGACGGAGTTAGATAAGAAAAATAGGAAAGGCTTTACGCGGCTGAAATGATCGACAGATTAGATACGGACTCATAATACATCCATTTTTCACAAAACAAGCTTATCTCTTATCATTTTCAAACATTCTGTCCCAAAACGACAAAATAGTTTTTTGATCTATTCAGCATTATCTAGACTGAAACAGAAGCGGCCTTTACAATTTTCCAATATCGATCATATTTTAACCTCAATCACGCGCATTATCTTGACTTCCAGATTGTATGCTTGCAACTCTAATTATGATTTCTTGCGAGAATGTGATAAGAAAGTAGTACTATCTCAGACATTTATCTTACATATCGGAATTAACATCTATCCTAATGGATTAATTCAAACAAGATTTATCAAAAATGGATGGAAGTAAGCAGTTATCGGTATACCCATAAAAGAAATGGAAAACACGAGATCTCTGTTATCTCTTATCTTTTGGCGTATGAATACAATGAAGTCGATAAGACACATCATTATCCCATACCGGATATAATTACGCTATCGATACGACTGGGAAAGTGCGTCAAAAATACGGTTGTGACTTCGGTGCAGAAAAAAGCATGCATTGTTTTTAGCTGATAAGTTTCAGATAAAAATTGATAAAACGGAGAAATTGATATTGAAAACTTATATTTTGCACGGAGTTGTCTAAATCGAGGGTGATAAACTTCGATAAACAAGTGGACAGACATTCGTCCCACCCAAAGAAAACGATAAGACTGGTTATCTCATAAATTTTATAACTTGAAATTTATCAGGTATTGTGATAAGGACGTAAAATTGTTATATTGAGCATATAATAAATGTACGATTAGTCCATGAACATGACTTTCTTTACAGATAAACTTTATCATACCTCTGATTAAAGGAGGCACCAGAATAACTTGCATCTTATCACGATCAAGTAATTACACAACGGACACAATTTGCTTGAAAGCATAAAATGTTGTTCATAGCGACATCTATTCTAATCACTATGCGATTGCTGCTTGAAAATAAACACAAGATCCAATTGTAAAATGAATATATATATTGATATGATATTTAAGGAAATATTTTTTTTAATGTTAATATATGTTTCAAAAATTATGACACGAAAAGGTCAAATATGGCATTTCCTACTTTTATCGGTAATAAGTTTCAATTTTTTTATTAGAAATGTTGCATATTCTTTAAGGGTTCTAATCATAAATACTCAGTTTTTAGAAAGAAAAATTAATGGCTAATTTCAAATTTGAGGAAGTCATTATGTTCTAGGTATTCAAGGAAACAGGATCTGCTTCATTCAAGCAGAGATAACCTTTAGAGCAAGTTCTAATATCCACACTCTTTATTCATATACGAGATAATTCATATGGTCTTCTAAGGATTTGGTTTACCTTTTGAAAGGATGAATTTAAATGTAATTAAAATGAATTGTTGATTTGTTTGAAGCAATACAGACGAAATAATTTGTTTTTTTTTTTAAATATTTTGGTCAGTATCCAATCATTATATTTCAAAGATTTATTAAACGTTATCAAGTTTCAGTTATGTACTATTTAAGATTTAATAATTTGCAAGCAATGTCACTGGGAATATAGCTAGGAAATTTCATAACACAACGTTTTATATATCTTTTCGATAACCCTTTAATACAGGAATTGCACTAGAAGTTTTCCCCTGGTCCAAAGGTTCAAAACAAAGATGACCTTTTTTCTCTCGATTTTCATTGTCGTGTCCGTTTCCAAGTAAAGAATGATGTCAAAGAAGTGTTAGTTTTGTACGGCTGTAATAGCAATCTCGGTGTGATTGGAATCGTAAAAGGCACTTTTTGGGGAAATTGATTAAAGGGTGCAATAACTAAAGAGTGATGTTCGTAGATTACCTTATGAAGACTACCCAATCAAACCTTACAAACAGCAATCCAACAACAATAAAACAAGAACTGGTTGTAAACTTTATTTATAAACAGCTCTCTCTCTCTCCATGTCTCTTAAAAGATCCTTATATATTGATATCTTTTTCTTAACATGCTCAAACTATTTGCCACTGACCGCTAATCATTCAATACTTGATAAATCAAGACTGACTAAATACAATTGCTGCAATGCACTATAGTGTCCAAAATAACATGAATATGCTTACTATAAAAAAATGAACTATATAGAATGAATTGTCCGAATATTTTTCAACTGTACAAACACATTCTGCAAGATGAATTCATATGCATGCATGCATGCTTACAGTAAATAAAGTCTCCTTAAAATGAAGGATTGAGACATGCAGAGAGATGTAGAGTGTACATCAATAATACAGCAATCTAACAACAAGAAAACAAGAAAAGACACTAAGAAATCACGATACAATACATCAAGTTCAAATAAAAAAAAATGTTTTTCTGTTACAAATCATGATGTATTGTTTTATGTGTACATGTCATGCTGCCCATCAAAGGTCCTTGATTTGAATAACAAATATTCTCAGTTCTAAAACGTACCAACTTAATACAACTTTTGATTAAATTTTCCAGACACTACAAAAGAGCTGCAACCAACGCCAAATTATTTAAAAGATTTAAGGACAGACCACCATGCTTTGAGGAGAAACATGACTAGATCAACCACATCAACATAAACGGAGTTTTACTCCCATTTTCGCACACAAGTTTTTTTGGCTACGTATATCTTATAGGAGGTCGAAATTTATGCAAGTAAAACTATACATTTCCTTCAATTTGGGTATGTCTTTTTATTTGATACCGATATAGAGAAAGCCGCTTGATTCGTTTTTGAATTATTCTTGTAAAGATTAGTCCTGATAATCAGGACTGTTTTTATAGTCCTTTCAATTAGACATCTGAAATTCAAACTTCAAAGGTATCTTTCCTTGTATTATTTCAGATAAAATCCGATAATGCAAAGTCGTAATGGAAGCATCGGCCTTCGAAGTAAAAATGTCCCTACATTTTTGCAATCACAAGCATGACTAATAAAATGTCTAAATATGTTAGCATATCAAACACAGATCTCATATATATATATATTATATGTAACAATCAAGATTAAGAGATACATATCTCTTTATAATAATATATGTAGATAGTGACATTTGTTGTTCGAAAATATTGGCGCCAGAATTTTTAATTCATACAAATAATATCTTGCATATTTGAAAAAAAGTTGTTAAATTTTTAATAATATAGTAAAAGGGTTTTATGGTTGTTAAAATTAAAAAGATTAAAAAGTAATCCAACAGTACCTACATGTAATCCAGGGGGAAATTGCTGTATGCATATTTTAAACAAAATAAAGTTTGTAAACCACACACTTTTTTCAAGTATAATTCAAGGTTTGACACTGATATTCGAAAAAAGTGGTCATGTAAGAAGTGTCTATACATGCATGTGATTGTTGTCACTAGAACGATTAAATTTCTGTTCAATTAAATCAGATACATATAATCAAAAGAATAACAAAAGTAAATCAGATGCTTAGCTTTCAGTCACAAATGTTAGATGAAACCGATTAGTTAAGAAAGTTGAGTCGACCAAAATTTTCCAATGTAATATTTGGATCAGACTTTGATATTTTATTACAAAAGGTCAAGGAATACTTTTGAGCGTATAATAATTGAATATGAATAAAATGAGATGTGGGATAATAAAGGTCAATAAGACAACAAATCATCATTTAAATAAGAAGTTGGATTCAAAATTATCAGTATAAAAATAAGGAGATGTGGTATGATTGCCAATGAGACAACTATCCACCAAAGTTCAAATAAAGTGGATGTAGGCAATTATAGGCAATCGTACGGCCTTCAACAATGAGAAAACCCCATACCGTATGGTCGGCTATACAAGGCCCCGACATGAAAAATATGAAACAATTCAATTCAGAAAACTAACGGCCTAATTTATAACAAAACAATTTACGAAAAACAAGTATGACAGACATGAACCAACGACAACTACTAAACTACAGGCTCCTAACTTGGGACAGGCACATTAATAATGTGGCGGTGGCGGGGTTAAACATGTTTGTGAGCGCTCAACCCTCCCCTAACCAGGGACAGTGGTGTAACCGTTCAACATTAGAACAAACTATAAAAATCAGTTGAAAAAGGCTTAACTCATCAGATAGATACAAATAGAAATACATGTAACAAAAACAAAGAGTGGACGTGGACGGGTACTTGTACATCCACACAACAAAAAGGTCCAAAAAGAAGTGGTTATATCTATAGTGAAATGATTCAGAGTTGTTATAAGATTCATGGTAAAAATACTTCATTTTTAAAATATCAACCAGTACACATCAAACATCCAATAGATTTAGTGTAAAGACGTCATTAACAGTCAGAGAAAAACATACCTATTTCTGTTTCAAAATAAACGGAAACCCATAAATAAACACACCATTAAATCTATATATAATATAGTAACAAGTCCTTTGGGTATATTATGACATAGATATAGTTCCTTTCAAGCCATTGTATAAACTTCAATAAATGTTACATAATGTAGTATATTAAACCAAACAAACAGTGTATCAGCCTTATTCCACGAGCTTTTGTTAATCATTTTTAATACAAAATGAAATTATATCTCAAAATGCACTTTTATTTCTGTCTCCATAGATAGTTCAGTTACTTCAAATGCACGTTTCCACCATGAAGAAGATTTGACTTAATACACATGTGGTGAGGGGAGGATCATAACTAATTAACTACCACAACTAATCAGATAGGTATTATTTTCCAGATTTCAAACGTTTTGTGCAGGGTACTCGGTATCCTAGCTGATTATCCTTACCATAAAAAAAGAACCCCTGCCCTCCCCCTTTCACATGGAGAGGCGAGAGTTTTCTCATTGTTGAAGGCCGTACGATTGCCTATAATTGCCTACATCCACTTTATTTGAACTTTGGTGGATAGTTGTCTCATTGGCAATCATACCATTGTAGGTATAGATATAAGCAGACTTGCATTTGACCTTGGATCACAAAGGATGTCAATGCATGGACAGGAGATAATGAAAACCGAAAAAATGTACAAGTGATGTACATGTAAGCTATCAACTAAACTCATAAGAAAACTCTTTTATTGCTGTTCTTTATCTTCAAGTCATCATGAATACAAAATTCCATGAACATAAAGGAAAATGCTTTCATTTGACATGGTGTGCAATATAACGCAATTCAAAGATTAAATTGGTATTGTTAATTGGGTATAGAAATGCTAATGCATTTGATGTGGTGCAAATATGTTGTACAATCATTATCTGTGTCATCTATATGACATTTGAATATCTATGTGATAATAGATATAATTACTCCAAAACTATTTTACAGAAACTGGTGAAATTAGCTATTCAATACAAGTTACAGGAAATAAAAATTTTAACATTGCATAGAAAGTTTTCACTATTATATTTAATTCAAAATTAGGTAATTTCCTTCAATTTTAATATCCTCCTATCTATATACTACATTTTTGTTTCCAAAAATAAATTTGTTCTAGTATTTAAATGATAAATCTTTTGTAATAAATGTGTATATATGATAATTTGACTATCATCCATTAAAAAATTAAATATTTGAATATTGTATTTTACAAAAGGCATGTGCAAATAACTATAGAAAATCACAGATAAAATATTTAAACTCAAAAGAACTAAATAAATAAAATTGAAATATTGATAATTATAGTACGAGACATATAAAGATACTACAAACTAAAACATACTTACTTTTGAAAGGTTTTGGATTTGACTGTTTTCTCCGTGACATTTTAAAGTGTTTCGCTAATCACTTAAACTCCCCGGTTTCTTGTCAACTGACATATGTAAATTGCGCGGTGACTCGGTGACCTCTATAACAATAATTGCGCAATGACCTCTTAAGGTTAACATGAATATGCAATAAAAGTGACTGCAATACACAAATAATATGAGAAGCACGTTGTTGTTTGTTGTCTATTCAAATACTTTTCATTTATAATATCGGTTTACAAGAGCTGGAAAATTGTCAACTGTTTGTCATAGTCCTCTGATACAAAATGGTGAATTGAATTTAAAAACTGCCTAAGGATAAGCACAGTACGTTGGTTACAAAGATAGGAAAATAAGATAATCTCTATTTTATCAGCTGATTTTATCTAATCATTTGAACAATCAAGCTATTCATCTTTAACTTATCGTATGCTAGTCACGGAAAAGAAAAAGATAAAATCCTCGCTCGATATATTTCTTTCAATCCAGATTTCAACATAAAATTCTACAACAATGTAAAACTTCTTTATTTATCATACTCGATGAAGAATGTATTGTTTTCTCGTCGCATATGAGATCCCACGATAAGCAAAGAATAAGCCAATCGAATTGTGGCATTGTAATTTACAATAAGGGATCTGATATAGATTTTATGGCCTCTCAACTAGTTGAATGTTACAACCAGGCGACAAAATATGAAGAGGGTTATAATGGGATAAGCACATTATTTTATCTAGTATTAAACTATTGATTTGTTATGTCGTAAAACATTTGATATGTACAAAAGATATAAGACAACATTGAAATTATAGCAGCTTGTTCAGTATATGCCGTTATCAAGTTATCAATTTTAATTCAGGTGACATCTTGTTTTCAATGCTTTTAAAAGTCACCCCCATAATGAATATTTAAATTTATTAAGAAATACAGTGGCTAATATTAGAGTGATAAAAGGTACACTGTCATACATGTGTTCTCGTTTGATATTCAATGTCAGTTTTTATTGTGTGATTTGTTCTTTCATTTCAAAAATCAAAGACGAAATTAGAGTATTGATGGAATATATATAATCTACGATGGTTTTCGCGTCTATTCAACATTTATGAATGAGAAGAGTTTGGGTATTCGTCAACGAGACAGCAACCAACTAATCAGAAAACGAAAATACATCTTGTTTTCAACTTTTGTCTATTCAAGAATTCTATTTTATCAGGTTTGAGTTGTGTGTTACTTATTCAAACAGGTAATGATAGCTTATTTTGCGTTTATAGACAATTGAAACCACTGTGCAGTCCATGTGAATCTTTTCATTGATGATTCATTATTCTAATACAGTGAAAACTTTCATTTCTTGTCATATGCGTATTTTTTATGAACCGATTGTTAATTCAGTTTCGTTTGCAGGCAAAAAACTTTAAATAACATGGTATGGTCAAGTAGTCAAAGTTTTTCTTAACTTTTTAGACATTTCAACAATAGGAAATTTTGTACTACAAGCAATCTGCTTGCAATAAATTGTTTTAGTGTATCACAAGGAAGGAATTGCACCAAGTGTTCCAATTGGTAAATTTGAACTCGTACCGTCGAAAGTTTTGCGGACGCCCTCATGAGTTGGTTGATCGTTATGGGATATATTTGTCATAGATGACCACGGATATATATATATATGCTCTAATTTTCTTAACAACAAGCCCGTCCTCTTTTCCTCAATTAAAGGTGACATCGCCGAATGAGACTCATCACCAAGGTTGAACTTACCATGATTAACACAATGGGTGCCAGTAGTTCATGGAGTAAGATCGACCTACCCTTCCGGAGCATCCGAGATCACCCACACGTTTTTGGTTAGTTCCGTGTTGCTCAGTCTTAAGTTTGCTTTGTAGAAAGTAAAATAACAAAAATACCAAACTCCAAGGAAAATTCAAAACGGAAAGTCCCTTTTCAAATGGCAAAATCAAAAGCTCAAACACATCAAACGAATGGATAACAAATATCATATTTCTGACTTGGTACGGGCATTTCCTTGTAGAAAATGGTGGATTGTAGGGTTTTGTGGACTTGCTTCTTTTGTTTTATAAAATGGCATTGTCAGTTTATCTTGTGAGTTTTGAATATCTCTTGGTATCTTCCGCCTCTTTTAGCTGCTATTTACCAATACTTACAATGAGTACTGAATTGCCAATGATTTGACTCGATCTTCCGTGACTGCAACGGAAATATACGAACACGACTGAATTTGTGAGTAGGACAATATTTCAAGTTTAACATGTAGACGAAAGTCATAACAAGTCTCGTTATTTCCATCTACAGAATTTAGATCAAAAAGGACGTTTCAGTCTCATATCCAGACACCACTATACTTAAATAAATGAGGACAAAGATATTTTAAAAGATATAAAGTTTATCTCTAATTTAAACTGATATAATATCATAAAATCTTGATTTATATCATTCCAGATAAGTGGATAGAATTACACATAATCTGATGTTACAAAAAGTTTCTTGTCAACAGGAATTAAGTTTCATTATACATTTTAAAAATCGTTTAATAAATACGCCTGAATTGAGTAAATCATTTCAGTTTTGCAATAAAATAAGAATTTTTACAATATTTTTTTCTTTAATTCACGATAAAAACTAAAAATTCTGTTTTTAATGTTGTTGTTAATCAACAAGGCTGAGTTCGAATCCCGGCCAGGGAAGAACAAAAAATTTGCTTCCGTAAATTTACAGATCTAACATTGTTGTGCTGTTGTTTAGACGAATTATATATATATATAATATATAAGTTGTTAGAGGAGGGGATAATGCGTCTGTGCAATGCTAGGCTGTGTTGTCGTAGAAGTGAGAAGTGAAAACTACAGGCTCCAGCCCCGTTCGGAGAGGAAGTAAAGAATCAGATCTACATTGTTAGGTCTATTTTCTAAGCATTTTATAATACATTGTATGTATGACTGGGTTGAAAAAAGTAAGAGTATACTATAAGTGAGCAATCCAAAACCATGTACATGTATAACCAAAAAAAGATAATAATATGCCCCCACCCAGCCATCAACCCCTTAAAAAACAAAAATAACAAAGCCGACATATGAATACACAGAACACTAAAGATTGAGCAAAATGAATTCTACAAAAACATTGAGTTGACTTCATGTGTTCCCAGAGAAACATTGGGTTGACTTCATGTGTTCCATGAGAAAAATTGAGTTGACTGTATGTGTTCCGAGAGACATATTGGATTGACTTCATGTGTTCCGAGAAGGTTAGCTGTTTCTGCTCAACTAGTGTAATCTGTCTTATTGCTCATAAATAAAAAAAAAATCGTTGATAAGTCGATGATATCAAAATGAGGAAAAGGGGACAGGGTTCTAATGACCACACTTGGTACATATCCGTGATCATCTATGGTACAGATTTTCCATTAAGGTCAAACACCATCATAATGGCGTCCATAAAACTTAAGAAATGACTTCAACTTTACCACTTAGAACCCTTGGCTGAAAACCTCATGGTAAGAAGCAACCCTCCATCAAGAAAATCATGATAGAAAACGCAAACCCTTATATATCGTATTCACTGTGAGACAAATATACTCAATATGTAAGGAGCTGCTAGACAATGTTGCTATCATAAATGGAAAGTTTACAATGGGAAGTTAAAATAATCTCTTTTGGCGTATATAGTTTAGTTCTCAGCCGGTCCAAATGTCAACTTCAAGGTGTAAGTCAAGGTATGAAGTCTATATTAAACTATTTTTGTATCTGTATCGGCGGCATCAATTTAATCAGCAAAGTCTACAAACTTTTGCGGTATTGAGTAAAACGACATCAAGGAAGACCAGTTCGGGATTCATACTCATGGATTGACATGCTAGGTGTGTTATCATAAAAGAAAGCAGACCAACCAATTTTAACATAATTCTTTCATAATGGAATCACAAACTTAGTCTTCTTTTTATAACATTTATACCTATATTCGTCGACTGATTTATCAACTCAGCCTTTTACACGTAGCTGAAATCTAAACCTAGCAGGAAATTGTGACCTATTCAGTCCATCGTTAAAAACAAGCTTCCAGCACAATCTAAAGATGAAAAACAGCAATTCCTTCAATATGTGGATGATGAACTAGTATTTGACGGTACGAACATTGTCACTTGTCATGTCATGTAACATGGAAATATAATTGCAAAGAAAATACACAGTAAGAATCAACGAGAAACAAATATCAAATTTACAATAAAACATTTTACTACAAATATCAATATTACAATAAAACATATTACTACAAATATCAATATTACAATACAAACATTGCTACAACTATAACAATTCAATGCTATCAATATAAAAATTCAATGGTACCAAATTCAATGCTACCAATATAACAATGCAATGCTATAAATATAACAATACAATGACACCAACATAACAATTCAATGCTACAAAAATAATAATACAATGCTACCAATATAACAATTCAATGATACCAATATAACAATACAATGCTACAAATATAACAATTCAATGCTACCAATATAACAATACAGTGCTACAAATATAACAATACAATGCTACCAATATGACAATTCAATGCTAACAATATAACAATTTGCTACAAATATAACAATACATTGCTACCAATATGACAAATCAATGCTAGCAATATAACAATACAATGCTACAAATATAACAATACATTGCTACCAATATGACAAATCAATGCTAGCAATATAACAATACAATGCTACAAATATAACAATTCAATGCTACCAATATAACAATATGCTACAAATATAACAATGCAGTGCTACAAAAATAACAATACAATGCTACCAATAGGACAATTCAATGCTACCAATATAACAATATGCTACAAATATAACAATACATTGCTACCAATATGACAATTCAATGCTACCAATATAACAATATGCTACAAATATAACAATACAATGATACAAAAATAACAATACAATGATACAATATAACAATACAACTCAAAGTTTTAAAGGGGCATTAGCTATCAATTCCATGTTCACCAATTTGACTCAAATTCTCATATTTGATTTATAACATACTAAAACGAGTATCCAAATAATAAAAAGTCTAAAATAAGCAATTTACCATGCATGTATTTGATAATATGTATCAGCATTTCCTGTGTATTTTAGTCTATACGCCATCTAATTTACCATCGAGGTGACCTCCGAAGACTGCCGACGGTCATATAACCCAATATAAACATAAGTATGGATATAAATAGATAGCGAACTCGTGCAATTGAATTTTCTAGGTCTGTTTGATTTCATATTATAGGTTATGAAAATATGTTAATCGTCGTTTTTACCTGTATGAGAATGAGTTTTTGTGGATCGATCCAGTCAACCAAATGGTTTATCCTTGTTTCACTTCCAATGTTCACATTCTTTTTCCTTTTAATAGCCAAACACGCCTAGTTCATTCGTAACCCATTTCTAGCTGAGGGGTTAAATAGAAGGTCAGATGAATACGGTTTCAATGAGGTCGAATTATTCACTTGCAAGTGCATAATTCATCAGCAATGTTTCTTATCTTATTTTGACCAAATTGAACCAAACTGGCTGCTAAAAATGAATTATTATTTCACTATTTCACTTTCATTAATGATTGAACAAAAAAAAATCATACTTTATTTTTTTTTACATCTCGTAGCTGCCCTTTTAAAAGCGTAGAATATACCAAAAAATACTTGAAGTTTGATCAAAGTGATGTTTCTGCTGATAGCCTACGAATGTATCACGCCTCCTTACATCGATACATCGTTATATATATCGGCTGCTTTAATAACTTCTAGAATTCTTACAATGCATTTAAAAACTGACAAGACCTTATTGATAATCTTTTTACAAGCAATTTGTTGTACATTTTCAAACATGCAAACGAAAAAAGAAAATGATGATCGACATTTAAGTGATGTTTAAAACTGTATACGTATAGAAGTTAATTGATATTTGAAATCCAACTATTAGTACATTGGTACACATATGGTTCAAATTGTCCATGCAGTTTCATGGATTAGGAGAAGGGGGTTGGAAAAAAGGAATTTCACAGATAGTTATTTGGCATCTTCACCACCATGTTACATTATTGATCATCACGAAATACGGATTCTTTACAGATGGTTTTCATACCTTTGAATATTGTAAATTTGTAGTTTTAGACGGAATATTCGACAATAGGCCAAATCAAAATTAACGATTTCCGGAGGCAGCCATAATTATAGATTTGTGTGTTGAATGGATATGCAATATACTAGAAACATTAATAAAAAATATTTGAAAAATATTTGAAAAATAACCTAACCAGACATCTCTTTGATCGAACATTCCACTTAATTTCTACATGAAAAGGACTGTTTCAGATACAAATTCATTTACTAGTGAATATTGCAACTGAGAACGCTTGACGAAGGTGGATCAAGGCAATTTTCCATTTATGACAATTACTCTTACCATTTGTTCGATAACATTGTCTGTAAACTCCGATGATATAGTGCACCAGTGATCAATATTTCGGAACTGACAAGATTATACGTAAATTTTGATAAAGCCTCAAGAGACAATTTTTTACAAATTCGGTATGTAAAATATTCATTCACAAAATAAGAGAATTTGTGCATTTGGAAAAACATGATCTAGAAATTGAAAATATGAGTATTTGCAAATTCATTCTACATCTATATAAATAGTAAAATAAAACACAAACAAAATACAAATTTCTCACTCAAGTTATAAATGATATAACTTGTATTTCATATGTAAATGTTTAACGCATATCTATTTCAAAGATCCAGTAATTCTTTGGTATATTTACGAAATGCAGAATCATTTGTTATTGATCCACGTTTTATATTTAATCTTAGTATAGCCTTGTGATAAAATCTGTGAAGTAAAAAGGATATTAAAGTTTCACATCAAAATTAAGAAAAAATCTTCTAACAATACTAATATGCACCAAACCAATATATAAATGCTCACATGTAATCTATTGTTGGGATGTCTCATAAAATATCAAATACTTATAGATCAACATCAAGAGAAAGATAACAATATCAGGGATAAATTATTTAAATTTAATAAAGTTAAGTTTCCAATGATATTTATCACATCTAAGCAAAACATTTTTCTATGTGGGTGCGAAAAGATATGAGTTTTGATCTGAATTCAGTTGAAGCTATGCCAGTCAGTAAAGATGTCCAAAGATATAAAATGTATTCAGGACTCTGATATCAAACTGAGATACGGACTTCATTGTACAGTGTTCATGATATCAGGGGAGATAACTTGTCAAATTCTTTTAATCAGCCCAAACAAAACAGATTTTATCATTTATTTGTATTGTATATATTAATTATGAATGAAATAGATTACTAAAACTCATAGTGTTAAAAAGCAGATTAATACTTGTCGAGGATATATAAGGGGTAATATAAAGATTTCCATGTTTATTGAATATCAAGAAATAAAAATGAATTCAAAATGACTTATTGGTTTTTATTATTAATGTTGTGATTATACATGATTATTCAAATCAAAAATGCTAATAGCATTTGAATTTTTTTGTTATTGAAAAGAAGAGGAATATACAAGGCATCATTCAAAAACCAAAAAGACGAATAAATTCAGACAAAATCATGACCAAGTAGAAAAACAATGGAATGATAACCAAGTTCATAAAACGTTACAAAGAAAACGTAAGATTGAGGAATACGAACCCCACAAAAAACCGGGGATAATCTCCGAAAGTGTAAGCATTTCTGCTTTACTAGTTGAAGCCATATGTTTCAATTTATACATATACATGTATATTGCAAGTACATCTGTACTATCTTTTGAATGCATATCGAAGATCTTCATATACAAAGTTCAAGTCATTTATTTTATCCATTTCAAATTAAACCGCATGATGCCATTCCAATACAACATGCAATAAGAGAACTTGAGCTCTTAATGCTAGTGACTAGCAAAATTTGAAATCTGAAAGAGCCAAAAATTATACCAAAACCAAACTAGTGTTGGGGCATAAGCATGAACTTTAGCAATGTCACGAATCAGTGTCGCAAACAAAACATGTAAGATTTTGATAAGTGATAAACCCGTTGAAGATAACACAGAAACTAATTAGGTGTATATAACAGATTGTATCTTACATATTTCTCATGTCCGCTTAATCATCGTTTTTATAGATAACTGATCAAGTAATTTGTTTGTTGTGTTAACGTGCCTCTATACGTAACAGATTAACACATTTTATACACAATAGCTTTGTTTTAATTTTATATGTACTTATGTTACGGATGGTTTTCATATTTGCTGTTAATATGCATGTATCTATGCACTACATTTTTCAACTGTCTTATTTAAAAATTGTCTCATTGGCAAGTATACCACATTTCCTTATTCTGTTGATTTATATAAAAACATATTCATTAGCATACATGATCGATTTATATTTCAATGTAAAAAGTAAAAAAAGGAAGCCCCGTATTTATTTCATAGTGATTTTTCTATATAAAACCATCCTTTATGTACAAACAGATGCATGTAAAGAGTAAGGGCTGTACTTTTCTGGTCCTTCGTGGTCATTTAGCTTCTTATGTATTAATACATCCATGGCTTTTAAAATTTTGATTTTGATCGTTTCTGTTGAGGTTAAAACCGGAAAAACGCACACATCTTTAATTTCTAGAGTTTTGTCGATACCACAGATGGCTTAGGTATCAATAACCAGTAGTTTGAGCTTTGCCACTTACATGTTTTTGAAGCATACATTTCTTAATTTCTCAGTTGATAGATTAGTAATTTTTGAGAATTTTTTTTTTTTAACTCCCTTAAGATGGTTTTTGCTATACCGTTAAGGTCCCTTTTGGTTATATAGCCTCTTTAAATATTTATACATCCCTTGCTTTCAAATGTTGGTCTATAGCGTTAACCAGAACAACTTCGAACATGCTGACATTTTCTGACATCGGTGTACCACTTTCATATTCATTTCATTGCCGCTAGACGAACAACGGCTGATATTTTCTGATATCTATACCCAGACACCCGGGTTATATGTTTATCTTTTTATTTCTGACATTTTCCCTTCCCTTAGACAGTTTTACGAGAAAGTATAAGCTTGGTCATTTCTTCTCTTACACTGTGACATCGATGATAACTTCTCAGACAATGTGACATCGCTGATAAGATCTACTAACAATCTCAAAGCCGCCGTGATACGAGAATTACAGGGCGGCTGAGCAGGGTATTATAAACGAAGGGTAGGGACATATATATTGTTCAAACATTATTATGAGTAAGCACAAGGGTATTCCAAGAGAGACTTCTAACCTATAATGATATTTATACATTTTCAATTAACCATACATATTGTGGCGGGGTCCACCTTGTTTAATAGCGCTCAGCCTTCTCTTAACTTAGGACAGTGGTGTAACAGCGCAACATATGAACAATCTATATATCTGAAGGCATGTCTTCCGATAATTTACAGAATATCAGATGTAGATGATCATGGAAAGTTGCTCCCATGAAAATGGAAAGTTCCCTTTAGGGAAATTAAAGTCGCATATTAAGTCGGGAAGCTTTGTTCAAACAAACCCAGCAGTTTTGATAGTATTAAATGTATACTTTACAAGAAGCCTCGGTGTCGTGAGTGGACTAGGTACATGTAGTTCATTTGCAGTGATTGCTAGCATCTCAACTCTGAGGTTGTGAGTTTGAAACCGCTCGTGGCGAAGTTTCTTAAACTCCATTTTTAATTGACAAGAATTTTCCGTCGAAGGTAGGTGGTTCTTTTCGGGTACACCGCCTAACCCCAAAAATAAAAAATGGTAATCATGATATACCCAAGATTGCTGAAAGTATCATTAAACACCAAACATCAAACAAACAATATGTTTTTTCGAATTATTTATTTTTACATTTATAAATTGTAACAAGCAATTTATATGCATTGAAAATATAAAAATTAAATAAAGATAGATTTTGATAATTTAAATTATTTCAGCGTCTATACATTTTTGTCACTTATATGTTATCAACTATATCTATCTATATCTTAGTGAATATTATTGCATTAAATATGGATAAAGAAACTTATTTTTAAGTAGAATGTAATATTAGTTGAATTTATTGTACGGTTTAAGAGTTGTGATAAAATCTTTATTACACATAACTTCCTCTTAATCGTATTTTAAGCCAGAGTTGCCTTATGTTTTATTACAAAAATATCATTTTAAAATAGTTCATATTTTACAAAGCTTTATCTAAACATTTCCAATTTCACCCCATAAAACCGATGCCCGATTACTATTAGTGCGACACCTTAGTATATTTTTGTTACGTTCGAATAAATAAATCTGAAGATGATATAGATCTATAATATGAGGTAATGAAATTAAAGGTCCATACCTCCGTATCAAACAAATGTTTTTAATCTCAGCACGAGGCTGCAGACTCGATCTGATAGGTAAACGTGTTATCGTCTATCCTTCCACAGAAGTGTTAATTGAGATCGATGAAAATTTTAGTTGAAAAATATTATTTCGGAATTGGTATTTATCATTTTAATATGATATGATCGTAAACTAAGAAAAAGATAAGCAATCACTAGTTAATGTGTTGGGAAAATGTAAATATGCACGACCCTTCTTCTATCATTAACAGCATGCTTGTGTATCTCATCAGTATTTATCTGTGCTTCAAAAAGGCTTGCGAACGATTGTGACTATCGACTATCTTACAACTAACAGGAATCATAGACACGTGATTCTTGAGCGTTAAAGGTTTAATTAGTATCAGTGAGTTTCAGTCACAACCATTTGATTTCGTAACGCTTCACTGCTATTTTTTTATTATCCATGCAAGTCAGCTATCATCCTTCTAAAAGTCTGGGAGCAGTTCTTCATCAATTATATAGTTTTCAAACAATACATTTTGATAAAAAATAAATCTGTTTATAAAATGTGCTATTGGTTTGTAATTTCGTAACGGTGTCCTCAAGACTTAAAAAATCTTTGAATACAGTTTTTGTATTTGTTTGAAATTTCTTAATGGTTTCATAAAAAGACATGAATATGAAGAAGATCCAGAACCAGAGCAGTTTAAAAGAGAATAAGACATTAGAACAATGAAAAGATGCAAGAACGAGAATAAGACATTACAACCAGAAGATCGATGCATGACCGAGAATAAGACATTACAGCCAGGAGAACGACGCATGAACAAGAATAAGACATTAGAACCAGAAGAACGATGGATGAACAAGAATAAGACATTAGACCCAGGAGAACGATGGATGAGCAAGAATAAGACATTAGAACCAGGAGAGCGATGGATGAGCAAGAATAAGACATTAGACCCAAGAGAACGATGGATGAGCAAGAATAAGACATTAGACCCAAGAGAACGCTATTGATGAGTAAGAATAAGACATTAGACCCAAGAGAACGATGGATGAGCAAGAATAAGACATTAGACCCAGGAGAACGATGGATGAGCAAGAATAAGACATTAGACCCATGAAAAAGATGTATGAACAAGAATAAGACATTAGAACCAGTAGAACGATGCATGAGCAAAAATAAGACATAACAAACAGGTGATCGATGCATGACCGAGAATAAGACAATAGAACCATGAGAATGGTGCATGAACAAGAATGAGACGTTAGAATTAAGAGAACAATGAATGAACGAGAATAACCCTTTAGAACCAGGAGAACGAAGCATGCACGAACAAGAATAAGACATTAGAGCCAGGAGAACGATGGATGAGCAAGAATAAGACATTAGACCCATGAGAACGACGCATGAACAAGAATAAGACATTAGACCCAGGAGAACGACGCATGAACAAGAATAAGACATTAGACCCAGGAGAACGACACATGAACAAGAATAAGACATTAGACCCAGGAGAACGACGCATGAACAAGAATAAGACATTAGACCCAGGAGAACGAAGCATGAACAAGAATAAGACATTAGAACCAGGAGAACGACACATGAACAAGAATAAGACATTAGACCCAGGAGAACGACGCATGAACAAGAATAAGACATAACAATCAGGTGATCGATGCATGACCGAGAATAAGACAATAGAACCATGAGAATGGTGCATGAACAAAAATGAGACGTTAGAATTAAGAGAACAATGAATGAACAAGAATTATCCTTTAGAACCAGGAGAACGAAGCATGCACGAACAAGAATAAGACATTAGAGCCAGAATATTGATGCGTGATTGAGAATAAACACAAGAACCAGGAGAACAATGCATGAACAAGAATAAGACATAAAAACCAGGAGAGCCAGGAGAACGATACATGAATCAGAGTAAGACATCACAACCAAGAGAACAATGTATTAACTAGAATAAGACATTGCATCCGGAAGAACGATGCATTAACAAGAATAAGACATTATAACCAGGATAATGATACATGAATAAAAATAAGACATCACAACCAGGAGAAAGATGGATGAACGAGAATAAGACATTACAGATAGAAGAACGACTAATGAACGAGAAAAAGACATTACAGCCAGAAGAACGATGAATGAACGAGATTACGACATTAGAGCCAGAAGAACGGTTAATGAACGAGAATAAGACATTAGAGCCAGAAGAACGATGAATGAACGAGAATAAGACATTATAGCCAGAAGAACGATTAATGAACGAGAATAAGACATTACAGTCAGAAAACCGATGAATGAACGAGAATAAGACATTAGAGCAGGAAGAACGATGAATGAACGAAAATTAGACATTTGAGCCAGAAGAACGACGAATGATCGAGAATAAGACATTACATTCAGAAGAACGATGAATGAACGAGAATAAGACATTAGAGCCAGAAGAACGATGAATGAACGAGAATAAGACATTAGAGTTAGAAGAACGATGAAGGAATAATAATAAGATGTTAGAACTAGGAGAACGATGAATGAACTCTGTATTATATTATATTATAACATTTAACAATTTGATGTACACCTTTCTAAAGAATTCTCAGAAAGATGAGTTTTAACCAACTTTAATGTCTTCCTATTTCTATATGCTGTACTATGATGATATAAAGTTTTTTTTTCGAAATTCCTTTTAAAATTGCAATAATCTTTCCCTACAATCTTATACAAGCTACATTATGAAACGCACAGTAAAAGCCTTGGTATATATATCGGTACACGATTAACATCTTTTTGTTTAAAATCTATAATAGATTTTCACGAATATGGTTTGATTCTAAAGCAATAGATGAAACATGTTTTCTACTGATACGGTATATTGAAAATGAGAAATGCAAATATATTTCTTTTTTATATAAAAAAAGTATAACAGAGATGTGCACTTTATTCAACTTTAATTTCGACAACATAGTAAAAATTCCAGATTGATCAAGTTTTAACTTATTCATCAATATGGTTCTGACGAAATTCGAGCACCGCTGATGAAAACACATGTACAATATATTCAATTCATTTCGGTATAATGTAATTTCTTGCATTGACTGAATTGAAACCTTGTTCTGTAAAATAATTGTAGAAAAGATCGTTAAATGTTCCTCGTAATGCTTAAAAAAATATATTACAACAAAAATTTTTAATATCTCATGAATTATTTCCTTATAAAACACTAAAATGAATGTCATCAATTGTATCGTATACAGAAGAGAAAAAATATTGTTTTTCAACATAAATCAGAACCTGTTATAATATACGGCTTTGATATTTCATACCTATTGATCATATTACAATCCATACAAATAAAAGGCATTAGATTTAGATATCGAATGATCATAAATATTTGATGGCATATACAATATTCTTTTATTTGGTACCTTTGTATCTATGGACACGTGTGCTGTTAACTTTTAAAATTTTGATATAATCCTAAAATAGGGGAAAATATAGTTAATCCACAGTGTAATTTAGTTATGATACGCATTCGTAGGTTTGTCTTGAATAAGTTTCAGAAAAATTTAGTGATGAACCGACCTCCAAACCACCCAAGTGTTATCTAAATTGCACCAATCCATAACTTCAATTTTGTAAAAACCAAACAACCGATGTTTTGTTTTATTTCTCAACATTTTAGAAGAATTTGATAATACTTCATGGTTATTATTCCTTTTGTAAGGAATGCATGCCCATCACTTGTTTTAATTACTTATTCATAAAAGATGACTTTTTGTGGACGTCGCATGCGACGGTTCCGTAAATTTAATTTTTTCACTGGATATTTTTGACTGTTTTGTGTATATTTATGTATATTTAGCTATGCTAACACACGTGAATTATGCCAAATTATAAAAAAATACGAATTATAGTTAGTCCCTAAGAAAAACGTAGAAGGTTTTCGCTACTTTTTTGCCAAATGAGTGCAATTTGGGTAATCGGTTCAAAAGAGAGGCGAAAGATACCAAAGGGACATTCAAACTCATAAGTCGAAAATAAACTGACAACACCATGGCTAAAAAAGAAAAATATACCAACAGACAAACAATAGTACACAAAACACAACATAGACAACAAACGAACCCCGGCAAAACTGCGGGTGATCTCAGGTGCTGCGGAAGAGTAAGCAGATCCTGCTCCCTGCTGGTACCTGTCGTGATGCTTATGTTATTACAAAACTGGTGCAATTAGGGTACTTTGACGTTATATAATTTGCAGGCATCATACATTATATATACGTACTACATAAAATAGACTTTTTCGGTCGTGATGACACACTATAATTGACTTTTCAAGATTTTCTTGTTTTGAAACCAGTTTGTAATTTTTTTTCCAAATGTCATAAACAATACACCAATAAAGACAGCTATTGCAGCCTCCTGAGAGTCACATAATGTTATTGTTATCATGATATATTTATAATTAAAAAACAAAAAAACACTAAAATGAATGTTTAACATCCTGCCTCACATCACATACACTTTCTACCAAAATTCATGATTACTTCAAACTAAAATTTTGGCGTTTCCCTTAGCAAATCAGAAACATTCTTCTGTACTTTTTTTGTTTTCGTACAAAATGTAACTGCTTGCTCCTATATTGATAAACAGAAATGTGTGAACCTTTCACAGAATCTTACTCACATGAATTACTGTTGCATCCCAAATTTCATTTCTCTATCTGAATAATTTTTGTTGTTGTTTTATTTGAGATGGCATGGGCATGGACTCAGGCATACCTGCATGCACACTATTGATTGATTGATGTTTAACGCCACTTTCATCACTATTGTGCTATTTCGAGGCGGTCAGTTTTTATTTGTGAAGGAAGCCGGAGTACCCGGAGAGAACAACCGACCCTCAGTAGGAAAACTGACAAACCTATTCAATTAAGATTGGAGTCGAACACACCTGCCACGTGCCGGATTCGAACTAACAACCTCAGTGTTGACAGGCTAGTGATACAGTAGTTCGACTACTTTTTTCTTCTCAGTCGGCTACCGAGGCCATACCTGCACGCTATAGTGTACATACATGTCCGCTCGTCCTCAACCCTTAATCATAATTTGATGACACTCTCTCAGAATCCGCACTTTCTAACGTCTAGTTACCTCATATTTTGTTTTTGGACAAAAGTATTTACGGTTTTTTCCACACCAAACTCATGGACTGAGCCATTGCTTTTTTTGTACCCATTTTGTATCGTAACTCCTCCTAAACCCCTTAGTAAAATTTATTGAAACTTTCTCAGAATCTTTACCATATAATGCTATTATGCAACTTCATTTTGTTTATCATAATCTTTTTTTGGGGTTGCCTTTATTAACTCATGGACCACTCCATTGCTTAATTGAGGGTGTACCAATGATGTATCCACAACTCCTTCTAAAGACCGGCCTTTTTATAATTTATCGAAAGTTTCTAAAAATCTTAACCACATAAAACTATTGTCGATCTGCTTTTGCTTTTTTTTGACCAGACTCCTTTTATGGTTTCCTTACCAAGACATGGACTTTGTCATTGCCTTAGTTTGGGGGTACACATTTGAATCTTTAACCCACCCTCCCCAAACCTCTTTTTACAATTTATTAAAAACTTTCTCACAACCCTTACCATATAATACCATTGTTCACCTCCCAGATTGTTTTGATGTCAATCCTAACCAAATCATGGACTTTGAAAGATGCAAGGGATATCTGATGGTGAGCTTTGCTCGCAATACTACTATCTTTGATAGTATTTATGATTTCATAAACGTTCCTATAAAAAAAAACTGCAAAGAAACTTGTATTATTTTTTATCGTCTTTCACTTCGTCTATATCACTTTGCGCTATCGCTCCGTAATTCTTCTATCGAGTGAGGAGAAGTTATCAGCGACGTCACAATGTGCGAGGAGACCATTATAAAGCTTGCTTTCGTCAAGTGTAAAACTTTCTAAGGGAGAGGAAAAGACCAGTTTTAGAACAATATACAGATTATCGGGTTTTCAACATATATCGTAAACTATCAGCCGATCGACACAATGTCAAGTTTTATTGCTCGTTCGCTCCGCTCATTCACCAAAAAGGTTCACATTATGGCACGTGACTGATATTTTACGATTTCAATGTGTAGAACACGTGATAATCTGTACTTAACATTCGCGATGTTCAACTATACATGACGTATGTATCTTCACTGAAGTTACTGTAAGCTAGTCATGTTAATAATCACATCTATTGCTTTGAACTTGAAAATCACTCTTGGTCTGTTTTATACCTTGAATCACATTTAGAAATCGACAGTGGAGTTTGGTTGAGAATAAAATATTCCTATAAAGGTAGTGAGGGAAAAAGACTTATTTGTGTTAATACAAAAATGTGCATTTCTATCAAAATGTTTCTTACATATTATGCAACACTCGTCTTAATGACAATGCTAATTGTATGATATAAAAACGACTAAAAGTCGTTACCATAACACCGAAACAATAACAAAATTTACTAATAACACCAAAACGACTATAAGTCGCTACCAATAACATTGACAGAGTGGTATATTAGCATTATCAATGTAAAGTTGAATCATTTTGTATATATAATTATATATACAAATAAAGATGCAACAAAGCAGGTTTCAGCCCAACAGGGCGTTTAAGTTAACAACAAGCATACTAAAACAGTCGTCAAAACCTTTAATTCAAATATAGAGAAGATTAACTTTACACATTACATTTGCAAATTGTTCATACAAGGAGAAGTCAAGTTAATGTATTAATTGAACCATTATTGAAACAACCATTCAACAAATTAAGATTAACAAAAATCTACCGGTCATCATAAGGGTTTCTGCAATGCACAAGTCTTAATATCATTTCGAGTTTAGCAAGCGATATTAAAATAAGGAGATGAGATATACGATTGCCAATGTTCAAATAAAGTGGATGTAAGCAATTATAGGCAACCGTACGGCCTTCAACAATGAAAAAAAACCCATACCGTATAGTCGGCTATAAAAGGCCCCGATATGAAAAATATGAAACAATTCAATTGAGAAAACTAACGGCCTAATGTGTAATAAAACAATTACTGAAAAACAAATATGACAGACATGAACCAACGACAACCACTGAACTACGGGATCTGTCATTTGGTCTCTTGTGGAGAGTTGTCTCATTGGCAATCATACCACATCTTCTAGTTTTTATAGTAATGAATTATCCAAATATGAACAAAATTAATACATGATACTGACACCAAAATGTAAGTAGACAAAAACCAATAGAAAACTGATTACCACTAACACGAATCTAGACTTGAGATAAACGGCATAAAATATGTGTCTCACTCTCTTTTATCTCGGGCAGCTTAAGAACAACAAGCAAATTAGAAAATAAATAAAAAACAGGGAAATAATCTGAGATTAGTTCTATAGTTAAGGATAACTAAAACACAGCAAATAAAAAGATACGAATATATCTTGATCTTTTTTAAAATTTTGTCGTAGGTATTTTTCAACGACAAAGAAAGGCATTCTGTTTCTCATCAAGTTCATTTTTCTATATTTTATTAACATTTATGTTCATTCAAAGTTGTATGGAGTCCTATACTTCACATCTAAACTTTCTTAAAACAAGGAAAAGATGATATTATACTTTTTATGCAAACTATATGAATTAAAGTAGATTGAATATATTATTTTTTCACCTCTTCTTATTTTCTCTTTTGAGACATATCTTTTACATTCTGAATTTGATACGTGTTAACAACACGTGTTAACAACAGGACACCACATCCTTTGGAAAATTAAATTCAAGAAATACAAATCGAACGTTATGAAATGAAATACTACAAATTGACATTTTAGATAAGTCATCAAAAATTACGTTGTAGCAACGCAGACACTTTATCATGTTGGCAAATATTAAAAATCTTCTTATCAAAATATATATCTTATCGGTAACTAACAAACATGTATGATTGGAAAGGCAATGCATCTTCTGGTGTATTGATTTCTTTGTATATATATACATCACTGGTATTATAAAAGTTGATAAAATCACATCTTCTTAACAGAATTGCTATTTTATGATGACGATCTAGTTTGGGACAGAAATAAATTTGACACAAGGGAGGTAATTCAAATATTTTATATACAAAATTAAAGTGTTCGGGAAATTTTTTTTTATCATGAATCTATCTCTTAGGAGGGAATTTTCTCTATGTTCATCTGTTACTATTTAAAACATGTTTAGCAGGTAGAAGGAAAGGACCAATGTAAAATTTGCAAAAATAATGTCTCTCTGTCTAATTTTTAAATGAAATGAATATTAAAGCGGATATATGGGATATTCACTAACAGTTAACGTTTAAAGTTAAGGTTCATTGGAAGGAATTGAAAAATATGCCGTGTTTACACCACAAAATCATGAAACATAAAATGCATTTAAAATTTGATTATCTTTTTCCTGCCATGCCTTAAAACTTTTCCAGGTGCACAGAGTAAAAATTGTGGTGTGAATACGGTCACCCCGTCATATTAGCCAAAAGGTTATGATGAACCTTATGAAACATGTAAGGAGACGTTATATTGAAACCACCAAGATAATCTGATTGCGTCAAATTATAACTGATATGATATGAATACTCATTTTATTATGTGCAAGAAACATGATAATTGACATTCCCAAACTACAATGAACCTCACCCTTTTCTCAGATTTCCGAACACGTATTCTCTAGCGAATATTAAAAAGGTTTGTTCGCCTATCAGTTGTATGTATGATTCATTCAAAATGAAGGCAATTATGCAACTGACATAAACTCATAGTTTTGGAAACTAAAACAAAAAATCCAACTGCAATTGGTTGGCCTTAAACAATATGAGCACGTGACACATCATAGAATATTTCTTTTGCAATTTATTGTGTAAAAAAAATGAAATAAAATGTAATAACTAACTGAAACTGATAGAATTCACAATCAAAGTATTTGACATTGCGGAAGAGGTCCAGATGTTAATAACCATCGAACAAGATATTCATCACTTACTTGTTAAGCTCAATGTAGGTACATGCAGTAGTTTTGATTGCATAATTTGTACAACTTTGAAGTATTACTCCTTTTGAATACTGAATTTGTTGTGCGTTTTTGGTGTAGATGGTGTCTTTTCTTCTAAGAAAAAAATGATCACCTTAATTCAGAAATGTATTATTTCACCCTAATTGTAACAACAAATAAGAAATGAGTTTTTTTTTTTTTAAATACTTGGAGCTGGTCTCCTCAGTAGACAGATTGGTTGTATAAATATTATTTATAGCTGAAAAAATACTTGGTGCAGGTGGCAGATATTTCGGAGTCACTGTTGAGGTTATTTTAAGCTCGACCGAGGGGATGAAAGCTCGATATTTTTGGATAACTGCCTGTTGTTAAGATCGTATGCTTAAATGTTCCTCCAAATATCCTTTTTTGAATTTTTGAGTTGTTTGACTGCTGTGTCCTTGACAACTCGAATCATTCATAGAGTAAACTATATGATGTTTCTGATTTAATTCAATTCTGTCTCTAAAATATGGGAAATATATATAATGTAAAAAACAAAAATATCATTCTCTAATGGTAATACAGATATTAATTGCACACCGGTTTTATTCAATTTTTCTTCAAAACGTCGAAAAGTAAATGATCATGACATAGATAAAGATAAATGCTATAAAGAATCAAACGAAATTTGATATACTTTAAAATACTTTAAAGATAAGTGCATACGTTGCTGGTGGACTGTTAGTCCCAAAGGGTATCGACAACTCAGTAGCTTGTGCTTCGGAACTGTCAAGATTTAAAATTTTTTTTCGTAAATTTTCTATCGATTTTAGAAATTATTAGAAACTAAGCTTCCAACTCCCTCAGGCAAAATGACCTTAAATGGTTTTGTTCATCTTTTTAGATCCCTTTTCTGTAGTCCTATATGGATCCTGACATTTTAAAATATACTTTCGTCCTTGACCTTCAATTGTGTGGGTTTGAGTGTTCCTGATGAAGATAAATCCAGAGCCGGAGGAGCGATTAATGTTCATGAGTAAAATATAATAAAGAACGACCCCCCCCCCCCCCCCCCCATGCCATGTTCTTTTTTTCAAAAGCAGGATTTGAGTGGTTTTGGTCATTCGCTGAGAGGTATCTAGTGCAGGTTAAGGTAGCAATACACAGTTAGTATCATTTCCCCACTAATCACCTTTGAAAAGTTGAATAAAGAACTTTTAAAATGTTGACCACATGATGATATAAAATCAAATGCATTTCTGGACTGTACATGAATTTGAAGCCGTTTGCACTTCTTCATAACAAAACATGGGTCAATATCTTCTCTGGAATGATATCTTTCCATTTAATCCACTTTCATAGCAACAACTTTCTATATTCTTATTTTTTCTTTAATTCTTCAATTTCTTGAACTTTTTCTAAAATAAAAAAAAAAAAAAAAACATAATCGCGGATGTCAAAATGCAAAACAAACATCCCTACTTGTGCACCGCTATCTAACGCTGAACTACTTTCTAGGGCTCTAAAAATCAGTATTATACGAGTATATACATTAGATGACTAGAATTTTCAACTTTGCCGGATCAGATAGAATTAAGATATCATTACTAATAGATTTTTTTTTTTCATAATTGATACTTTGACCACCCTTATTGGAAGAACGAAATGTTAAAGCATAAATTTCAAACTTCCTTTTTATAAACTTTGCTGCTTCAAATTTCATCGTTCTCCATGTACGTGTACAAATGCCTTTTGTTCAAACAGTACAGAAGTAAAGAACAAAGAATTCTTTTTGTCGCTCTGAATGATTAAAAGTACAACTTCTTTTTGAAGGCATAAATATCATTACTTATTTAACAAGGTTGTAACAAATGTCTGCATCGTTTCTCAATTATAAATAAACGATATTACTTTATCGTTTATCAACGGAAAGCCTTTATGAATTGGCTGCTGAAGTCAGATATATTTATTACTTCATGCTAATCTCCATCTCATTGTTCCGAATTCATTTGTAGTCTGTCATATCTTTTATCTTCTCCATCTTGTTTCTAAGGTGACAGAGCGAATAATGCTCTATCGGGACAGATAAGCCAGATCGAATATTGATAGAGGGCGCCTTGGTGATCATGTGATAAGATAAACATCAGATAACGTCGTCCATGTTGGCATGAGAGATTCTGATAAGGGTATTGTACATAAATGAAAGATGTTAGAGATAATTTTGTAATGAACTTGACGGAGAATTTTTTCCCTTATTGGTAAAATCAATATGAAACCGTGATATGATGGGCTGATAAACGTCAGATATGTTTTGTAGTAACAATAAATATTGGAAACTATAGTCAAAACTGTCTTTTCTTTCCGTATATCGCATCATTACGAATGAAAGGAAATGAGAAACACGTCATGGTATATTTTTACTCAAACCAAACATAATTTTCCATGTCGTGTTTGAAAAAAGTGCATGTAAGACTTTGTAATGTATAGCATCTTATAAATAGTAAACAGGAAACTTTGATATCGAACCTTAGAGATCAGTTAGGATTTAAAAGATAGTCGGAAGATACCAAAGAGATATTCAAACTCATAAGTCGATAACAAATTGTCAACGCCATGGAAAACAATAAAAAACGACTAAAAGACAAACAGTCCACAAAACACAATATAATTAAAGACTGAGCAACACGAACCCCACCAAACTGGGGATGATCTCAGGTGCCCCTGAGCGGTGAGCATATTTAAGTATAAAATAATTTTTTATTTCCCAAAGATACTGGTAGTCAAGTTTTACATCAGTTGATACTACTTTTTGATTTCATATCGCTATCCCTTCCGAGATATCCCGGGTTGTAGACAATAAGTGGGTTTTTATTTACCTGTTTCATGGTATAACATCTGTGTCTTTCCAACACGCCTTCTTTTTCCAGAAGCAGTACAAATTTCCAGCCTTTCATCCGTGTCACCCTACCTTAAGAGCTTGCCAATTTAATATTTATTGTCAATTTGTTCTCATCTTGAATATGCATTACATTGGATGTTAATAAGGGAGATCATTTGATTAATAGTTTGTATCAATAGGTACAGTCATGGTTGATTGTCATTCCCTGACAATAAACGAACCGTCCTATACCCCAACCCCCAAGGAAGGTTGGTGCAAAATGCGTGATTGCATGTTGACGAAAAGTAACGATAGTTTATATAGACACGATGCATTGATGATATAATAATCAGGCGTCCGTCTGTCCTTCCGGTCTTGTTAGCGCTTGCGCACTCACGTGTACAATTCTTGGCAGATTTATTTTTATAAAACTTCTGTTACAGGTTTATTTCAGCAATGACTCGATCAAATTAGAAAATCAGTGCCGATAAACAATTTTTGAAAGAGTTATGAAACTTTGAAATATCAATTTTATGGAAAATTGCAATGTTAGCGCTCTCATGTGTACAATTCCTGACAGATTTTAATGAAACTTATGTCATAAGTTTAAACCAACAATGTCTCGGACAAGTTCGAAAATCAATGCCGATCAACAATTTTTAAAAGAGTAATGCCCTTTGAAATATCAATTATATAGACAATTGCACCGTTATCGCTCTCATGTGTACAATTCTTGCCAGATTTTTATCAAACTTATATGGAATGTTTATATCGGTAATGATTCCGACAATTTTGACCATCAGTGCCGATGAATAATTTTTAAAAGAGTTTTGCCCCTTAGAAATATTACTCATATCGAAACTGCATTGTAAGTGCTATAATGTGTACAATTTTTGACTGATTTTTATCAAATTTATGTCAAAGGTTTATATCAGCAATGTCTCGGACATTTTCGAAAATCGGTGCCGATCAAATATTTTTCTTAGAGTTATGCCCCTTGGAAGTATTAATTATATTGACAATAGCATTGCATTTGCTTTTCACGCCTTCTTCTCTCTAAGATATTTATATAAAGTTTTAAAGAACAAAAAAAAAAACGTTTTTTAGTAATTGCCTTTTGACAGATAAAATATTTGCATGGGACATTAGAACTCTGTTCTTTTATTATCTATAAAAGCAAACACATACAAAAGTTTTATTCTAACCCTATAAACTTTGGAAATTGACGTCCATGTCATGCGCATGCACTAAATTCTGACGTTTACAATTAGCTTTCACCAATAAACAAAACTCAAACTGTATAGAAAGTCATAAAATACCCCGCGGTATGACAAAATATTTAACAATTCAAAAGAGACAACCTACGGCCTGATACGATGCTAAATTGATAACCTTTAAGAATAAGTTTACTCAATAGGAACAATAAGTTTATTTGAGTCGTATCTTGGTGCACGAGCTTTGTGTGTGATCTCAGGTGCTCCGGAAGGGTAAGCACATCCTGCTCCACACGTGACACCCGTCGTGTTGCTTATGTAAATACACACTCGGTGATGTCAAATAATAGCGAAAGAGGATGGGATTGTGGTAACGACAGTTGGAACATGTCCATAGTCATCTGTGAAACAGATATTCCATAACGGTGAACCAACTCGTGTTGGCGTCCGTAAAATTGTCGAAGGGATGACTTCAACTTAACACTTTGGAATCCTTGGTGCATGAGCTTCCTTGTAAACAGAAATCCTCAATCATGGAAATCATGATATGAAATGCAAGCTCTGGAATATCGTATCAATTAGGAAATATATACTCCGTATATGCTGGAAAGTGGCAACATAGAAATGAAATGTTCACTATTGGGAGGCTGAAATCATCTATTGTGTCATAAAGATTTGTTCTCAACCTTTCCTCATTGTCAATGTCTAGGATACGAGACAGACTCAACTTATCCTTCATTTCAAGTTCGATGGGATAATCGCGTTCAATATAAATACTTAATATTTTATGACGGTATACTGCTAAACCCCTAACAGGAGGGATTGTGCCTGATATTCATATGATGAAGACATAATCTTTTAATCAGTTTAATTGAGGTCTGGAGCTGGCATGTCAGTAACTGCTAGTAGTCTGTTGTTATTCATGTATTATTGTCATTTTGTTTATTTTCTTTTGTTTCCTATTCTGACTTCTCTTATACTGAGCTTTACTGTACGTACTGTTGTGCGTTTGTTTTTTCTACATTAGCTAGAGGTATAGGGGGAGGGTTGAGTTCTCAAAAAACATGTTTAAAACATCGTATAAATTATACACTTGCTGATCTGTTATCTATAATAAAAAATAATGGCAGACATCAAGTATTATGCAAACTGGGTCAGATACCAATAAGTAAATTATATGCTATTTTTCTAGAGTGTGATACAATTTCTTTTTTTAGCCCAATGTATGAATACACCCGTATTATTACAGCCTTTTGTCATCATAGGCTATTTCCTAGTATCGATAAACCTGAAAATCATAAACGGCATTTTCTTAAATTAAAATATATAAATAGAGGTATTGATTTTATTAACTTATCTAGTATATTCAATGACTCTACCATCCAAAGCCAAATACCTCCATATTTTGATAATATAGAACCACCTATTATTTCGTATTCTTATAAAAAAACCAGCAGAAGTTTGATTTTTAATTATACGTCAGTTACATCAGACGTCAATATAGAAAATAATGTTCTTTCCACTTGAGATTGTGAAACATCTAGTTTTAGATATGTTCCCTATGGTCATGTCCTTACAGGAGACCTCAACATCGTCGAAGACCGTGAGGTCATAACTTTTCTTAAGAAAGGACCGAAATATCGTCCTCCATCTAAAATAGATTGGAAACAGTGTCGTCAGATCATTAAAGACGCTCTGTCTGTCTACTGTAAAAATTGGTGTAAACGTGAAAAATCTGATAAAAAATCTCTAGACAGTTATTTGAATAAAATTATGAATACTGTTAATATTCGTATACTAGTATCTCATTTTGAAAACAATTCTGAAATTAGTAATAGGGTCCATGATATTCCCATTTCCAGAATAAAAAATAAACTCCAAGTACTCGCAAAGCGGTTTGTGTTCGTACCGGCAGACAAAGCAGCAAATAATGTAGTGGTGGTGTGACGCATATACTACACGGAAGTTCTCCAAAACGAAATTACAAATTCATCTACATTCAGGTCCGTACGCTCCACAGAGAGTCAAATTGTAAACAAGCATATCACCGCCACTACCCAGCTTAAAGCCTCTTCCGAACATTTGAAAGTCCCTACTATGTACTGGTTACCTAAATTGCACAAAAAACCATTTAAATTCCGTTTCATTTCCGCATCTAGTAAGTGTTCTACTACTAATCTATCAGTGCTTCTAACTACCTCCCTTACTACTATCAAAGAACTTGTTATTAACTTTTGTAATAAAGCTTATGAAAATAATGGTATTAATTATTTTTGGAGTGTTAAAAATTCTTTAGAGGTTTTAGATAAAATACATGCTTTTGATGGTCCTTTTAATTCTGTTGACAGTTATGATTTTTCTACTCTCTATACTACACTTCCACACAATCTTATCAAGAAAAAGTTTTCATATTTAATTAAATGGTCTTTTGAAAAATCTCATTACAAATTTATTTGCTGTAACTCGTTTAAAGCCTTTTTCTGTAACGAAAAAGGAAAGTATGCTAGATACACTTACTGGAAATGTGAAGATATGATTGAAGCTTTAAATTTTCTCCTGGACAACATATATGTACGTTTCGGCGATAGAGTGTATCGACAGGTAGTAGGTATTCCTAAGGGCACTAACTGCGCCCCTTTAATAGCAGATTTATTCCTGTATTGCTATGAATCTCAGTTTATGACCAAACTCAGTAAAGACACGTCATTGTTACATTTGGTTGATACATTCAACAATACCTTCCGTTATTTAGATGATATTTTTTCGTTAAATAATCCAGAGTTCTCTAAATATACTACCGAAATTTACCCAATAGAACTTACTTTAACTAAATCTAACATAAACAGCAGTAGTTGTCCTTTTCTGGATTTGGACATTTCAATCTCTAAAGGAAAACTCCATACGAAAATTTACGACAAAAGAGACGATTTTTCATTCCCTATTGTTAATTTTCCTTTTTTAGACGGCGATGTTCCTTTGGCTCCATCATACGGTGTTTATATATCCCAACTCGTTCGTTATGCCCGTGTGTGTAGTGATGTCATAGATTTTAACGAACGTAATCAATGCATCACTGGTAAATTATTAAATCAAGGATTTCGTTACAATAAATTACGTAAAACTTTTGCTAAGTTCTTTCATAGATACAAAGATTTGATTAGTAAATTTGGCTGTACTTGTAGAAAACTGATTAAAAACGGTATTTCACATCCTAAATTTTACGGTAACATTGTACTTAAAGCGCGGAAATCACTATGTGATCCGTGTAAACTCATCGAACCTTTAAACAAAATTATTAGTAAAGGTTATCTTACCAATGTTGTAATTAGATCTTTGAATATAGTTTACATTGGCATTAATATCGATTTTGTCATCAGCAAATTAAAACATAACTAAATTTGTATTTTTTTCAAGCGGGTTGTATAAAGACACACCCACGTTCGTTTAGATCTGTAAAGAGGTTAAACTCCTAACTATCCTACTGTCTGTCGATACATTTATTTTTGGCATTGCACTAGTCATGTATTCTTTGACTGTCCATGACGTTAAAACACTAAATCCCTGGGATGTGTTTTAGTTGATTTTAGTCTCTGATGCATGATTTTTTATTATTAATTGTTTTGGCTTTTAACTAGCTGTCAGTAACTGCGAGTACTCTCAAATCGTACTTTCTTGTTTATTTGACCTGTTGATACTAATTGTATTGTTTTTTTTTTGGTTATTTAATGTTATTCAGGGTTATATCTGGTCTATATACCATCTTTGATAAGTGTTTGGTATTACTATAAATTTTCACTTCGTACTATGAACATCAAAATTATTTATTTTGTAAAAATATTTCCTTTCTCTGTTGGTACTGTACACGTATACCTAACAACAAAATTATTTTCATTTACCTGTGTAAATATAAAGTTATTATAAATGGCTGATATTATTGTTCGAGCATATTGTTTTTCTTTAATTATTTAACATTTCTTACCGATATAACATGTTACTTTTATTATTCTACCCTTAGTTTATTTATTTTGTATTTACATTGTGTCATAGGTCAAATTTATTTGTTCAGTGTATGTTCAATGGTGTTAATATGTCCTTTGATTGAGTTAAGCTATTTCAGTTGATATTTTATAGTGTGTCTTTCTATGTTGTGATGTTACACTATTGTTTCAGAAAAAGGGTGAAGGTTTGGTACCATTAAAACGTTTAAACCCGCTGCATTTGTTTGCAACTGTCCTAAGTCAGGAATCTGATGTTCAGTAGTTGTCGTTTGTTGATGTGGTTCATAAGTGTTTCTCGTTTCTCGTTTTTTATATAGATTAGGCCGTTGGTTTTCCCGTTTGAATGGTTTTACACTAGTAATTTTGTGGGGCCCTTTATAGCTTACTTTTCGGTGTGAGCCAAGGCTCCGTGTTGAAGACCGTACTGTGACCTATAATGGTTTACTTTTATAAATTTTGACTTGGATGGCGAGTTGTCTCATTGGCACTCATACCACATCTTCTTATATCTATTAACCCCGCCGCATTTTTGCGCCTGTCCCAAGTCAGGAGCCTCTGGCCTTTGTTAGTCTTGTATCATTTTTAATTTTAGTTTTCTGTGTATAATTTGGGGTTTAGTATGACGTCCATTATCACTGAACAAGTATACATATTTGTTTAGGGGCCAGCTGAAGGACGCCTTCGGGTGCGGGAGTTTCTCGCTGCATTGAAGACCCATTGGTGGCCTTCGGCTGTTGTCTGCTCTATGGTCGGGTTGTTGTCTCTTTGATACATTCCCCATTTCCATTCTCAATTGTATTAACTTTGAATTATTTAGTGAAATGGCATTATTTATATAACAGAACGTGAAATTAAATGAAAATGCTATCTCCATTTAATTTTATTAGAAGCTCATGTATTAAGTCTGTCTCATATGAATATACAAACAAGTCGGTAGAAAGGGAAGTACAATCAGTGCCCATGGGGATGCCGATTGTTTTTTGAAAACATGTCCTTCAAATATATTGGCAATATATTGGCAATAAAGAAATCAAGCATCTTGATAATGTCAGTTTGAATTAAAGTGGTTTTTTTTTACAAAGAATAATTTGTGTCTCTCCCTCAAACAAGATGTTAATATCTACGTTGTTCATTCTTTTCTAAGAAACACTGAATCAAGGTTGTTTAAATCGAACAGTCGAATTTTTTACATATTCTTTGAATGCTCTAAATGGACATCTGATGTCAAAAGAAACTTTTTTGAAGTAAAAAAGAATTAGGGAGATGTCGGAACATTTTTGTCCAAATAAAGGGTAAAAATCAGCTTAGGCCCCCAACGATAAGCTAATAGATGTACTGGTATAGTTATGCCTCCAACAATTTAAAATTTAATATAGAGATAGCCTCTATGATGTTTGCAAAACAGTGTATTTGTTTGATAAAGAATCATTTGTTCTTAATTTTCAAAAAGTAAATGAAATTAACAAATTTATAAAACAAAATATATAAATGAAGGCAACAGTGGATTACCGATGTTCAAATCTAATCATTCGATGAAGAAGAGAAAAAAGGAGACAAACGCAAACTTAATGAATGACATGAACTCCAAAAGGAGCGAGACTGGGTTCATCGACAACGAATGAACTGAACCCCAAAAGGAGCGATACTGAATGCATCGACAAGGAATAAGGAGTCTCCTCCTATGGGTGCATTGACAGGGAATGAGGAATCTCCTGCTGTGCATGCATCAACAGCCATGCGAATCAAACAAAACTTTAATTTGTTAATTTGGTTGACTTGTTTATTTGCTTGATTAATAATATGCACATTTATCCGTTTTATTTAAAACATAAATGTTTGTTAAAATAAAAAACACCAAGAACCACAAGTTTACTATAATAACTCAAAACATTATTAGTTGGAAGGGTTTCACACCTGATAGCACCAGATCGCGTTTTTGTGTTTTCTTCTCTTTCCAGTTGTACATCTCCCCATCGTATATTGATATGCTCTTGGCGACTCCCAAGTACTAACTTGTTGATATTATTCCAATAGATAGTATTTATCAAAATTATTGATCTTTAGAATATCCAAAATTGCCAACCCTAGAAAAGTCATCTATGACCTTTCAATCATTACTGAACAACTTATGCGGGTCTACAATATTACGATTCATATAATGCAATGTGAATGCATAAGTTTCTTACTTTTCTTATTACATTTTAATCTATTTACAGAAAAAATGAAAACAACACTTTATAAATTTCAAGCTTCCGAAGCGCTTTTCTGAATTTACCTTTACTAGGAACGATGCAAGCCAAATATTTGAAAGTCAAGGATGTATAAGACCCAAAACAAATGATGAAAAGCTATATGACCAGCAAGGACCTACAATAATAGCCAAGATCCAACTAAGGTCAAATTTGCTTGAGGGATGGAATATTTAAGATGGCGACGCCCTCATGTTTCACTGTAATCAAATTGAAGAAATTGTCAGAATACATATTTTATATGATCATTATATATTATATTGTATTATTGAGCCCTGAAATATAATGAATGTGTTTATATTACCGTTTATCACTATTTGGTGTATTTTTACTTTGATCTTCATGTGTGATAATTTTTCATATCATGCTACCCGCTTGAGATAGAAAATGATCGCTAGACACTTAGGGTGCACGTGCCGTTGTCAATGTAAACCTCAACTAGATTACATTAACTCTATTTGGCAAAACCTTTCGGAATTTTGAATTCTAAATTTTCTTTTACTTCGTTCTTTATTTGGCCTTTTCTTTTTTTTTATTCGAGCGTCACTGATGAGTATTTTGTAGAAGAAACGCGCGTCTTGCGTACACAATTGTAATCCTGGTATATATGATGAGTTTATTTGAACATTAGTCAAATTAAAACATTGACATATATGTATAATACTTTGCTTTTAAACTGTCTATTCAGGTACTCAGAATAATTGCATGTACTTACTGTACTCCTAGAGAACACTGAGCTAACGTATTATTAAATGCTTTCATAGATACATGGTTTGCTATACTCCCAACAAACGGAATATCGCGAACTACATTTAGTTTTATATATATGTTGTTTACATGGTGAGCTCGTAAATTAAGACTCGATCCATACATGCTTATTGTTCCTTTGAGAAATTTATTCCTAGGGTTTGTCAGTTTTGCATTATAGTAAACATTTTCCCTATCGATCCTGCCACTCATTTTATTTTTGATAGTTTACACGTAACTAAACACATAACCAAATAGCCTTTTTACCTAAAATGCATAACACATTAAAAGTATAAAACCGTTACTTATTACTTGGAAAGCCAGTTCTGTGAAATTATGGTACTGAAATACTAGTAGTACAATCAATTTGATGTACTGAAAAAGCAATACATTATTTAGGTAAATTTTTATTACTTCAAAATTATAGTACTAACAAAGTACACATGCAAAAATAACTATGTAGGGCGAGAGTTGTTGAGTACACAAAAACCTGTTAAACTTCGCCGCTTTCTTTATGTAATGTCCCAAGTAAAGAACCTGTATTCCATTGAATGTCCTTGGTCGCTGTCTGCAATATTTGTCTTTCATTCACACTGCTTGTCATTAAATTTATAGCTTCCCACTTTTTCGTTAATAAGGCTTTAATAGCTAACTATACTGGATGGGTTTTGCTCATTGTTGTGAGGCGTTCTGCGACCTTTTATTGTTCACATCATTGTTCTTTTGGTCTTTATGGAAATATTTGTAGTTGTCTCATTCGCAGTCTTATTCCATCTCTTAATGTTCACATAATAAAAGTCAATATTAGGAAACATAATACTTATGCGGGGGGAAACGGAGGAAAGTTTGACAGAAAGAAATATATTGAATGCAAACAAATTGCAAGTGAATAGAATATATTTTATGTGAACGGACTTCCATTCCGAAGTTACAAGATATGGTTTCTCCTGTACATTTACACCTTTATTTGAGCCACAAACTTCGTGTGCTGGAACATGTTTTATGTTAATTTATATTTTAACTTTGATAACATATTCATTTTACATATATTTTGTTTTTATTTACTTTATTACTTTTCATCGCTTGATTGATAGTTCCTTTTATAGCAAAGATGAATGAGAATGTTCTTCTGTGATGTAATTTAAGATAGTCAATGTATGTGGAATTTGAACATGAAAGTGTCTGATAATTAATAATGTTCTGAAAATATTTTGTCTTTCATCCTTGCTTATGTATTTTGTCTATAGAGTGTCTACATGCCATTTTGTTTTTCTTTTAAATAGTTATTTGTTTTTTTATAGTGATTAAGATTATAACACAATGTTGACTGCTGTACCCAATTTTTTTATATTTTTTTTCCTATTATGTTTGTGTTGCTCACACATTGTTGTCAATATAATGGAACGCTATATGACTGTCATACAAGTGAGAGGTTTAGCTAGCTATAAAACTAGGTTTAATCCACCATTTTCTACATAAGGAAATGCCTGTACCAATTCAGGAATATGACAGTTGTTTTCCATTCATTTGATGTGTTTCCGTTTTAAATTTTTTTTTTTTCCTTGGAGTTCTTATTTTACTTTTTCCAAAGATTTCACAAATAATGTTAATATCAAAATGTAGTTTACCCAAATCATTGCTTTTTGAAAATACTTTTTATATAAACTGAAAGGTTTAAATTATTTTCTTGAATTTACAAAGAAACACATCATAAGCACGTTTGAATTTGAAAGACAAAGCATAGATACAGTTTTGATAAAAGGTTAACTTTTGTTTGCATGGAATGAGATTACCGACATAGTTTCATGGCTTTTTGCATTCGTGCTCTATTTTAGTTGCCTAAATCTATTCATCTCATGACATTCTTTATTTTTAATCAAATATTGTTATCGTCTTTAATACAGTCTAAACTCTATTATAGAGTCTTGAAAAAGAGAGGTGAAAGATACCAAAGGGATGTCCAAACTCATAAGTCGAAAACAAACTTAACAATATCATGGCAAAAAACGAAAATCGACGAAAAGAAAAATTACAGTACACAACACAAAAATCAAGACTGAGCAACACGAACCCCAACAAAAACCGGGGGGATCTAAGGAGCCCAAGAAGGATAAGCAGATACTGCACCACATGTGGCACCCGTCATGTTGCTCATATTAGTACAACCCCGGTGATATTTTGCTGCAATTTTGTTTGCAGCAACATTAAGACCTTTGATTTTTCTACACTTTACACTACTATTCCCCATGCGTAATTGAAAGATCGACTTCACCATCTCATTAAACAGAGCTTTTTCTCTAAAAATGGGAAGGGTAGATATATATTTCTTGTTTTGGGTTATAATAATTCTTATTTTGTGAAGAACCACACTGATTCTATCAGAAAATACACTGAAGATGATATTATCAAAATGCTGGTCTTTTTAATCGACAATATATTTGTTGAGTCGGTATTCCAATGGGTACTAATTGTGCACCCCCTTCTGGCCGACCTGTTTTTGTACTCGTATGAAGCAGAATTCATTCAAAACCTTCTAAAAGACAAAAAGAAAAAGCACGTTGCAAAATTCTTTAATTTTACTTTCAGATATACTGATGATGTCCTATCACTGAATAACCCATAGTTCAGTCAGTACTTGCATCTAATATATCCCAGTGAACTTGAAATTAAGGATACTACTGATACAAGAAGGACTGCTTCATACCTTGATCTTTTCCTCAATATTGACACAGATGGACGACTTCACACTAAAATCTATGACAAACGGGATGATTTCAACTTCCCAATAATCAATTTCCCCATTTCTCAGCTGTAACATACCCTCTGCTCCGTCGTATGGTGTTTACATATCTCAATTGATACACTATGTTCGGGCAACTGTCAACGTATATTTGTTCCGCCTAACAGAAGTTCCACTGGAAACTTTGTTATAAACAATGTCATAATGTTTGTTCCTGTTGGAACAAATATTCTATACCATTTATTCCGTTAGGAACATTTACTGTAATATTTATTTCAGTGGAAATAATATTCCAGAATATTGTTTCCATTTGGAACTTATATAATGAAGGAACTTCTATTCCGTGACAACACTATACGGACTTCATATACAGGAGTGTGCTTCTCACGCAGAAACTGCTCGAACAAAGTTATGAGGAGGCTAGAATAAAAATGACACTCCGTAAATTTTATGGACACCATCACGAATTGGTTGATCTATACGATGTGTCTGTGTCTAAACTAACTAATGACATTTTTACCACGTCTTAGATTGTGGTTTAGTGCTAAGTACCGAACGTGACCTATTCCGGAATATGACTGTTTTGCCGAGTGTGAATTTGCATTGCATTACGACGTGTCTCGGTGTTTTATACATTCAACATTCATGTATTTATTTATAATGTTTCTGTTGGATAATATGCTATGTCATATCGTTTGTAGTCCAAATAATTACAAAATAGCCTTTCAATACCGTCATTATCATGATAATTGTTTGGACTAGTATTGTCAAAATAATTGTATGAATTTCAACATTATATATTCGTTACAAAAATACGTCACTGTTTGTGATGTCCTGTGCTATCTGTCGTTAAAGGAAGATGTTCGTTGCTATTCTGCGCTTTACATGTTGTTTCGACATTCATTTCTCTGTAATGAGTGTTCTTGCGTGTGTTTGCGCTGTATTTCTGTCATGTAGTGGTGTCATTTTAGCGATATTTTTTAACATTGCCATATAAGCGGGAGGTTTGGCAAGCCATAAAACCAGGTTCAACCCACCATGTTTTCTTAAAATGTCCTGTACAGTTGTTATAAAACAGTTCGTTTCTATGTATGTTTGCGTTTGTTTTTGTTGCACTTCAGTGTTTCTGTTGTTCCTTTTGTTTTCCTCTTATAGTTGATGTGTTTCCGTCGGTTTTAGTTTGTAACCCGGATTTGTTTTCGCTCAATCGATTTATGACTTTTGAATAGCGGTATACTACTGTTGCCTTTATTTATAAGTCTTATTCGGTAAGTCTCATTCGAGGAAAAGAGGACGATATTGTGATTACAACAATTGGAACATATCCGTCGTCATCTTGAAGTTATTCAATCCTTAATAAATTACATCTAAGTCCAAAATTGGCATTTAACGTGTAAATTAATACTTGTAATGTCAAAATCCAGAACAGTGCAAAAATTATGGAAGTAACAAGGTTAAGTTTCCCATTATACCGAAGAAGAAGTGCATATAAACAAACAATAACATACTTTTTTAGAATTTAGAAAGTTAAACGTTATTTCCTATTTCAGTTTAAATTCACCTTCCGAAAATTTCCGTTTCATTTTCAGAAATTGATATCTTTTTAATAACTACAATAAGAATCACCTAAGTGTGCATGTATTTCAAAATATAATGTAGACGTTCATCATAAGACATTTGAACATGTGCAAAAAACGAATACCTTGTTATTTATCTGATCTGGAACCTGATTACATCAAATATATACGATGTTCTTATCAAAATCATACACGCCTGATTTGTAAAGATGATGTAAAATGTATCAAAAATTTCAACATTTTAAAACCGAAACTGCCGATAAGACAAATCACGGAAGACAGCGGGGAAGAGGCGCAATGGAGATAGTTATCTCCCCTTATCAACAATGGCGGCTTTCATGTATATCTCCGAGTGAGATATTTACCTTGTATCTTTATGATAGCACTAAATATATGGACAATTTCTGGCTTTAGTTCCAAGATTTTGATAAGATTGATAATCTTTTATTCTAATTTGAATTTGATTTCAGATAGTGTTTAGGATGCACTTGGTGTACATTGAATCATCGATTTTTTAAGAAAGATACTGGCCTATAAATGTCGCATTTAGATAAATATTATATAAATATGTATTGAGAAAACAGGTCTTTGATTGAATTAACATATTTATGTTTTGATTAAAGTTGATAAAGTATTGTTATCTTTTTTAATCAAGTTGAACATCAACAAATCAAATGCACTTTAAATATTTGAAGATACGCCTATCATATCTATTGCCTCGGTAAAAAAACAAAGTAAGTCAGATAGTCCTTACATAATAGTAGAACAATTACCTCCCATCGAACTTTACGTCTATCTGAAATACTGGTGCTGCATAACCGATTTAAAAGAATTTGTTTTATTGGTTTCTCTGTGTGTTATTTTTTTCCTTCTTCTTTTAAATTGGTTATGATGATTATTATTATTAATTTTAGTGTACTTTATTTGATTGGTACTTTTGGATACCGAGAAGTTTATCATAAGATAAAAATTTGAAAGAAAATCTACTCAAGAGCATTCCTACGACACTGGTGTTGCTTTTTATTTTTTTACTTTTTTATTCAGTGACAGCAGCCAAATTGATTGGACGACACGGTTAATGTTCGTAATTCTAAACAGCCAAATCCTTTGACTAATGTTTTCAGACTAAGTCAAACAAAATGTGCGTTATTGAAGAGAACATGATCGAAGTAAATGTTTTACAGTTCTAATGATTTTAGCAAGCAGTCAACATATAAAACAACAATTTTAGGTGCAGTGATAACAACATTCATGTCATTTAAGCGACAGGGTTTTTATGCACATTTACATACTAGTAATTGCTAAAACATGAAAAAGTCGCAGTGACTATGACAATGTGTATGCTTCGCCTACTATGGAACAGGAGCACTATGTACATTTTTGTATTCCGGTCTGAGCGTTATTCCGTCCTTTCGTTCATCCATCCGTTCGTCCTCACATATCAGGTTAATAGTTTTTGTTTTATGAAGTTAACTTTTAAAAAATATGCAAAATAAGTTTCACAGTTCAGTAAACACTGTATGTGAAGGTGCGAGCGAGGCAATTGGTCTTATAGACACATATTCATTTTTATCCAGTGCACCTATACATGTATCTATATTGTGGCCATCGTGAATTCAGAATATTATGTAATATTTATTCTCACCTGTTATAAACAGCCCTAACACAAGAAGATTATAACGGGATCAATTATTCATGTCAATGCAGTATACATTTTGTATTTCTGTACTTATGCATTGGTGTGTTATGTTTGCGTAAATTTAGTGTAGTGTCCGGCTGGGATCGTGTTTTTTTCGAGTGATTTGATCGTGTTTTTTCGTGTGTGACCACGTTTTTTCGAGTGAATATGAGTGAATATGATAAAAAAAGTAAACAAATAGTCTGAGACTTCTTTTTTTGTAAGACGTGAAATAGATGTTTAAGCTTAATATACAAGATCATACAAGGTAAGTTAGTATTGGTGATAAAAAGAAATTATCACCCCTACTTTTTGTTGTGTTCTAAAAGTTTAATTTAGCTTTACAATGCTTTTATTCCAAAATATAGAATAAAGCTATTTTTATACAAGTACCAATGCAACGTTCAAAGGAAATGTATATTTTGAATCTATATATCCTTAGATATACAAACACTTTACAAAAATTTTTGTTATTGCATTGAGAAGGACTTTTTAGAATACATTCACTATTATATGTCCGTGTTTTTTCGAGAGCAGTCCGGTTTTTTTTTGTGCGGTCCAGGTTTTGATCGAGTGGTTAAACAAAATAACAATGGCTTATAATGTTATATGTCAGTGCGATTCGTTTAAAAAACAATAAAATGGTTCAAATAAAGTACCTTTCAAAGCATGAAACCAATGCATTTAACCAGTTTGATGATACTGTAGTATGTAACACGTACATTCGTAAAAAGCATCGTTTAATTGTATATACTATTGTTTGCCACATCTTGTAAATTGCATGGACACCGTCATTGGTATATTTGGATAGATCAAACATGTCCAAGCCCATGAAAATATGGTGGTCCCAGGCTTCTCTCAGTAGAATACTTGTAGTACATGTATATTGCATTTTACCGAATTTATAATTTCTGTCCCTTTGTTTTCTTGACACTATTTTTAAAACTCCAGATTCTGGCACTGTAATAAATATAAATCATAAACTAATATTTACTGTAAAAAGAAATTGAAGCATAAAATGATATTGAAAAGATTATGAGTCTCCTGTTCTAACGACAGTTTTACAAAGAATCCAGTAATTTCTAATATATCTTAATACTGCAAGGTTGTGGTTAAATGTTTTCAGAACAGAAAACTATCATTAAATTGAAAAGGGTTAAATTTGATCAACATAGTAATATGTTTTGTTACTTATTAGGAATAAATATTATTGCCCTTCGCTAAATTACAGTTACAAACTAAAAAAAGCTAATGTTTAAGCCCAAGAATGCCTTTTTTTCTTACTTATATTTTCTCGAATGTTTTTTTAAATTTTGCTCTCAAAAATCACGGACAATGGAAACACTGAATTATTAGGGAATTACAAGGAAATTGTACGTCGTTTGTGTTTAAAACATGTTCAGCATTCAGAATAAGATGAACAGTTATGAATAAAACTATTATATACGCGAGATAGCAGTAAATTGATCTTCTCAAATGTAAGATTACTTTAAAAAAAAATGCAATGACAGAAAGTCGTTTTTGCTACATAATGTACAATTTCGGCATCCGTCGCGTTGAAAAACCTTGGATAAGTCGCACTTGAAGATAAATCCTGAGCAAAGAATGGATGCGATTTTAGCTAGTATAAAAAATAGAACATAATTTATACAAGTCCGTTTGTGATACAGATATTTAGAAACAGCTTCCCAAGTCATGATGTCGTCCGTAAAACGTTCGAAGAAATTACACCATCTTTACTATTTTACAGAAATCTCGTTTTATTATTTTTTTGGAGCTACAACCCTTTAAAAAGCATGACAGTCAACACAAGCACTGGACCAATGTACCTATAAATAATATACATGCGAGATATATCTTCAATTCATTAGAATAGAAAGTTCAAAATGGTAGAAAATAAAAACATTTTCTTGGTCGTTTGTTTAGTTCTCAATCGACCCTCGATTTTTAGGTGCACATCAAGGAATAAAGCAGAACTACATAAAGTAGCTATAGCATAACAAAAATATTTACTTAATCACCAAAACTGGTTTTATTGTTTTGCAAATTACGGAAAGGAAGGAATGTGATGATAAGTAAATTCCTGATGAAAATATCGTTCACCTGCGAAACAATTCCCTAGGCGTTTACTGAGATGAAGTATTTATTGCTCAATTATAATTTTAGGTTTTATAATAATGTTTTTAAACTGTCAAACCGACGTTAAGCATCGAAATTACCAATACATACATGCAGTAGGGTAGAAATTGATACGATTTTTTTGTTTCGTATTTTGCTTCTTCTTTTCTAAGTTGTTTTTTTAACTCTGTAAAATATGTACAAATAGTCCTAACTATCCTACTACCTGTCGTTACTTTTATTTTGGCATTGCACAAGTCATGTCTTCTTTGACTGTCCATGGCGTTAAAACACTAAGTCCCTACCTTGGATGTGTTTTAATTGATTTTAGTCTCGGATGCATGATTTTTTATTATTAATTGTTTTTGGCTTTTAACTAGCTTTCAGTAACTGCGAGTACTCTCAAATCGTACTTTCGTGTTAATTTGACCTGTTGACACAATTTGTAATGCATTTCTGTTATTCAATGTTTACCTATTTTGTGTTTTATCTCGTCTTACTATTTTTAATATGTACCACCTTTGATAAGTATTTAGTATGGCGGAAAACATTTTCATTTCTGTACTCGTACTATGAATAACAAATTTATTAAAAAATGTTTCTGTACTCCTGACAACAAAATTATTTATATTTAAATTTACCTGTGTACGTTACTTTATTTCACGCCATTTTGTCCAAGGTTAAAGTTGTCTTTTTGACATTGAAACATCATTTTTATTTATATTGTGTCATAGATGAAACTTATTCGTTCAGTGTATATTTACTTGTTTTTGTGTAATGTCTTTTTGATCGAGTTAAGCCATTTCAATTGATATTTTATTGTGTTTCTCTTTATGTTGTAATGTTATATCACTGTTTCAGGTTAGGGTGAAGTTTGGCGACTGTAAAAACGTTTAGTAAGCCCGCTTCATTTTTATGCACCTGTCCTAAGTCAGGAGCTTGTTGTTCAGTGGTTGTCGTTTGTTGGTGTGGTTCATAAGTGTTTCTCGTTTTTATATAGATTATACCTTTGGTTTTCTGTTTGAATTGTTTTACACTAGTCTTTTTGGGCCCTTTATAGCTTGCTGTTCGGTGTGAGTCAAGGCTCTGTGTTGAAGGCCGTACTTTGATCTATAATTGTTTACTTTTTACACATTGTTACTTGGATGGATAGTTGTCTAATTGGCACTCATACCACATCTTCTTATTTATAAATAGTGTGAACATAGAAAGCGGTACTAAAGTACTGTACGCTATATTATTACAATGTACAACTAGGTTAGTACCGCCATTGTGAAGTTATAAAGAGCAAATATCAGGTGCTTCGAAAAATGCATGCTTCAATACACAATTTGTTAGTAAATGTCCAGGTAATAAATTACTAGTAGGTACATAATTGTAATAAAAATAAGGCTGTAGCCACCTCGGACACAGTTGACATCAGACGGTTCTGGTTTCTTTGTAGGCTCTTTTTAGTATAATGCTCTCAAATGTTTTGTAATTTGCTTTCAAATTTGATGAAGCTATTTCGGGAATTTGTGTTGTCCGTGCCGTAATCAGTTTCATACATTCTACATTGAATAAATTAAATAAGATAAATCCAAGAACATATATTACATATATATGCATCTATAATCAATAAAGGTTGCATGTCTCTAAATCAAAGTTGTCTTTGACGGTCTGTATGTCTATTTGTGTTGCTCGCACATTTTCGTCCATATAACTACAAACTGTCATGTACAAGTGGAAGGTTTAGCTAGCTATAACACCAGGTTTAATCCAAATATTTTTTTAACAAAATGCCTGTACCAAGACAGGAATATGACAGTTGTTTTCCATTCATTCCATTGGTTGATATAGTTGAACGGTTGATTTTGCCAGGTTTTAAGGACTTACTTTTAATTTACATTAGAGTTCGGCATTTTTGTTAACACTTTTTTTAGTCATGAAAGATGTTGATCTTCAGTACATCTGTACCAAACGAACGTTAACTCATTCCAGAAACAATTGTCGTGCATTTAGAAATCCCTTTCATATGTTGTTTGACTTCCACCTTTTTAGTATTGCCGTTGGAGTCTATCAGTCGACAAGTAACCAGTACTTCAGTTCTGGCATTATTTGAATACTACATTTTGTCTGTAACTTTCCATTTCATAGTTATCAAAGTAGTTGTTCATGTATTTCATTTGTATATAGTATCACAAGACATTCCTTTGATGTGTTTGAACAATATGACATCTGAGTTCCGTTTTTTTTTCTTTGTGAGAAGTGACTAAATACAATTTTACTTGCCAAGAAAGCACAATGATGACAATGTAGGAAGTGTAACTCTAAATAGTTAACTGATATTCAAAAGAATTTATTCTGTCAGGAGTTATTTTCCCTAGACCATTCCATATGAAATAATAATGATAATAAAAACAGGTGCACATGAAAGTGTTATGTGGGTAGTATTATCTAAAAGTGAAAATTTTGAAATTGATTTTATTATTAATATTTCCATTCCTAAACTTCTGCAAATTTGGGCGTATACAACTTTTAATGTGTTATTAAAACGCATAACATAAAGTTTTTGGCTTTGGTAATGCGAGAGGATTTCTGGGATCATATTCTAAATTATTTTACCCCTAGACAATATGCCCCAGAGGTTATATGGAATATTTTGACACCATCTGTTGAATTTCCGTATCAGTTGTAAGCTATGATTCCTGTTGAATTTCCGTATCAGTTGTAAGCTATGATTCCTGTTGAATTTCCGTATCAGTTGTAAGCTATGATTCAAGAATCAAACTTTCTATCTCAAATCTTTCATAATAACTCGCTACACGTACGTACTTGATAATTCGAAGAAAAAATGTTTTTCTTCCTTCTGTCCTGAGGCAAAATCAAATTCTGAAACCTTAGGTACAGACAACTCTCACTGTATGATTAAAAATAACCAAATGTGAAGTTTTTATCTCTAATAGTGTGCGAGAAGTTCTATCGATCAAATGTTCCGGCTTGCGATCTCCTACAAACGAGACTATGACCACGTAGATCAAATAAAAAACCTGACGGCATATCTTCAATTTCAATTGATAATGTACACGCTATAATTCAAGAATCAACTTTTATTCAAAATACTTTAAACAGCATTCCAGTGGATACATTATGTAACACGAAATACCTTTTTTTCTTATTTCTTAATACAAATATCGAAATTCCTAAAGCTTCGACAAAGAAGTTTGTTACATTGTTTTCTAAATCGAAATACATTACTAACTAAACTTGCATCGCTATCCTGTTATTTACAGTAATGGTCCTCATCATTGTTTGGTACTTACATTTTAGCATTATTGCAGAAGCCTTTCTCGAACTTCTAATGAACTAGATTTTGTTTTACTGGGAGTACTCTAAGATTTGTGCTTTGAGTCTTTGTTTTTTTGTCTTTTTTATTTCAACTAATTTTACAGTTGTTCTTATGTCAGCGCTTACACACATTTATCTCGCCACATTCTGTATGTGTCTGTTAAAATCAAAGAATCTGTGATCCAGTAGTTATCGTTTGTTGCTGACTGTCATATATTTATATATATTTATATTATCAGACCTAGTGCCTTCATCCCTCTCAATATGTCTTGGGTTTTAAGTTAATTTTTCTTTTTAAATTGTCTTCTTGGCATTCAACCCAAAGCTTCCGAATCTATACATGTAGTACTACCTATTACTTATAGATTAAGACAGACTAAAAGGCAAAATTATTCTTATTTTAATTAATGCCACACGCACGTGAGATGCAAAATCTGAGAGACAGAGCATTTTCATTTTCTTTGTTTGAATAATTATACACTACATTGATTATTGTCAATATCAGAAAGGCTTTGACTTTTGAATGTTCGAAAAGGAAAATGCGAGCTACATATCGTTTCATCTCGTTCTCTAGTAAGTGTTCTACTACTAATCTTTCAGTACTTTTCACGAATTCCTTAACTACACCAAAGAACTTATCATTGATTTTTGTAGTAAAACATATGAAAAAAGTGGAACTAATCACTTTTGGAGTGTAAAAAATTCTTTGGAAGTTTAGACAAATTCATGTTTTTGGTGGTCATTTTGATTCGGTTGGTAGTTTGGACTTTCACTCTTTATACTACACTTCCACACAATCTTATCAAACAAAAGTTTTTCTATTTAATTAAGTGGTCGTTTGATAAATCTGATTGCAAATTTATTTGCTGCAACTCATATAAAGCCCCTTTTCTCAAATGAGAAAGGTAAATATGCTAGATATACTTACTGGAGGTGTGTTGAGATGATTAAAGCCGTAAATGTTCTCCTTGACAACATTTATATCTGTTTCGGTAATAAAGTTTATCGACAGGTTGTAGGTATTCCTATGGGCACCAATTGTGCTCCTTTAATAGCAGACTGTACTGTTATGAATCACAGTTTATGGCCAAACTCATTAAAGATCCGTGTAAATTCCAATCAACAAATGATTTTTGATTTTGTTTAATAATCATGAATTCTCTAAATATACTGCCGAAATTTACCCAAGGGAACTTACAATAAATAAATAAATCAAATATTAACAGCAATAACTGTCCTTTCCTAGATTAAGGCATTTCAGTTTTACACCAGAAACTCTACACAAATATTAACGAAAAAAGGGATGATTTTACTTTCCCTATTGTTAATTTTCCTTATTTGGACGGTGATATTCCTTTGGCACCGTCTTACGGTGTTTATATATCCCAACTCGTTCTTTATGCCCGTGTCTGTAGTGACGTTTTGGATTTCAATGAGCGTAATCTATATATTACTGGTAAATTAGTTTGGCTGTACCGAAATAGCACATCCTATATTTTACGGTGATGTTGTTTACCGAGCCCAGAAATTTAGATACGATCCGGGTAAACTTTTCAATCCTGTAAAAAAACTTATTCCAAAAGGTTACCAATTTAACACTGTAATTAGATCTTTGAATATAGTTTTTATTGGTATAACTATTGATTTTGTTATCAATAAATTAAAACCATACTAAATATTATTGTTATACACATATGCACCTTCACCGTACTACAATCTGTCGATACCTATATTTTGGCAATGCACAAAGTCATGTTTTTCCAAATACATTCAGGAGCTTGGTGGCGAAAACCCTAATTTGATATTTGTTTTGGGATTGGATTGGAATTAATGCTGCAATTAAAAAAACTATTTCACTCAATTACATCAAAATTGGTGGGTAAAAACCCTAATTTGTGAATTCTTATCTGGAGCTCTGTGTTAAATGTTTTTCTGCTTTGTATTGATCTGATGAGCTAAGCCATTTTCAACTAATTTTTATAGTTTGTTCTTATGTTGTGCTGCAACACCACTGTCCTTGGTTAGGGGGAGAGTTGAGCGCTCACAAACATGTTTAACTCCGCCACATTATTTCTGTCTCTGTCCCAAGTCAGGAGACTGTGGTTCAGTGGTTGTCGTTGGTTCATGTATGTCGTATGTCTTTTTCGTTAAAAAATTTGTTATAAATTAGGCCGTTGTTTTTCTAATTGAATTGTTTCATCATTTGTCATGACGGTCCTTTTGTAGCCGACTGTATGGTATGGATTTTCTCATTGTTGAAGGCTGTACGGTTGCCTATATTTGCTTACATCCACTTCGTTTGAACTTTGGTGGATAGTTGTCTCATTGGCAATCATACCACATCTTTTTAAATTAAAACCTAAAGTAACGCCACAGCTTTTTTGCAGAAAAGGTGTTCGACATCTTTTAAAAGAAGTTTAATCTTCATAAATATTCGTGCATCTGTCGATACCTGTATCTTGGCATTACACAAGGTCATGTTTTTCTCTGACTGTTAATGACGTCTTTACTAAATCCATTGGACGTTGGATGTGTAATGATTGATATTTTAGTCTTAGATGCATGATTTTTTTATTAGTTGTTATTGGCTTTGATCTAGCTGTCAGTAACTGCGAGTACTCTCAGATCTGTACTTAGTGTCTTTTTTCTTTTTGTTGTAGGGATGTATAAGTACCCTACCACGTCCACTCTGTGTTTTTTCTTAAATGTATTTCTGCTTTGTATCCAGATGATGAGTTAAGCCCTTTTCAACTGATTTTTATAGTTTGTTCTTATGTTGTTCTGTTACACAACTGTCCAATGTTATGGGGGGGGGGGGGGGGGGTTAGCGCCTTCAAACTTTTATAATCCCGCCACATTCTATATGTGCCTGTCCCAAGTCAGAAGTCTGTAATTCAGTGGTTGTCGTTTGTTGATGTACATCATATTTGTTTTTCGTTCATTATTTTGTACATAAATCAGACCGTAAGTTTTCTCGTTTGAATTTGTCATTTTGGGGGCTTTTATAGCTGACTATACGGTTTGGGTTTTTTTTTCATTGTTGAAGGCCGTACGGTGACCTATAGTTGTTATTGTCTGTGTCATTTGGTCTCTTGTTGAGAGTTGTCTCATTGGCAATCATACCACATCTTTTTATTTTGAATATTTACAACTCCGCGTTTCATGTAAAAAAATCTTAAATTCTTACAAGTATAGTTTTATTTTTCATCCAGAAATATTTTAAGTTAACATTAAGTTTCAATTGTTTAAAAATGTTTGGTTAACTTATGGATAGTTTATCAAAATTTGAAAGTTTTTGCCTCTGTCGCCCTATGCACAAACAGTTTGTCAAACATCTTTGCTTAAACTGCAAAGAAACGCCTACATGTAGTTGTAGACATTGATTATTGACACCTCTGTCATAAGTTAGGGAAGGATAAAGCGCTCACTAACCCCTTCACCCCGCGACACATGTTTATGTATATTGTTTGTGGTTGTCGTTGGTCGCTGTCTGCATGCATTTGGTGTAATTGTTTTCGTTTATTGTGGTAGTGTAAATCAGGACGTCGTTTTTTTTATAATTAGTTCATGTTTGTTTCACATTTTGTCAAATTTTAAAGCTTGCTATATGGTACGGGTTTTGATCATTGTTGAAAGCCATACGATGACCAGTAATTGTTCACATCTATGTCCTTTAGTCTGTATGGATAGTTTTCTCATTGGCAAGGATGCTACTTCTTATTTTAATATTACCCGCAATTATCTCTAGCTCGTTCACAGTATTAAAAAGCAACGTGTACTCTCTCAGTGATACATGTAGGTACTCCAAACTCGTTGCAATATCTAGCTTTTGTGATAAGGAATAAAATCCTTCTTATATATAACGAGAACTGAATAATTGCAACATTGAAAATGTGATTGCATTTGACAGTTATCTCTCTTTGAATCATGCATCCGTTTTTTTTCCGATCTAATAAAATTGAAAATGGAAACGGGGAATGCGTCAAAGAGACAACAACCCGACCAAAGAGCAGAAAACAGCCCATGGCTACCAATCGGTCTTAACACAGCGAGCAAAATCCCGCAACCGGAGGCGGCCTTCATTTGACCCCTAAACAATGACTAGTTCAGCGAAAACGGACGTCACACTAATACCAAAACATATAAATGAACTAAAATAAAAAAAAACATACAAGACTAACAAAGGCTACAGGTTCCTGACTTGGGACATGCGCAAAAATGCGGCGGGGTTAAACATGTTTTGTGTCAACCTTCCGTCTATACCTCCAGCCAATGTAGAACAAACAAACACACAGCAATACGCAAAGTAACATTCAGTTCAAAAGAAGTCCGAATCTGATGTTAGAATAGGTAATAGAGGAAACTAAACAAAATGAAATTAATCAACATAAATTAACAAAGGACTACTACCAGTTACTGACATGCCAGCTACAGACCTCAATTAAACTGATTGACCGATTATGTCTTCATCATATGAAAATCAAGCACAATTCCTCCCGTTAAGGTTTAAGTATCGTACCATCATAAAATAAACGAGAAGAACATAACCCGTATCATGCCAACAACTGGTTTTAGAATAAATGTGTTTATTTCAGATGCAAAGACCGTATGAGTGAATCAATATTAATTCCAAAAAATGCCATCTTTAATGACAGGACAACAGTATCGTAACCATATCCCTTCTGAATAAGTCTGTTTAAAGGTTTAGTTAGCTTTTGAGGTGAATGACGACATTGTTGTGCTTTGTATAGAATTTTACCATAAAAGATGGGATTTGAAATCCGTGAACGTATAAGATTTCTGCACGTTGATTTATATTTACGAATGATGTCCTTGTACCGATAATAAGATTTAGTAAATGTTTTGACACGTTTGTGATATCGAAAACCCTGGTGTAATATTTTTTCAGTAATACAGAGATTTCTTTCGTTAAAATCAAATACGTTGTTACATACACGAGCGAATCGATCAAGTTGAGATATATAAACACCATAGGTTGGTGCGAAGGGAACGTCACCATCTCAAAATGGATAATTAACAATAGGAAATGAAAAATCATCTCTTTTATCGTACATAGTATTACTAAAGTCGTCATTATTGAGAGCCAATATATCATCCAAATATCTAAAAGTATTGTTATATTTTTGTATAAGATGTTGTTTCAATGGGTCTTTTCTGATTTTTGTCATAAATTATAACTCGTAACAATACAGAAACAGATTCGCAATAAGTGGTGCACAGTTAGTCCCATTGGAATTCCGATAACGTGACGATATACAGAATCTCCATAGCGAACAAAAATGTTATCTTGTGCAGTTATCCATTTGACATAGTTCTTTTGTTTGTTGTTATTAAACAATAACCTAAAAGAGTTTTAACATATATATTCGCATTTTGACTTTTTAAATGCCCATTTGATTAGGTATGTTATTTTTTCTTAATGAGATTATGAGACAAAGTGGTATATAGGGTAGAAATATCAAAACTTTGAACAGATTCGAAATCACCAATTTGAGCATGCAATTTATCAAGTACTTCCAACGAATTTTTGACACATCAAAAGTAATTAATTCCACTACATGCATTTTCAAAGCCCTTATTTGAACAATTTATTACCAGGTTTTTGATTGTACCAAGTGTACTAGTAAGTAGAATAGACAGTTTAGTGGTGGAACAATGGCTTGAAGACGAAATAAATCTATATTTGTAAGGCGTTTTGTGCAGCTTCGGAAGCCAGTACATAGTTGGAACTTTCATGTTATTCGGTTCTGCTACTACCATTACCAAATACCTATTACACAATACAATAAATGTCAATCATGGACTAGATTGATCTCCTTTTGTCAACATATCTCCCTAGAGGAGGGACGACACTCTGCACACGGCACGCATATTTGTCTTATATTATCGATCGGACGCGGTGGTATTGTGTCATTTATATAAAACTACTCGTGGTGTGGACATCACCGTTAATGACACCTGGACAAGCGAAATTTGTTGAATCAATTAAAAAAAACAAGTAATATACAGAAGGGCTGATTATACAATATACATATACTTTGTACATAGTACATAATAAACAAATTTGTTAGTTATTTCTTGACAATAGACATATTTATACCCATACTGACTGTTTACTAACAAGGGCTAATTTCGACATCGATAATCACAATTTATTCAGTCGGTTTTAAATTTTTAATCGGGACAAAGTTTTGTAAAATACTAAATTTTAAATATTGCATTATTTCGTCATTTGTCACTAAACAAAACAGAGATAACCCTAGAGAGAAGGCAATTAAGCAATCCAATACACAAATAATGCACGATTCAATTATGAAAAAAAACTATTTTTTCATGATAGTTAATATTCATAAGAAAAAATTTTCATTTTGTTTTCAAAATAATTAAAATACATAAGAGTTTATATGCCTAAAATAACATAATTACTCGCGGATTTGACAAATATTTTGGATATTTTACTTACCGGAAATCATATTTTCGCGACTTATTACGAAGCAACGGCTAGAGACTTAAGGCGACTTAAGAAGATTTAGAATGTTCGAATAGTGTTCTTTGATTGACATAAATTTGAATGATTTTCACGTGCTGACATTTGTAAAATTTACAAAAATCTGTGCTCGTGATTTCGCAGAGATCGAATAAAATTTCCCGCCATTACAGTGCATAATAATTTCTTTATTGGTAGAATTTACTTTAAAAGATAAAACACATAAAGAAAATATTTCATATAAAGTGATCTTCTATCATTGATTAATCTTTTTATTTCAAAACTTTCTACATTTTCTGTGAATGCAAAAGAGTATATTTGATATTAAAACATGAACAAATCGATCTTTTCCAGATTCAAAATTGTCGAGGGACGCTCAAATCGTACCACGTGACCTACAAAAATTTGCACACAGCACCTAAGGTTGTCGCCCCTCCTCTGATATCTCCCTATCTAAAAAATCTATGGCAAGCTGAAGTAAATTTGACTGGGAATATAAAAATGCTTTGGTTTTTCTATGCGGGATGTATAAATACGCAGTCACGTTCAGTATCAGTATGGACATACAATACATAATTGTAATATTACTTATAAGACAGAAGAGTTTGAAATTATCCTTCAAATGTTTTTATTTTTGGGCTTGATAAATGATGCCTTATTTGATTTATAAACATACTAATAATTTTACTGTTGTTTCGTCTGTTATGTTTAGGGAATCATATCAATTCGTATTGCCTTCAATAATGAGCAAAACACATACCGTGTATAGCAAGCTATAGAAAACCCCTTTCATGAATACCTTGTTGAAAAGTTACTTTCTGCATTTAATTATTAGGTACTAGTATTTGTTATTTAGCATGTGTATTTAAAAAGTGATGACCCTTTCCCCTGATTCAATCACATCTTACTATCACGAGAATTGACACATAACAGTAAGCTTTTTCTCGTTATGAATATGCATGAAATACTTATCATTGACCTGAAGGCAGTCAACAAGGAATGCATATTTGAGTTTGATGTTTTATGATCCTTAGGACTCATTATAGAAACTAATCGAACACCTCCAAGAACTTTCAAATTTCTATCATGCACTCAGGGGACCCGGAAATAGTTCCAATATGTTCTAATAAAACCATCTGCAAAATAGAACATAGTTATCCTTTCTTTTTAAGTGGTGGAAATAATGTTGAAACCTTTCTGACTTTTATTGGGCATTATCAACAGAAAATAAAATAAATTCTGGTTGAGCATGCGTACAGTCCGCATCAAGTCATGCATTTAACACTCAACGAACCTTCTTGTAGCGGTAGACAAATATACAAAATAGGTAGTGGCTATTCTTCCGGCCAACCGGAAAATAGTAAACAATGTCTATTCATCCGGCTATCACTGCTATTATGCTATGTTCCCGGCCATATATAACAATGAATCAATGATATGTTTTTGGTTAAGTGCCATGGATATTGTAGCATCCAGTGGAGAATGAATTGCCAAAAAAATCCTCCCGTGCAAACACTGAGATTTGGAACTTTTAATTTTTTTGCACGTTCTCCGCGGGGACGTTACTGATTATAAGCTCAACATAAAACGTTCTGGAAAATAGTAATAATGAAAAAAAGACTAAAATAAGAACAAAATTACCATAAATTCAATATATGTTTCTAATGGCCTTTTGGAACACTTCGGTTTTCCGTAAATATAAACAGCTTGTCTAGAGAAATCAAAAGAAATATCAACAACATCGATATGTAGCGAAGGCACTTTTCAATTATTGTCACTTGGCAAAAAATTGTGTAAAAAGATTTCCTTTCACTATAACAAATTAAAATGCAAATGAATTTACTTTATAATATACAGCATATTCAGACTTTTGTCTGGCTTATTAGGGAATGGGGGCAAACAAAACCTCTTCTCTTCCATTTTATGTTCCATCTATGAATTTCCTGCACGGTTAGGAGTCGTGCCAGTGATTTATGGCTTCGAGGATATCTATGAATCACAAAGAATACTTAATTCATCATTTCCTTAAAGTTTGACTCCAATGAAGTCGTCAGATGGTTTTGCACGATTTTTTATTTAAAATGTTGGATGATTTTTTAACACATAGAAAATAAGAGAAAAGGTAGGCACATGTAAACTGCCTCCAAAAGACGATTGTGTTTATAATAGCAAAAACATTATATTTTTTTATTGAGAAAACAAACAAAACAGAACAAATTAAAAGGGGGGTTTATACCCCAAGCCTGGTATACTATTCCCAGCAAAGGCATATCAGTGCATGTTCATAGATCTCCATTGTAGTAGAACTTACAAATCATACATCCAAGTATATCTGATTTAATCGTTTTCCTATGAATTGTTTTATATGCGATTTGCCTCCATTGATACAGGTAAAGGTAATGGGGGTAATCAGTATTTTCAGTTTCACGCTTTATTCCTCTCAGTTTACGTGCACACGCTATTGTTTTGTAGTCTGTCTTATAGAAAGTTGTTTTTAAAGCTATCAGATTCTCTCTGATTTTCTTCAGGACACCTTAAAATATAAAACTAGATCTCAAATTCTCAAAACGTTCATTGCATTCGCGCCTTTACTATCCGACACCTCATGCGGGACACTTTTCGCGCAATATGACATTGCTGCTGATATTAAACATTTGCGCATGCGCAAACGGATTGCCGAAAATATAGAGATTTTTACCTATTCTTCCGGCAATAGACACTCCGTACAAAATATTATAAAAGCAGTATTCGAGACATAATTATATTCGACACGATTTATAACAAAAAGTTAGTGAACAAGAACCTTGAATTTGCAATATTAAATTATATATATAATTAAATTTGTGAACGTAAAGACTCTTTCATCATTAAGCAAAAACTCGATATAGAGCGGACTAAATTTGTAAGCATGATCTGCAAGTCTGAAATCTTTGTGGTCATTACCTTTGTGCTAAAGAGCTAAAACTAAATTGCATTTGGTAGCTGTGATGAATTATACAAACTTGCACACTTAACATCATATCAACTTTTAAAGCATGATGGTGCTACAATAAAAAGAACCAATGCGGAATCCTTAACAAACTCAAATTCAGTATTTTATTTTGATAGATATTCAAACAGCATATGAGATGAAATATTTAGTTTTTATTTTGTGTATATTATTTTATAGTGCAAATGCACAGGGACTGGTTACAAGAGAGTTTTAAAATAAGAGGTTTATAATCATCATGGAAATAGCATAATTATCCGTGAAGCACTACTAATTGTAGAATAAGCAACGCACTACAGTAAACTTATAATACAGTATTAAATTTCCGAGCTTAATCATCATATATAGCATTTGTGTTTTACAATTCATCGCGTTTAAAGCTGATTTCAACAACTCCATGAAATCTATTGCAGCTTGATTGGCACCAACACGTAATTCTTTTACCATAGGATTATTAAAAATGTTGATTGTATTGTTAATTTGAACTGTTTGTACTGTAGAAGATATTAAATATTCGTATATGCATTCCACTGCACCGTAGAAGTGAAAATTATGCTAGAATAATAACATTTAATATTGTAAAAGGTCTGACGTAATGCGTACATTAAAAGAACAACAGAAAATAATGACACATATATACAATAAACTGGGAATGAAGGAATCATGAGACGTTCATTCTCAATAATATATGACAGTTTTTTCTCCTTCATGTAAGGGGCTTTGTTTTTATTGTATTTTAGTGTATCTTTGATAATTAATATTTTGATATCATATGTCACAACTTTGTCTTGTTCCCGTACCATACAGCCCGGTATAACAGAGAATACATACGGGTATCGGAGGCTTTGAATAAGTTATTCAGTCATCGATGGGAGAAAATTATCTGATGTTGTCTTGCGCGAAAATGATTCTGATGGTTAAATTGACAGATTGACAAGCGCTTGGAAATTTGCTCGTTTTGTTTACGTTGTCAAATTTACATCGCGTGACATATTGTGATGTTTTAAACAAACGGTTTAAAAGCACGCGAAAGAATTTTTTTGACATTTACCTCTAAGTTTTCCCTCTTCGGTACCACTCAATGATTGTAACCGAAACTCCCGCTGTCTAATGCTCATCAATTGGTTATTAGGAGGCGTGTATCCGCTTTATTTGATCTCTCGTGGATAGTTGTCGCATTGGAAATCATACCACATCTCTTAATTTTTATACGATAACAAAATAGAAAACCAAGGAGAAAAAATCTGAAGTTACCACGTTTACTCTAGAGGAAAAAGGACCAGATGCTTCGACAAGATAATCGTCTTTTATGCATGCATCAACTGCTAAGACAATTCAGACTCAATGAAACAGCCAAAGGAATTAGGAAATGATTGAAAACTTTAGAAAAAAATGACTTTCATAACTTTTGTCTATGAAAAGGAATTTTCATTTGCTTACCCCTTCCACTAAAAACTATAAATATTACCTAATCGATTAAAATAGTATCTGCCCTTTCAAATTTATGTCACTGTGTCAAAAGTTCAAAATGAAATAGTTACATGTGCATTTGTAATGAAATATAATACATAATGAAATATAATTTGTTTGTAGGTATCAAAACTGGATATTTCATAGATATTAAAGTATGACCAAAAGGAGATATAGAGTGTATGTTAATGAGATAGCAATCTTTTTGTGTTGAATAATTTAGTTCTTAGTGAAGCATATACAGCAGACAGTTATTTGGTTCATATTTTAAAAAATATTAATTAAAATTTCTTGTTTTCGAAAAATAAGCGTAATATATTGAACATGGAACACAGATAACTGGGCCATCATTTCCAGATTATTAAAAGGTCAATATCTCTTATTATACCAAGTTTAATTAAAATGATACATTTGTAACCCTATCATTTTATAACGACTGTGTACAGTACATCTTTATCAGTGCATTTTTGTAAAAAGATATAACTTAATATGAAAAAAAGGGAAAAGGGTAACTTATACGTCTAAGCAATTGCAATCAAATTTCCTTTCAATTTTGAAACTTGGTCTTTCTTTTGTAGCCAGTATTATAACGTACATTTTGAGCTGCTGTTAAACCATGAAGTACTTATGATCACATTTTGTCTATATTTAGTTAGTCCAAATTCCAGCATATCCTAGTTTGCAAAACAAGCCAGGAATTAAGGAAACAGTTTTCAGCTTTAATACGTGCACTTTCTTTTCCGCATCGGTCATTTTTTTTTCGATAAAATAATGGATCTTTTAAATTTTCGCAACAGCCAATTGTTAAATCTTTCTTATCCATTAATTTAAAGTACTTTTTAGTGTCAATAAACACATGTTTTCTTCATGTGACATTAAACGCTTTTGGAATCTTGATTTCATTGCAGGCAGATTTCACGGAGACTTTAATCTAATCTGACAGATTTTTAACAATGGTTACGTAATATCAATCACGGCCCTTCACAGTTAAAGAAATAGTTGACAATTGGAAGGAGCATCTTTTAACAGAAGAAATTACTTTGCGGTCACGAATGCCAACATTTTTAACTCATCGATCATTTTTGCATTTCAAGACGTTCATGAAATTACAGTTCTAAGATATCGTTATATCAAATATTCCACCAACCTTGAAAAAAAGTGGAACACATGTCACTTTAAACTCTTAGTCGTTTTTAAGTCACTGCAAAGGAGAAAGATATGCGTAGATCCTATTTTTATCTTGCCACTTGAAATCGGAAAGAACAAATAATTAAACATATATAAAATAACTTTTTATAGAGGTTCATTTGACATTTGCCCGTCATATATAATATTTGTCAGAGGTTCATTTGACATTTGCCCATCATATATAATGTTTGTCAGTGGTTCATTTGACATTTGCTTGTCATATATAATGTTTGTCAGAGGTTCAGTTGAATTACGTAACAAAATGAACTGAAAAAGAAAAGAAAAATGCAACTGAAAACTATGAAATGCTTATAGGTATATTGTGTGAATTATTACAAAATGTAGTTTGTAAACCTTTTAGATTTAATAATGAACCTTTGTACCATGAGAAATAAAATAATGTTTTCTTCATTTGAAAGCATATTTTAGCCGTTTGATAGTAATTCGGTGTCCATTGGTACTGTTAATTGTAGGTTTACAAATGATATTATCATTTCTTGTCTTATGTCCGAATATAACGGGCAAAATAATAAAAAATGTGAATTAGTTTCCAAGTCACCACAGCGACAGTGAGGAGAAGAAACCAAGTTTCCAAGTCACCACAGCGACAGTGAGGAGAAGAAACTAAGTTTCCAAGTCACCACAGCGACAGCGAGGAGAAGAAACCAAGTTTCCAAGTCACCACAGCGACAGCGAGGAGAAGAAACTAAGTTTCCAAGTCACCACAGCGACAGCGAGGAGAAGAAACTAAGTTTCCAAGTCACCACAGCGACAGCGAGGAGAAGAAACTAAGTTTCCAAGTCACCACAGCGACAGCGAGGAGAAGAAACCAAGTTTCCAAGTCACCACAGCGACAGCAAGGAGAAGAAACCAAGTTTCCAAGTCACCACAGCGACAGCGAGGAGAAGAAACCAAGTTTCCAAGTCACCACAGCGACAGCGAGGAGAAGAAACCAAGTTTCCAAGTCACCACAGCGACAGCGAGGAGAAGAAACTAAGTTTGAGGGTCTATTATGTATTTTATTTTGTTTGTATTTTTTTTCTTTTCTATTTGTATTAATAGTTTTTGAAAGCCTCATGGCAGATTAACATGTAATTGTTAAATGTGTTACCTTCGTTAAATAAAGAATTTTATCATTATTATGATTATTTATGACATTGTACATTTAATCAATACCATTCACTGTTTCACCTTGACATTGTTGATAAATGTTACGCCTGGTTGGTGTTTTTTACTACATTGGATTGTGTTATATATATAGTAAATATATAGAGTGGTCTAGGTTAGTCTATAGAAAGGTATATACTATGAAATTTAGAGCGAGGGGCTTGCCCCGAGCACTTAATTTCATAGTATATACCTTTCTATAGACTATCAAATTTAGCACATATTTACAACTCGAGTAATCTTTTAATTGGTCTATTGATGGCTGACTTCTTGAATCACAGGTGTTTGTAAACCTGAGCTCATTAACAAAGTTTTATGTAATAGTTATACACCGAGGGAAAGGTGTGTCTGGATAAGAAACCCCGACGGCCGGAGGCCGGAGGGGTTTCTTATCCAGACACGCCGTATCCCGAGGTGTATAACTAGCTTACACCCGATGCTTAACCCTATATTTGTTGACATTGATTATTAAATGAAAAATAACGGATAGCATATTTATTGACAATATCAAACCATGATTTATAATTTTTTTTTACATGAAACCTCACAAGTAACCTTACTTTGGCTATCTTCGTTCAAACTTTGACAAGTGAGTAGATTTTACAAATGTCAAAGCTGCTGTTTTGCATATTCCCGTTAAATCCATGTGCTAATATGGATCAGCAGGTCAAGGTTGACCGTTTCGTGCATTCTTATTACAAAAAAAAAAAAAACAAACAAATATATCATGCTCTTGGTATGCAGTTGTCAATATGAACGGGTATAAGACGGACGACATTTTGAGTCAAGCTTGGATTTGGTAGAAGAGACGAAAGATAAAGGCAATATAATAACCCAACGTACATTCCTGTATCAGTTTAATGAAGGTAATCTTAAATGTATTTTATATGTTTCTGTTTTATAAAAAAGGCCCCTCCCCCCCCTTCTTCTCAATAATAAACAAACATTCATATTCGGACATACTGAGGGATATGTGTGTCTGATTAGAAACGCTCAACAAACAAAAATACAGATTGAATATTTAGGAACTCCCTTTTTGGGGGCAATCCTGGGGGGGGGGGGGGGGGGGGGGGGGGTCCGTTTGTTTGAATCCCCGTTTTTTTTTTTAGATCAATGCTATAGAATAGAGACATATGACTGGGATCAAAAATTTACATTTAAGCAAAGTATTTAAAGGATTTTTTTTTTTTTCAAAATAGATGCTTAATATTTTTTTCGCTAAAGGAATTTCCTAAAATGTGCTTTTTAATATCTTGAAACAACTTGTAGTGAACACTATAGGTAATTTCTTATGTTCATGCTATTAAAAAAAAAATCAATTTCTATTGTTATAAATAACAATGGACTGTGTTTTCAGGATGTAGAAGCAGGGGTTTCAGGAAACCCCGCTCGTCACATCCTGTGGTCAAAATCCATTGTTATTCGTAACAATAGATCTATTCAATTTACACTTGTTTCAGAAATAGAAACTATGAAGTAAAACAATAGAACTGGGGTGTAATTTGTAAATCTACTAACTAGCATCATTGTTAAATATGCGATTTTAAAAGGCCCTTTTCTCCAGAATGAAAGATGTTAGTTGCTTGTGTAAGTATGTATATTGATATAAAGCAGTGTTTTACTATACATGTACTTCTTTACATTGTAAGATAATAAAATAAAATGACCAAATACAGGCAATAATTAATTTGCAGTGAAAGCTTTACATGATTGAAATCATTTTCTTTAATTTAAAGTAAAACGTAAAGCTAATATAATAAATTTGAAACATATAGATAGTTTTTCCCCATAGATAGTCTAGCGGATAGGTATCAAAAAGCAACTACCAACTTAGTTCAAAGATTAGAGGTTTCGTTTTTTTTTTTTATTTCAAAGTAAACACTTAAAGATTTATCAGACAAAATATGTATATATTGTAATATATAGAAGGCACATTCTCTTCAGACATTATCACGATTTTTCAATCCAAGACATCGTCATGAACATGCATCAAATATTTGTCACTGGACATTAAGCAACCAATAATCAATCATTCAATCAATTCATGACGAAATAGATCAACTTCCTGCAGAAATTAAAAAAAAATCATCACCAAGTTGCCTTAACTTAACTTCACAAAGTTTCATAGCAAATACTTTTTTGCTACAAAGTAATTGCATTGATGATAGATCCAAAGATTTTAATAGCAGGATATTTATAATTGTAAATCTTAGATAACAAACTATTTCATTTGATTTGGAACTCAGCGTTTCATTTAAAAATAGCCAGTAGCAATTTTTGTTTTCATATCTTGATTACGATACAATGAAATTTTAACTTTGTGGTCATTCATGCGAAGTTACTTAGTACACGGAAAAGTATGTACTATGAAAATTAGAAGGCAAATTCAAGCAATTTGATTGGACGACAAGTTGTAAGTATTTGCTAAAACAATATAAAACCTACATGTCGATGAAAATTTTATCAGGAGATTGATAACAGACTTGTAAGTGTTTTATTCAAAAGATCAACTAGAATAATGTGTATTGTGTAAAAAATTCCTTATTGTAAGGTTAAATTTATAAGCAGTGTACATGTATATCATTTACAAGTAAGAGTTAAAGTTTACAAAAATGCAGTTTTCTAAATTTCATATCAATATTTGAATGTAAACATATATTAGCAACAGCCTTACTGAAAAGAGATTCTTTTCGCCAACAGATGCTTTCGAGAAATATGTTAATAAGAGTGAAATAATTTTTATATTCAAAATAATTATAATTATAAAGAAAAAAAATCTGAAAGTCAATTAGTTTTAAATTTGCTATTCTATGACGTCATTGTGACATTCCAAATTACATTATATATATCTGAAGTGATACCGCCTCGGTAGTCTCCTGGTAGAGCGGTCGCCTCTAGTACAGGAGAGCGTGGGTTACGCACCCCGGACGGGTAATACCAAAGACTTGAAAATTGGCATTTGCTGCTTCTCCACTAAGAATGTGGCATTAAAGAGTAAGAGCAAAAGCTGAGTCATCTCGGTTTTGGAATTATTTGTCCGGGTAGAGTGACCTGTCTTTCTGAAAACTTTTACCTTGTGAACTTGTACTTAAAATAGCCGTCTCAATGTGTTCGGTCTAGTAAAAAGCAGGATTTATATGCATATCACATTAGCATGTTCTCGTTCTGAATATGCATTTAATTTGCTAGTGGACGCCCAATAACATTATATATATCTGAAGTGACACCGCCTCGGTCACCACTGCAGTTACCACGATCCCAACATCGCGGAGGTAGAAATAGGCAAAATCGTTTTCTGCTACTTTCTCCATGTAAACGTGTTGTTTTCAAGAATTACTCAGCCGCCAGGTTGATCTGTACGGTTTTGTTGTGTGTGTGTGTTTTTGGTATCATATTTGGCCTCGTTACCGAAATAATAGCCATCGAAAATTTAAGGAAGATAATCGTAACTTCTTGAAAGAGGTAGGGCCAATTTCCCCTGAAATTTTTTCACAGAAGGGTTAATTTCAAAAAGTGCTGACTGAATAAAATTTACGATAAAAACATGAAATAAAAATGTTTTTTGGTCAATATCTTGATTTTTATGTATTATGTTATGTCTGGAAAATAGTTAATTTAACCTCCAAAAAAGGATGAAAGTCAAATATGCGGAATTTACCGTGTTTTAGGTTGGAAAAACAGGGAATCCCCCTAGAAGGACACTTCACACCAAAACAAAGTTGTGTCTTTTGCTGTTGTTGTAATTTATACAACTTTCCCCCTCAAAAATGAAATTGGTTTAGTGTGTCCTTAATACCTAAAAAACAACCTTTTTAATAAAAAGTGGAACATCACTAAATTTTACCTATATAGCTGCTTAGTATCGACTATGTTTTCAAGAGTCGCCGTGGCTCTTTGGTAGCGCTTAAAACTGTAAATAATGGATTGTTTTTAAGATGGGGTTCAAATCTCACGCTAATTTTTCTCATTTTTTATGTTGAAATATTAAAATGTTATGTCTCTATCACATTTGTTCGGATGTTTGTTTAATTCAAAGAGTCACCCTGAAGTAGGTGCTTGTACATAACCAATAACACGAAAATTGATTGTATAGCAATGAAGCCCAAATGTTGTGTGTGTTATACACATAACGAAAAAAGGCCATAGCAGAAAAATTTCAAAACAACAAAAATATTTTTTCTAAATCTTGAACAAGAACGTTTTAGAAAATGGTATGATATGTAACAAATGCAGACAGTATTTTTTTCGCCAATCCACCAACTGTGTAGATACTAGTACTGGCATTGTTACATTGTACCACCTCCCTACACCGGAACCTAAGTCATCAGAAAATGAAACAACACAGCAAAAATCAATTACACTACCAATCGTGACTGTAGGTAAAACATCAAGAAAGTGTTGAATCTGTATCACAACATAGGGTCGACCCATTTGGTACAATGCCATGCAGAAAAGAGCAGATTACATGTGTTTGTTACGCAAGCCGTTCTAGTACCAACTGGTGTAAGCTGTTGTCCGGTTCATATAGGCGGTAAACCTTAAATGCTGGAACAGTGTATAGATATAGATACATCCAGATTGAGGAAAACAACATCCCAGTTAAATGCGTCCGATATTTTTTGGCTTCTTGGCATTAAAACAGAGACCAATCTTGATTCAGATTAGCTGATTTATATCAGATAATTAGATTATTAAATATTTCTTGTATTTATATTTAACCCCCTATTTTAGGCGCCACTTAGGGGCATTCAGTTTTTCGGTCTGTGCGTCCGTTCGTTCGTTCGTTTGTCCGTCCGTTCGTCCGTCCGTTCGTTCGTCCGTCCGTCCGTCTGTTCGTTCGTCCGTCTGTCCCGTTTCAGGTTAAAGTTTTTGGTCAAGGTAGTTTTTGATGAAGTGGAAGTCCAACCAACTTGAAACTTAGTACACATGATCCCTATGATATGCTCTTTCTCATTTTAATGCTAAATTACAGTTTTTATCCCAATTTCGTGGTTCAATGAACATAGAAAATGATAGTACGAGTGGGGCATCCGTGTACTATGGACACATTCTTGTTTAATATTTTGTTAGTTCTAAGTTAAACAAAGCTGTGAAATACATGTACGCTACAAATCACCTACCAACATTAACACGCTAACTGAAGCACCATGTTTCTTTAATACAAAACTAATTTTGAATATCTATTAGTTGATAATTCATATTTTAATGCTCCTCAGGGGCATTTACAAACAAAATCAATATTGGTTTTGATAAACCAAAAAAGTCAATAGTATTGGCCTTGATTATTGTAGGAATACCTGTTCAAGGTATGAAAATAGATGATGTGACGTGTTTTCATATACTATAATTAGTATCTATCCGGCTATTTAAAAACATGATTTACCTAGCTAATCCAATAAAAAAAGCTCACGGGAAAACGGCCCTACCTCTTTGTTTGATGTCTAGGTTAGTCTATGGAAAGGTATATACTATGAAATTTAGAGCGAGTGGCTTGCCCCGAGCTCTTAATTTCATAGTATATACCTTTTCATAGACTATCCAATTCAGCACATATTTACAACTCGAGTAATCTTTTAATTGGTCTATTGATAGTTTATTTTGGCTGACTACTTGTATCACAGGTGTTTGTAAAACGGAGCTCATTAACGAAGTTTTGTAAATCTACTCACTAGTATCATTGTAAAATATGTTATTTCAAAAGGCCCTTGACTCCAGAATGATATAAAGGTATAAAGAACCATATGTATTACCCTTTATTTAAATGAAAGAAATTTGCAATTGTCAAAAACATTTTTTTAGATCCAAAGATTTTAATAGCAGGATATTTAAAAATCAACGTGAAAACTAATTACAAACTATTTAATTTGATTTGGAACACAGCATTTTATTTCAAAATAGCCAGTGGCAATTTTTGTTTTAAATATCTAAGACTTGATTACGATACAATGAAAAATCTTACCCTTGCGGTCATTCATGCGTAGTTACTTAGTACACGGGAAAAGTATGTACTATGAAAATTAGAAGGCAAATATAAGCAATTTGATTGAACGAGAAGTTGTAAGTATGTGCTAAATGATAATCGTAACTGGACAATCAGATAGTCGTAATTTGGTCATGACAATATTAACTTATCAGTTATAATCGCCATTCTATATGTTCATGGGGACGGTGAATAATATTTGAATTAAGTTTAATAGGGTGACCAGAATTAAGTGTGAATTATTGATTATTTTAAACTAATTTAGTTTTTTTGCTTTATAGATATAGTCTATATATTTTATAAGTTAAAATTTACAGTAAATGTTGATTGTATGTTGTATACTAAAAGAAGTAGAAGAAGATATATTCCTTAATTTTAACGATTTTTAAAATTTTAAAACATCAAATTTGAATCAAACAGTTTCCGTATTAGCATTCCAGTAACGACGTAACAGCTATACGTGACTGTGATACCCTCGGCGTCTTACAGTCCACCAACATTTAATAGAAACGTTTCAGGGAATGTCAAATTTTGGACAGGGTATCGTAGCCTTGCATGATGGGGATATATTCCTTAATTCAAAATAACTATCATAATTTCATAACAGCATATTTCATTCAAACAATATCCGTATTCGGATGCCAGTACTGCAGTTGGTACAAATAGCAATAACCGTACACATGTCATTGCACAAGATGTGTATTTCAGCAACTGATGTCCCTTCAATGATGCTTGAGGTCAAAAACCTTGAAAATCCAAAACCTAATACAAACGTTGTAGAGCAGATAAAACCATAGGACCTAAAATATACTCAAATCCGAACAAGGAATCGGAGCTTTACATGTAGGAGATATATACTACCTTTGTTTTAAAGAATTTCTCAAATTTTATATCAGTAATGAAAAAAAATATCCCTTAGTTATTTTAATGCCAGTACCTAAGCAGTGGCTACTGGGCAGATGATATACCCGTGGGGACTGATAGTCCACTAACATAGATATCGACCCAGTGGTAGTATAATAACATTGACGGTACTAACTTCTCTGCACCAGATGCGCTTTCGCTTATTAATGCTTCTCGTTAAAAAAAATGGACGCCATTGATGACAGCAGATATAAGAAGGCTAATCAAAAGATAGAATAGAGCATACAAAAAGAATAAGAAATCTGGAGATAAAAGAGATGCTACTTCATAATAAGAAATGAAGAGCAAAACCCAGAGAGAAATAAGAAAGGCGTTTTGGAAATACATAGAAGACATAGTAACAGTGAAGATGACAGCATTGCTGACTGCATGCAACGGTTTGGACCTATATAAAGCATATTAACGATCAGATAGATAGTATTAATATACTACAATTATAAAATTAGCAGGATTATACTGCACAACAATTGACCGGACAAAGCTTATATCATAAATGCACGGTTTAAATAGCAACCTTCGGATAAAAAAAAAATCGAAATTTAACACTGTGATTAGATATTTGAATATTGTTTTTATTGGTATAAATATTGATTTTGTTATCAGTAAATTGAAACCAAACTAAATATTTTGATGCCTGTAATTTGACATTGCACAAGGTCATGTTTTTCTCTGACTGTCAATGACGTCTTTACACTGAATCCATCATTCTTATGTTGTGCTGTAACACCACTGTCCAAGGTTAGGGGAGGAGAGCGCTCACAAGCATGTTTAACCCTATTACATTCTGTACACGCCTGTCCTAAGTCAGGAGACGTAATTAAGCGGCGAATAAAAAATGATATAGAACTATCGGGTTCGTTGTTATTACACGTATAACACAATCTTTTTATCAAATATTCCGTTAGCAGAGGCTATTAATAAAAATCAGTTACTATATCATTGAAATATTCTACAGTTACGATTATCTTTCCAGTTATTTGTCCACAAGTTACGATTATCTTCTTTTGGAGTTACCATTATTTCCTCAAATTTCCGATGTCTATTATTTCGGTAAGGAGGCCATATATGATATTAAGAACATACACATACAACAAGACCGTACAGATCTATCTGGCGGCTGAGTAATTCTTGAAAGCAACACGTTTACACGGAGAAATTAGCAGAACACGATTTTGCCTATTTCTATCTCCGCCATGTTGGGATCATGGTAACTGCAGTTACCACGATCAGTTTAATACCAGTGCTAAAGTGTCAAGACGGTATCACGTGATTCATGATGGACCTAATATTGGCTCTTAGTGTGCCGCACTTCTCCTTTTATTGCAGATAATTTTATGGTATCAATAATGTATAACAATAGTCCATACCAAAATACTTTCTAAATTGACATTAAAAGGGGTTGAACTTATCAATAATGATCTGTAACATAAAGCGATATACATGTAAAAGTACAAGTTTTATTGCAAGGCTGATGTTGATGATTGGTAAAATATTTCATTGAGTAAATATTGCAAGTTATATAGATAAATATATTGCCTCAATTCTTTCTGTCGATGTTTAACATGTTTAAGTACAAAAGAATCAACAACAACAACAACAAAAAAAAAAAAAAAAAAAAGTAAACAACGTACTTTAGATAATTAAATAACAGCTGGAAGAAACCTTGTATATGATACAAATTCCTTTACGGCATTTCTATGATCTGAAGTATAATCTTGTGACAAAACCTGCATGATGATAATGATTATTGTTTTTATGCACTTATCAATCGTTAAAAAGGAAAAACAATCCTTTAAAAATTCGAGAAGAATGAGCTTTCAGTTTTTGAAGTGCACACTTTTTTATTTACTAAGGAAAGGTTGTGCGGAAAGGTTATTGGCCTAAAATTAAAAGTTATCTATTGAATTATAAACACATTTCATAAGAAAGAAATCATTGGTAAATGTAGGCAGCGTTTCTCGCTGTATACAAAACACATTTTTGCAGTTTCTCGCTGTATACATAACACTTGTTCACAGTTTCTCGCTGTATACAAAACACGTGTTCACAGTTTCTAAATGACGAAGATATAGTATCATCTTGCACGCATTTGTCTGTCGAATAACTTGGATGACCATTAAGCACATACAAAAAGTAATACTACTAATAACATTGAGGATGAAAATGGGGAATGTATCAAAGAGACAGGGTTCATCATGAATTGAAAAACCGTGATGCCTGAAGAGAATGTGCCACCAATATCTTAAGTTGCAGTCTTGCAATTGACGGCTTAATAGGCTTACATGCTAAAACAGCTGATCTTTGAAATTTTTTGAAATAAGATGCCACATTTTTTCATACACATATCATGTATGTAGTAATGTGAAATTGTGATTTAATCGAAAAAAGTGCCTCTTGCCACGAAGAATAAAAAGTATTGAAACCCTGAAGTCAAAACTACTTTTTTCTACTTTCTGTTTGATCTTTTTACTAGGCCGCGCCACTTCCAGTAAACATGATACCCTTCCACTTTTCGGGTTGGATATCCCCAAAAAGATGCAATATGTTTTTAAATCTAAATATATGTTTCAATTCAGCATAAACTTTTAATCAAACAGTAAAAATTGAGTCCAGAAAAAAATTCAGAAAAAATGGACTATTTTATTTCACTCCATGTTTTGACATGCGCCGGGAACTGGAGTTGTATACAAGACTGGTACCTTTTATTCTGATAAAGCTTTTTACTTTGAAATGTAAAAAACCAAGCCTGCAATCTTATAACTGATCTACTCGCTTAGATTATCGGCTAGACTATCTTTTGGTCATATTTTTCTAAATTTTTTTTCAATTTAACATATTTTAGTTTAACTGTGAAATTGAAAATATTTTGCAAATCATGTCAAACGCACATTTATTGTGTTATTTTACCTTGTAAAAAAGTAGACATCGCTTTATCTTAATATACATACTTGCAAAAGCAACTACCATCTTTTCATTCTGGATTCAATGGCCTTTTTAAAATCACATATTTTTATAAACTCGTGATCTGGAAATTCACTTCAAAAATTGGACAAATAATACTATAGTGAGTAAATTTTATAAAACACAAAACTTAGATAATGAACTTCGTTTTACAAACACCTGTGAAACAAAACGTCAGCCAAAATGAACTATCAATAGACCAATTAAAAGATTACTCGACTTGTAAATATGTGCTAAATTGGATTGTCTATGGACTAACCGATACATACAAGACATAATGAGCGAATCAGATATCAAAATGATGCAATTGCAAGTTGATCATAATAATACAAATTGACCTGATCAAAAAGGGGTTGTTTAATCATTACTTTCAATATAAAAATAAGTAGATGTTGTATAATAGTTGCCAAACAAAAAAAAAAAAAAAAAAAAAAACAACGTTAATAGTGGAATGTACGGCCTTCAATACGTTATACATAATAATCCATTATGGGAAAGATAAGACGTTTACACAACAGAAAATTTTGAAGAACCCTAGCAAATCAATATGAATAACATTTATTAATAGCAGTTTCATAAGAACACATACAGTATTTTGTTTAATTGCAGTTCAATGAACTCGAATACAGTCACGATATTGTTACTATGTACACTGGAGTATTAATTATATGCTTTGTAAACCAATCACAAGCTTGACCTTTACGTCTTACCTTGAAAATTAACCCATGATGCCGCTTGGAAAAATGCCAACAATTTGAACTGAATGTCTCTTACTCTGTTATTAAAAGGAGATTGCTACTTATTATAAGCACCTCATAATTTTACTAATTTCGATTAGGTCATGTAGAAATATCTGATTGCATTACATTCACTTCATCGGCCTTAAACTTACAATTACGACGCATTTGCATTTGGAAGAAGTAGAATGAATAAAATCATGTTTCAAACGGACCTTCATTTTGTTACTGCACTATTACTACACATTTCTTTTTGTTTGTTAATAAACGTCAATCATTCAACAATCTAACAACACAAACTTATCAAAAATAAGCTTAACCATTTATTATTTTTGTTTTTCGTTTTTTTATTTACACAAATCAGACCGGAAAATCCCTTTGAATTGTTTTACATTTGTCATTTCGGGACCTTTTCTAGCTTGCAATGCGGTATGTGTTTTGATCATTGTTGAAGGCCGTATGGTGACCTATAGTTGCTAAACTTCTACGGCATTTGGTCTCCGGTGGAGAATTGTCTCATTTGCAATCATACCACATCTTCTTATATCAATGGTAAGTCTACATATTTGTGTCCTTTAAATTAATTGGTGTTGTTGACAGATCTTAAACAAGTTTGATATATTGTCTGCTGAATTTATTCAGAACGGGGGCTTGATAAATTTGTCTAGACACCTGTCTATAGTTGAATACCGTAATAATTATAGATGTCTTTCTTTTGTGTCGTTGGGTCGATGTTTACAATAATTATAGCTGTAAATGCTGACATCCAGAATATCAAAGTTGAAATTTATTTATAATACCTTCAAGAAGTAGAACAACACATGCCAATTTCTCTGTTATATGTGAAGTGGCTTTTTTTTTTGTTAGTGACAAACATTTCAACGTTGAAAACACGTTTTAACTTACATCTAACTGAACAAAATAGTCTATCAATAAATCTGCGTTCAAAGCTTTAAAACCAGGTTTAATTCACCATTTTCTACAAGCCAGGAATAGTTGTTTTCTATTCGTTTGATCGATCTTTTGATTTTGTCATTTGGTAAAGGACTTTCCGTTTTGAATTTTCCTTGGAGTTCGGTATTTTTGTTATTTTACTTTTAACCTTATATGCTGTAGTTGTTACAATCTCAGTAATAACTCTGTACAAACATAAACTTTTGGATATTCAGAGAAATGTTTGAAGTCGTAAGTAATTGATTGATAACATTAACTATAAAAATAGGAATATGTGGTATAATTGCCAATGAGACAACTCTCCACCAAAGACCAAATGACGTAGAAGTTAACAACTATAGGTCACCGTACGGCCTTTAATTCGTTTTGAATATAAATTATACCGTAAAGTGACTATCTGTCCCTGGACATTTATTTCTTTACTTTTATGAATCACAATTTATGAGTAAACTTCATGAAGACACTTGTTAGGTACAGGTATCTAGCAGGTTTATAGATACACTCCTCATAAATAATATATTTTCAGTAAACTATTCATATTTTATTCTAAATAAAGAAATTTATTGAGGAATAATGTGACTTCACCATCAGATATATGATAAAAGTGGAATCTTTTTACGGTAACTTATTAATATAGCTAACAAGTTGTTGTTCAATCATTATTATTGTGCCTGTTATGAATAAAAACTAGTAGTTTGAAGCAATCACAAAAAATGTTTAGTTAGTTTTTCCGGTTTGAAATATTCTGTACGATTTTTTTCGGGCATTCAACCAGTTCGTGTCTTTTGTGCTACTTGAAATCTACTGTGCAATACAGACATCGGTATTTGAGTATAGGACGACATGATTTCATAGCAAGATATGGAATATTGAGCTTGATTCAGTAACCGCTAGCACTATACTTTGATAAAGATGTTTTAATTATTGTTTCCATTATACTTGTGCTTGTGTTTAACTTATGTATCATTTCGTTATAAAAGAGAGATCAAGTACTTTTCTTGTAGTTACCGTGGTAACCGTCTCATTGAACCATCTCTATATACCTTTCAAATAGCAGGGTGTTAATAACATATTTAATATGCATCTTTCTGTAGTTATAATTTCTTCCATTTTCGTTAATTTAATTTATGGCTGCCTAAATCCACCATGCATAGATACATCATTTGATTAATAAAAATGGACCCTAAAAATTCTTGAGGTACTGGAATCAATACCATCATTATAAAAAGTAAAACATAAAAAATACCGAACTCCAAGGAAAATTGAAAACGGAAAGTCCCTTAACAATTGGCAAAATAAAAAAAACCAAACACATCAAACGAATGGAAACAACTGTCATATTCCTGACTTGGTACAGGCATTTTCATTTTCTGATGTAGAAAATGGTGGATTAAACCTGGTTTTAAAGCTAGCTAAACCTCTCACTTGTATGACAGTCGCATAAAATTCCATTACATTGACAACAATGTATGAACAAAACAGACATAATAGGTAAAATGTCAGGGATACAGCTAACATTGTGATATAATCTCAATCACTAATACACTCTCCCTCATCTACAGGAATGCCAACGTCTATGATTTGCTATGGTGCAAAGTAGTTGATGCACAATGGCATTCTATATGATCAAGATTCTGTCAATGAACTCTTATAACGGGTTAAGGAGAGGTAGGGAAAAAGAATACCTTTTGTTAAAGTAGTTGCACGGCCCTAATAAAACAGAAGAAATTAAGGTTACAAAAGATTGATAGAAGAACGAACTAACGAACCCCTTCATCATTTTTAAAACTTATATACAGAAAGCGGGAGTATAAAAAAGAGCAACGGCCTTACCAAAGAGATATTTTGCCACAAAAAAAAAAAGAAAAAAAAAAAAAAATACAAAGAAGTAAATGTAATTTTTTTTGCTTGTTTGTGTAAAAATATATGTTGGGCGTTTTTTCAAACATCAAAAGCAAACAAGACGACAAAACTGCTCGATTCGCCCTTCAAAGACTAAATGGCGAATAAAATAATTTCACCTACATAACCGGGTATGGACATCAAAGAAAGCAATGACATATTTAACATATATTCCTGTTTATTAAAAAATAGTACCTCTTACATTAAAGACAGACATGCTGACAAACGATGTTGCAGATATCCGATAGTTTTTTGTGTCAGATCCTGGATTTACTCTACATGTTGCTATATATAAAAGGAGAATTAGTTTGTTCTACTAAATTTTCAAACGACCAGAGATGTCGATTATCCTAATTCCGACAGATATTATCTGATAAAACATAAAATAATCATTAAATGAAAATAAATGACAAAGTGATCTAATGTAATAATGAAAGAAACTGTTCAAAAACTTGCTTAAGGGAAATGATTTATGTGTCCCAAACTAGTCCATTTGAAGTGCAGTTTTAAGATTATGATTTTGTAATGTATCTTTTATTTTATCTCTGATTTCAATTGACGTTTATCTAAGGGGCATCGAAACTAGATTTATGACTGTTATATTTGAATGATACAGTGATTAACTTTGTTGCACTTACCATGTTTCAGTGAAAAGTTTTTGTACGAAATGAGAAATGTGATTGATATCTTTTATTTATTATTTTACCTGAGACAGGTCTGCCCAAGATTCTTCCAACTGATACTTTTGTTTGGTTTGACCGATCCTAAATCCTTCAGATAGACCAGCTTCTGACCAGGCCTATAATGTGGTCTTATGTTCTGTGGACTGCAGATTCAGGCCATCACTATCCCTAAATATCAAGAGCTTATCATCAAATATTGGTATAGTTACAAATTTATCCTACATTTAAAAAAAATCAACTCAGAATCTTTTCATGGATGTATCCTGGCCACATGTTTCGTTTCATTTACTGACGTTAAGATACTGTAAACAAACTTTTTTTGAATTATATACTGTTTGCGTTTAAAACTTTCTACTCGACTTCGCGTTGATTCATTTACACGATTTTTAAAAACTTTTTTGACGTATTTAATATATCGTGAATATAAAATATAAAGAAGGTGTTATTTGCGTTAAATTCGACTCGCTAAAATCGCCAAACCTAAATCAATTATGATTTATATTACTCAAAATTCTATTTACTCAATGACACATTAAGGAGAGTTTTGGACAAGGTTAACATTGTATTTTCAAAGAGTTACTTTATGCACTCTGTGCTTAAAGTTATCTTGCCGTGATCCATTGATTAAAAAAAAACAAGACTGCTTTCCTATTTAGATTTCAGTGTCCTTTCAGACTTTCAGAAGCAGTTAATGATTTAGTTGTTAATATGAGAAAAGAGTCTAAAATTGCATTGCACAAGCAAAACGTTCATTAAAAAGTTTCCTGTTCCGGTAAGTTCACACTTCTTTTAAACAATGGTTTTGCTAACTACTTACACAGACACTTTATATCTGATTTACCTGATGGCCAACTTATTCATGTATTGTAAATGTCCATGTCTCACATTGACATAGTTTCGGCAATATTTTGTAACTGTTCTGGCTTTCCCTTACCTATGCATTAAGTGTATTCCCCAGTTACACAAATTACCCGTTTTTCACAATACCCTTTTAAAGAATCAGATCTCAAACGTGTTTCTAGTAAAGCATCAACATTCTTCTTTTGTGAAGCATGTTTTTTTTTTGTCGGGACATACACTTTTTCAAAGAATTCATTTTATCTAAACAAGGGTTTTTCATGTGATCTTTTTAATTTTTAAAGATTAACTATTTTTAACATAGTAATGAAAAAGAACATCAGCAAAAAAAAATCCAATATATAAGTGAACATGTTCTATAAGAAAAATCGACATAAATTTCTATCCGATTATTTGTCTCATTCACCTATATCAAACATGGTTATTCTTTTGTTAACATGAAATGATTAAACAAATGAAACTTGGAGCTAAAATGATTCAATCAACATCCCTGAAAAAAAGAATAACAAAAATATCATACTCCATGGTGAATTCAAATAAGGGAAGTCAATAAAAACTGACAACCAACGGAACGAGTGAAAAACAACAGTCATATTCCTGACTTTGTATAGGCATTTTTCGAAGAAAATTAATTAGGGGTTGAACTTGGTTTTATGGCTAACTAAACCTCCCACTTGTACGACAGTTGTTTATAGTTCCGTCATATTGACAAAATTGGGTGAGCAACCCAAACAGACATTAGAGGTTAATGTGACAATAACTAGGATCCAGAAGGTAAACTGTGTAAACATGTATCAAAGACATACATACAACACAACTTACTAAAATATTCATACACACATACAAATTAATCCAACAAAGACGACAACGAAAAATTCGTTGTAGTTGATAGTAAATTTCACAAAGACGCCATTAAGTAAGTTTTTTGTAGTTGATGGTAAATCAACAATATAGCCGATAAAAAAAGATTTTGTAATTGATAGTACATACCGTACATAGTATACACTTTCTCGATAAATTACAAATTCAATAAAATATCAATACAAGGGTAAACTAATTGGAAACAACACTGTAACAACCTCTTCCGTCTAAACCTGCACCAGGAACTTCCATATTAAAAAACCTGATAGCGGGATGCATAAATACCGAGTCAGGTCAAAAGTCAAACGACCAGAAGAAACATAATAGCACAAAGACAAATAAAAGGAAAACTGTAAATAAACAAAAAGATACATAATTTCGTCACCTAGAATTTATAACTCAAGACCATCTTGTTTTATTTGTGAAGTAGACACTGAATATTTATCTTTTAGGAATTGGTACTTTCCGATAAACTTTTTGAAAAAAAGTACGAGATGTTCTTTGACAAAATACTTGATCATAAACTTGTTGCCTAAGCACCGATAACGTTTTACAAAGTCTGATCGAGTAGTAGCTGCACGCTCTTGAATATCGTATGAGATGAAAAATGTATACTCCATACGCGGATGAAGATATATTGCTGTTAAGGTGAGGAACAACTATAATTTCAAAATTCAAATCGTCTCGTTTGTAATACTAAGATGACCGCTGTTATCAAATTCGAGATAAACGTCTAGACATGATGAGGCAGAGGAAGCTGTATCCGTGGTTTCTTTAATCTCTAGTTCAAGAGAATATATGATAATTAATGGGACACAATCAGAAAAGTTTAGATTGTTAATGGAAAGTTCGTCATCAATATACCTGTATATCAAATTAAATAAAAACCTGTCAGTATTTATTTTACGACGTAGAGACCTAGTTTGATCGAACTGTGGAAAAAGACGTTCATACGTGAAGTTAATTTCAATATGCTCTTTAGTGTTAGTCTCATCAGTAGCTACTCATCATATGTCCAATCCCAAATCTCATTATTATCATATCGATATAAGAAATACGTTTGACAATATCATTCATCTTTGTATGTATTAACTGTACCTTGTGATTAGTCTTTATCGTAGAGTTTTTGTTAGTGGAAGTGATTTGAACTAGATGGTACATAAATATCAAAAGAACAACGTACTATTGAATATGTTTATCATCTTGATACTGGTACAACAAATATACCGAAGACCCATTGCACATTATTATACCGTTTCACAGATGATATCGGATATGTTCCTTATGTCGTAACTACAATACCCTTCTCTTTTCACGAATGTGACCTACCGAATTAGACTATTTACTGGATTTGTAATAACATAAGCAACACGACGGGTGCCACATGTGGAGCAGGATCTGCTTACCCTTCCGGAGCACCTGAGATCACCCCCAGGTTTTGGTGGGGTTCGTGTTGCTTAGTCTTTAGTTTTCTATGTTGTGTCATCTGTACTATTATTTGTCTGTTTGTCTTTTTATTTTTGGCCATGGCGTTGTCGGTTTGTTTTCGATCTATGAGTTTGACAGTCTCTCTGGTATCTTTCGTCCCTCTTTTGCAACTTTGGTTTGTTGGTCAGTATTGGAGAATAGTCCAGTGGCTCAGGTCAGGAATCTTCGCTAGCCAAGGGTTACAATCCACTTCCCTTCTCTCCACCCTTGGCAGATTAAGCCAACATTTATGATAACAATGTTGCGCCATCTATCGGTAGATTAAAGTCACGCCCATTCCGAATACATTATTCGTGACCAATGGTAGCACTTGAACTCTTCAATTTGGAGGTAAAAACACGGTAGAGTCTACATTCTACACACTTGGTAAAGCAGGAAACGGAAATATACGTTGACATTCATGCATTTGTGTGAGAAACATACACAGAAACTTCTATTAGTTGATTAAAAACATTCAAATTGTCACTAAATATAGTCGTATGTTTAGGAATGTAAAGACTTGTTGCACAATAAGCACGTGGCAATTGTTTACATACACTTTCTACATTTACACGTGATCTTGTTATAGGCGCTTTTTGATTGGATGCAGCAAGTTTCGACTTCAACAAATGAAAATCATTACCTTGTGTCTCCGAAATTCTATCTCAATCCGCCAAGGGTGGAATGAAGGGAAGTGGATCGTAACCCTTGGCTAGCGAAGATGCAGGTCGGGATATGTCAAACCTTTTTTGCATGATATAAACCCTTTAAAACACTTTTGACAAGGAGCTATAGAACTTATATTAATAGACAGAGACGTTCAGATTGCATGTTGTTAGTTTAAAAGTTACAAATCATTGAAAAGACCACAAGGACAACAAAACCCCCTCCCCTTATGCCAATCCAGACCATATTTCCAAAATTAAAACGCACAATAAAAAATAGACCAGCTGCCAATAAGATGACTATTACTTTGATTTGAAATGGAAATAAAAGACGAAACATCAGGATGATCCTAGAAATTTGAAGAAATGTTAAAAAGGCGAATCCTGCTTCATTAGCAGCACCCGTCATACAAGTATCTTGTCTTGGGAGGAATAAATCCTACTTTGTAAAGAATCACTCTGATTCAAACAAAAAATATTCTGAAACTGACATTATCAAGATGCTTGATTTCTTGATTGACAACATATTTGTACGTTTGGAGGACGTGTTTTTCAACAGACTGTCGGAATTCCAATGGGAACCAATTGTGCCCCTCTTCTTGACGACTTGTTTCTTTATTATTACGAGGCTGACTTCATATAGGAACTTCTTAGGAAGAAAGATAAGAAGTTAGCAATATCTTTTAACTCTACGTTCCGTTATATAGATGATGTTCTCTCACTAAATAATACAAACTTTGGTGACTATGTTGAACGAACCTATCCCATCGAACTAGAGATAAAGGATACTACAGATACAGTTGAGTCTGCCTCATATCTTGACTTACATCTAGAAATTGACAATGAGGGTCGGTTGAAAACAAAACTTTACGACAAAAGAGATGATTTCAGCTTCCCAATTGTGAACTTTCCATTTCTATGTAGCAACATTCGAGCAGCGCATGAATACGGAGTATATATCTCCCAATTGATACGATATTCCCGGGCTTGTGTTTCCTTTCATGATTTCCTTGATAGAGGATTGCTGCTCACACGGAAGCTATAAAACCAAAAGTTCCAAATGGTGAAGTTGAAATCATCCCTTCGTAAATTTTACGGACGCCATCACGAGTTGGTTGACCGTTATGGAATAACCGTTTCACAGATGATATCGGATATGTTCCTTATGTCGTAACTACAATACCATTCCCTTTTCACGAATGTGACTTACCGAATTAGACTATTTACCGGATTTGTAATAACATAAGCAACACGACGGATGCCACATGTGGAGCAGGATATGCTTACCCTTCCGGAGCATCTGAGATCACCCCAGTTTTTGGTGGGGTTCGTGTTGCTTAGTCTTTAGTTTTCTATGTTGTGTCATCTGTACTATTATTTGTCTGTTTGTCTTTTTATTTTTGGCCATTGCGTTGTCAGTTTGTTTTCGATCTATGAGTTTGACTGTCCCCCTGGTATCTTTCGTCCCTCTTTTAAAAATTTCGGAGAAATGTCGCATTCGATAATGTCACAATCGATGAAAATAGGACATCCGTAGTCATCTTTGACAAAGATATTCCATAACGGAAAGTTCATACTTGACAAACTGAAATCATCTCTTCTGTCGCAGTTTACTTTTCAACCGACGCTCGTTATCAATTTCTAGATGCAAGTCAAAATATAAGGTAGACGTAACTGTACCTAGTGTATATATGGTTCAACTTTGATTGGATAGATACGTTAAACATAATCGTGATAAATGTATGCGAAATATCTTTTCAAATAATGAAATAAAATCAATATCGAATTTAAATGGGCATTATATCAAATATGATATTATAATCATTTTAGAGATAAAGGCATTCATCTTAACGACATATAATTCGTTGATTGTTTCCATTTTAAAAAGTTCAAATCCATTTATTATAGAGTTTTGTGAATAAACGTGACTGAAATACTAAGATGTCTCAAGAACTTTTATTTATGCTTTGTTTCATTTTCTATAATATTTTAAATATTTCTAGGAAAAGTATCTTTATTTAGAATATAATGGTAAAAGAGGTTTGCTTCAAAAGCTTCATTATATTAAATAAATTTCTTGAAAGCAAAGATGAATTTCATTTTTCCTGGTAACTTCATTGGTTTTTTATAAACCACCAGTAAATTTATATGCATCGACAAATGTTAAAACATGTGTTTCTAAGTATTTCTGATGAAATATCTGATATTTACTAATAAAGCCCAATAGTTTGGTCTTGAGAACATCCAAAAATTAAAAATTTTCAATGCCTTTCAAGGATGTATCATTTTACACATAAATAATTTTGCTATTTTGTTTGAATTTCCACTTTTATGTTTCGTAATCTCGTGTCAAATTACATAACTGGATGCTATTGACCAAACTTCTAGAGCAAACGACAGTATGCAACAATTACAGATAAAATGTTGATATCTGACAGATTACTTTTTGGAGGATGAGAAGACAGATTATTGTTACATTTTTGACCTTTTGTTTTGATAAATTCGACTCTTAAAAATTTCCTTATATACGTTAAAGTTTAAGGTGATTGTTCATGTTAGTTTTTATTTAAAGGCACGAACAAACATATCTTTAATTAAACTCATCATAGATACCAGACTTATCATTTTGTACGCCAAACGCACGTTGTGTTTACAAAAGACTAACCAGTGTCGCTCTTTAAAAAAAAACGTAAAACGGCCAAATAAAGTACGAAGTTGAAGAGCATTCAGAACCAAAAATTCCAAAAGGTTGTCAAATACAGCTAAGGTAATCTATTCCTTGGATAGAAAATCCTTAGAATTTAAAAAAAAATCAACGTTTTGTAATCAGTCTCATTTCGGATGTATTTAAAAACTCAATATCAATCTTAAATTAAAAGATTTAAGAGTTAACATGATTCATTGGAAAAACTAGTGACGTAAATATTTTCACTTCTGATGGAACTCTTTAATATTTGGCAATTTCTCTACAAGGATAATTTTTATTATTATTCAACGTTCTAGTAAAGACAATAAGGAAAACAAATAGCAATAAATAAAGTTACCATTTCATATTTATCATTTAATGGTACCATTTCCCTTACAGTAAAACAAATGAGGAGAACAAAAGATTATTAGAGTTTTGTGTAAAATTCGTTTAAATATATCTATGCGAACACCAGCATAAATATACCAGCGTAAATGTATTTGTTTGCTGGCTGTGTATTATAAAATGCACACCAATCCTCAGTTAATGAATAAACTCATCATAAATACCAGGATGGAAATTTTGTATTTGCCACAGACGCGCGTTTCGTCTACAAAAGTCTCATCAGTGACGCTCGAATAAAAAAAGGTAATAAGGCCAAATAAAGTACGAAGTTTAAGAGCATTGAGGATAAAAAAATCCTAAAAGTTTTGCCAAATACAGCTAAGAATTCAGCCACAGTAGTTCAAGATAGAATCTCACCAAAATCGAAAGATATGCAGCAAAAAATAAAGATTGGATTAAAATCACAAAGGAAATTTCAAACGGACATTAACTTTGTTCTCTATTTGAACTTTTTAACTTTTTTTATTCAAGCGTCACTGGTGAGACTTTTGTAGACGAAACGAGCGTCTGGCGTACTAAAGCTTAGTTTGTTTTTCTGTAAAAATATACCTGTTATTATATTAAATTCAAGCAGAAAACCAGTTAATTGACTTAAGGTCACCTTTATAAGCGCTCTGCAACACTTTACGAAGTAAATTTCATAGACGACAAGAACCTAGAAATAGAAGTAATTTTAAAGCATGTAAATAATGACATTTCAAGAACTGCATTCCTAAGGAAAGATACGCTTCATTCTATTGGAAGGATTAAAATTATACCTAGCACGACAATGTAGGCGAATATCCTTTTTTTGTTAAATATCACTGACATTTACTTGTGGTATTGCAATATTTATAGATAAGTATGCTTGTGTTGTAAAATAATATACTAAACTAAAGAACCTGCTAATCCGAGACTGATTGACGAGATCATGTAGAAAATATAATTATTACTATATATACTTTGATGGCTGAAAACAAGCAATTATACGGCATTCATTCAATCTTTTAAAAGGATTAGGAGGGTAAGGTTTAATCGTGCAGTGACCACGAAATTCGTCTTAGCAGAACAATAAAAAAAAATGAGGAAGTTTTGGATCTTATTTTGTTTTATATTGTGTCTATAAATTGAATTTCCGATCAACGTTTCTTGATATCTATCAGCAAACAACACCTCGTATTAGTATAGACAATTAAGATAAATAGGATTGTAGGATAAATTTAGTAAAAAGATAAAGTCGTTATATCAAAAATAAGTTCTTCAATTTCCTACTGTGTTTGGCTTTTTCAATTTTTTTATTCAAGCGTCACTGATGAGTCTTTTGTGGACAAAATGCGTGTCTGGCGTACACATTTAATTTTGGTATCTATGATAAGTATATTGACAAAACGAAAATAAAACTACATTTCAGCAGCGCCTGCATACGGAGTATATATCTCCCATTTGCATTGATACGATATTCCAAGGCTTGTATATCCTATCATGATTCCCTTGATAAGGGTTGCTGCTCACAAGTAAAATATATTGTTTTTTGTATACTGTTTTTTGTCTGTTGGTGTTTTTCTTTTTTCAGCCATGGCGTTGTCAGTTTATTTACGACCTATGAGTTTGAATGTCCCTTTGGTATCTTTTGTCTCTCTTTAAAAATTAAATTATTTTCGATTATATTCGTTGGGCCAAAAAACATGTTTAAATCAAATCAGGCCTACATTGTTTTGACGTTGCTTTAGGAACGTTTGCCATTAAATAAAACATTCGAATACTTCAAAAGGTAAGAATACTGATATTTTCAATTGTTTGTAGTTATTGGTTTTGTTTTTATTGTAGTAAACATTGTTTGTGTGTATATTACATTCTATGCAATTTAAATGACCATACATCACAAAAATCCTGTCAAAAATCCAATCAAAAAGATGTTAAAACTCACACTAGTTTGGTATTATAATGACTTTTAAAAAGGACAAGGAACAATAAGGACACCGTCTTACTCTAGAATTAGAAAATCAAAAGTATCACAATCTACATTCAGATGTTCATAACTGTGAGACATCAGTATTTATATTTTAGAATTTTGTCTTATTGCACGTTTGTATAAGGGTTTCAAACGTCTTGAATTAAATTAAAAACTGCATTAACTGCCAAAATAGTCTCAGTTTGAGATCTGGTAATTAATATTTAGATATGAGCAACAGATTTACCCTAAAATATATATTTTGCTAGACAAGATGTTGTTTATACAGATGTTAATATGTGTAAAGTGTTTTTTTAGGATGAGGCAGTTGTTCTTATCTATTTAACCCCAAATATATGTGTACAAATGTTATTTGAGCTTATACGTTTCAATTTAAACATTTTTATGAAATTACAGTGACATCAAAAGCGACCTTTATGCACTAAAGTGTGTCAGTAAAATTAAAATAATTTTGAAGGCTTGAGAAATTTACTATTTTTATCATTTCAGGAGCTAACTAATGTCCGGTTCTCATCATACCTCTTGCTAAAGAGTAGCCATCTTGAGATTTATGTTTATAACATTACAAAATTAGTATAATTACTATACTGTCTCTTAAATGATACCATTCTCAAACCAGCTATTAGCGATTAAATAGTTGTTGCTTCCTTTTCGTTTATTGTTTTTTCTGTCATATTGCTGATAAATAAAAACTGGTCATTAGTATTAAATTTTGGGATTTGTCATAGCTATACTTATGTCATGGCATCATCAAAAGTTTGGAGAGTGTACGGTATTCTGTAGATTTTCGTTTTTTTACCTTTTACTTCGTTAAAAATAATTCACATGGTATTGAAACAAAATATCAAATTTGTATATGTCTTTGAAGAATTAATGTTATTCTTAAACTTTAAGAAAATCCGATTGGTGCGAGGACTTTATTGCATTATATTCACTTGACAAAGTAAACATCAGCAATTAAAGTGTTTGTGGTAAGTCAAGCTGATTAAGAAGATGCATGATGTCTTCCATATATGCACTATCCTTTATTTGTTCGCACGTTTTATTAGAATTGCTAAATAAATATCAAGGACATAAGTCCAAGGTCACTTCTTAGCTTAAAGATACCAACCAAAAGATTAAGACAAAACAAAAAAAAGATAGAAGAATTAAAAATAAGATGAATGCAAATAATTGTCTCAATTTAGCATAGAAATAAACCAATATTAACGATTCACATTGGGTTACAACGACCAATAGAAATAACGTACTACATAACGTCCACATAAGGATTGTTGACGTTTATATGGTAAAAACTGTGGTAGTCTTTTGAATTTTAGACCTTTGGAGCTAGTCATATCATTTAGGCATTTGCTTCAATTGTTGACACTTATATGTTTAGTTTTTAACAATCTTATCGTTTGAAAGGTTTCATTTACGCACTTCGTAATTTTTTTCTTCAATACAACATACGGTTATCAATAGTATAAAAAACGAAAAAAACCTTTCAATTGAAATATAAAGGGCAGAAAAAATATGCATCAGAGGTAATACATTTACTGCGCTAGTTGTGTACTTCCTATCGCAGAGTAGCGTTGTCCCCATCTATTTCAATCTTGCTTGTGAAAATCAAAGACGCCCAGACTAAACACACTGCCTGCAGTAACTACTTGGTCCCGAATCTACGTGAAGGTTGGTATCATAACTGAGGATGTTAACTAATCAACAGAAAGACGTTGTTGACGTTAATACCGAAAGTGTCTCTCTGGTAAATAACAAATACATAAAAACATAACAGTCTACAAATTTCTTCAGAGAAAACTGAAGACTAAACATGACAATCCCCACCGGTGCTTTGGAAAGGATAAGCAGATCTGCTCTGTTTGTAGGACCAGTCGTGTTGCTCATGGTAAGTACACATTTGATGATACGTTTCATTCAGAGACGTCACAATCGAGAAAATGAGGACAGGACTCACAATTAGACCATAAATGTAGTCATCTGTTGCAAATATTTTCCACAATGGTGAAGCAAATTATAATTGCGTCTGTAAAACGTTCATGATGATCCATTGGTTCAATAGCTTCCTTGATAGCAGCAACCCTCTAACTTAAAAATCATGATAGGAAACACAAGCTCTAAAATATATCGCTTCAACCGGGAGGTATATATTGCATATTCCGATGATGCTTGAATGTTGCTACATAGAAAGAGAAAAAGCTTAGTTCTGAATTCATTCTCATTGTTAAAAAAGTATAACAAGTATATACAATCAAGATGAAAAATATTGCAAGCTACATTTCATTTTCCTTAAATGCTTCTGTATGAAACCGGTCTCATATGATAAAAGGAACAAAACTACAAGAAGAGGAGCACAACTGGTTCCAAAAGGAATATTATTAAAAAAAAACACTTCCTCTATGTGTTGTAAATCAAAATATCATCATCTTGATAGTTGTTCACTTTCTACATTGTATTAGTAAAACGAATTTTATTCTTTACCTGATATAACGAATTACAGTGATACTTAATAGAAAAACAAAGGATATGGAGTATCCATCCAATCAGTACATGTACAGCAAAAAAAAACCAAAAACACACAAAATGCAAAGGAACAGCGCTTTTATCGCTGTTCGTCATCTTAAAGTCACAACAAGGCCGTCAACACGGAGCAAAAAACTCTCACCTCACTGTACGTTTAAGCAGCCCCTATCACCAGGTTGAGTGGAATTCTTTGCAAAAATAATTTGGATAGACTTTGTATGATGTAACATCACCAAATCGGGCTCAGTCAAAAAAGTTCCTATGCATAGGTGTAAATATAAAACTATGTAGAATGTATTTTAGTAATTAAGGTATCAGATGAAAGGTGAATAACTGGTGATCCTTGTAGAAAATTAAGGTATCAGATGAAAGGTGAAGGACTGGTGATCCTTGTAGAACACATATTGACTGATAATTTTGAATAAGACAAAATTATATGAATAAGTTTTAAAATTGAGGGCATATAGTGCCTGTTTCTCAGATATGAAGTACCTGGTTTGGTGTATCCTAAATTCCGGTACCCAGTACGGTCTGATGCATACATAAGGGTATATTGATCCCGCTCCCATAAAATGTTTAGAAGTGAAAAAATTAACGTGGATAGGAATGAGGGCCTAGCAAAGGTGGTGTGCGTCATATTAATATTTTAGTACACAAACTGACCTAAAATTGAGAGAATGTTGTGACACACATAAGAGAAGTTATTTCAAGAATAAATGCACCATAACATGAAGATTACAGAAGGATATACATAACAAGATCATTGGATTTTACAACATATTTTTGTATGAAGCAAGAATATTGCTTTCTGGTTAATTACTCGGATGTAAATAGCATCAGTTAAACTATATTATGGCTAAACTGGGATAAAAATAATTATTTTTTTAACTACTCACAGCAGTATGAAATGCTAAATTTACATACACTTTCATGATTATAAACAATAATATCAATGTGCATAATATTTTCATTTTCATGTTTAGTAACGTAAACAAATTATAATGCGCTGTTTTTGCTTGCGTAGTCAATAAAATGGAAATAGTATACACTAACTGTTTTGATTAGATAAATATGTGGTTTTATTGCCTTTTGAAAAACCGATATTTTCTTATATTAAGTGAATATTAGTTTTTCAAAAGTTAATAAAGACAGTAATTTTTTTCCTAATCCGTATTCCGAGTGAGGACATGTATAAGATGACACTTCTTTACCAATACCATTTTGTACATCAAACGATTTCACCATAATTATACACGTAAAGATTTACTTTGCAAAATCAATTTTGTACATCAAACGATTTTACCATAATTATACACTTAAGGATTTACTTTGCAGTGGAAGCTGAAAGTTAAGTAAACAATAATGAGTAAAGGAACACCTCATCAGAAATACATTCGTTATCTTGTTGTAATCGGTAGAGTACGGAATTTGATACCGGTGTTGAATATCCCTGAATACACCTAGAAAACTCATAATGCGCCCCAGTAAGGTAGCTGCTGCCTATGTCTTTTTGCGTATCTAATATTCACCCTGATTTAATTGAAGTATGCACCTGTTACATGTATGTACAGCGTAGCCAGTCTGTAGTTTTATTCCATTGCCATTTAATGTCTTCATAATACTTCTGTTTTCTTTGTCATTTATATTTATCTGAACACAAAGAGAATAAAAAATAATATTAAGAACAATTTCAAACCATTTCGAAATAAGTATTCAACCTCCTAAACTACAATTAACATTGAAGGGAATTTTAACAAAATTACATTAAATTTTATTAAAAGTTGAATTCTATTAAAATCCTTACGATCCTTGTTTTCCGATGATTCAATGTTTATTTGAACATTCCTACTATTATTGTAGCCAAATGATACGTAATGTGAAACTATGTTTTATTTACATCGAATCTGTCCCTAGTGATACAAGTAAACATAACAAAAACATAATAAACGACTTATCTAGTATTTATCGTAGGAGGGGTATCAAAATAGCTTTAGACACTAGCAGCTATATAAAATGGCCACTCAACATTTCATCTCGTTAAAATCTAGACAAAACTCCATAGGACAATCACTTCTCAATTTTCCATAGGATATTGTGATGGCGTTCCTTAATAAAAAAATAAAGTAAAACATTCAGCACAATTTATATTTTAAGGACTATAGTCATGGATACGACAATATTAGATAGAACTAATTCACAAAATATATTCCTTTGTGAAATGAACCTTCTTTCATGGTAATAGATATCAAACTTGAATCGGTTAAACTTCTTTCTTTTAAATGGAAAGTGAAGTATCCTAATAGATGGATAATGCGTTAAAATGACATTTGAACATGCAGGCCTAAAAGCTTTATACCGATGGAAATGGTAATATGCTTCCTGTTATGCTGATAAAATAGAAACCAATTTAAATTGCTAGTTTTTTTCTGAATTAAGTAGTCATTATATAAAAATAGAGCTCTTTTTTCCTTTTTGCCTTTTGGTCTCTTTTCCCTTAATTTGGCTAAATAATTAAAAAAGATGTTAACTTACTTGACATATTGTAAAGACCGTAAATTAATACTAATGAATGGACATTAGCTCTCAAATTCATGTTAATCGATTTGACTCAAATTCTCATATTTGATTTATAACATACTGAAAAGTATATCCAAATTACAAAAACTCCAAAAAAAAAACAATTTACAGTGCATGGACTTGTTATAATCGATTAGCATTCCGTGTGTATTTTAGACTAGATGCCATCAAACTAACCATCGATATGACCTCCGAAGAATGTCTATTCTCATACGACTCGATATAAACATACACATTAATATAAGCACGCAAACTGTCACGTTCAATCATATAACGGCGGTTTTTTCTATGTCTGCTTGATTTTGTATCATTGATTACAAAAAACATGTTGATCATCTTTTTACCTGAAAAATAATGCTTTTTTATGTGCAGAATCAGTCAACGAAATAGATCTTTCACGTTGATCCCTAGTTTCATTTTTCAATGTTGACAATCGTTTTGCTTTTAATAATATAACATGCTTTACACACGCGTATCCCATCTCCAGAAGAGGGATAAATTGAAGGTCAGATGCATACGTATTCAAATGAGCTGAATTATTGACCTGCAAGCTAATAATACATTACCGATGTTTTTCGGCTTATTTTGACGAAATTGAATGAAAATGATTGCTACTAGCGAAATAGTATTTTACAATTCCAGTACTAGTTTTATAAATATTTTAGTTCGTATTTTAAAATCGTAGCTAATGCCCCTTTCATTGATGATTTATATACATGTAGGTGAATAATTTGAATGTAAACTAATGTGGATGTTTCATCAAATTTTGTTTTCGTATAATTGGTTTGGTTAATTTTGTGAAAGCTGTATACAAGAAAATCTAACTTCTTGTTTAATGTGGTGCTCATTTCTCACTTTTCCCTTTACTGTCGTGGTTCTGTGCCATTTCTATGAATATTGTACATGTTTGATTTCTTTCTCACGCCAGATATCTCTCAATATTTACGGTTCCATCATATACCATTATGTAATATGGGACATTTGCATTGAAATCGAAGTTCGAACGATGTATCTTTATACAAAGATAATTATAATGGAGTCAAGAAACATGAAAAAAGAAAACTTTTTAAAATTGTTGTATAGTTTAATATATTGCTATTTCTTGCTTTCATAAATGATTCCTAAAATAACATATCATGTTAACTACATGATAAGTCATGCATATTATTCTAAATTTGACAAAAGAAAACAACATCAGTTTCAAGAAAAGAAGTTCAAAAGCTCAGCAGATATGACATTCAGATGAATTAACCAAAGCACACTTTAAAGACATTGTATTGTGTAGTGATATACGTTTTGTAATCGACAGAATAAAGAAATGGTATGGATAAAGGTAAATTAGGGAATCGTTTTCAGTCAATTATAAGAAATAAAAAAAAACCTAAAGTGTAAAATGTAGTAAACAGATAACGCTATAATAGCTTACTGTATGGGCTATGCACGTTTAGATTGTTTAATGCAGCATGGTGAGTTGTTGCTGTCTACATGATTCTCTTTATTTTTAAAAACAGAGATTCGTTTGTCGTGTAACAACTATTACATGAAAGTACTGTATAGTAAATATGACTCATTGCAAGTATATAATTATTTATATTATATTGAGAAATTTAGGCTCATTATAACAACAAAGATAACTATACACTATTGGAATGATCACGCATCCTCATCTGCCGTTGGTAGCATAACATTCTGATTTGTCACTCTAATGAATAAACTCATCATAAGTATCAGGATTAAAATTGTGTACGCCAGACGCGCGTTTCGTCAGAAAAGACTCATCAGTGACGATCGAAAGAACAAGTAAAGTAAGAAGTTGAAGAGCGTTGAGGAAACAACATTCCTAAAAGTTTTGCCAAATACACCTAAGGTAATCTATTTCTGGGGCAGAAAGTCTTTGGTATTTCGAAAATTCAAAGTTTTGCTAGCAGTTAATCTATAATTACATGTATGATCATATACATGACAATTCATGTCAACACAGAAGTGCTGACTACTTGGCTGGTGATACCCGCGGGATTGAAACCCCAACCAGTAGAGGCATCGACATAGTGGTTGTAAATAAACCCTTCATAAATACCAAGATTAAAATTTTGTACCCCGAACTCGCATTTTGGCTACAAAAGACTCATCAGTGACGCTTTAATCAGTCCATAAAGTTTACTTTCTCCAAAGCTACACAGTGTTTTTTTTAAAGTTTGTAAATTAGTTTAAACCTTACATATAATTCTTTATCAATCTATAGGTTAAAATTATTTTATTTTGAGCGATAGAAACATATAACTCGTTACCTACAAAAAAAAGCTATATTACTCATTCATACCGTTCATAACCTATGACAATGAAAATTAGTCTTGATTCCTTTAATCGACTATACACAAGCTACAAAACCCTCTGAGATTTGTTATATATGTCTCCAGTTAGAAGAAATATTGTTTTGACTGGTTGGTGCCAAACCTTTCATCTTTGAAGTCTATACCCTCATTCAGAGGTAAATTATTCAAAAATTGGGACGATAGTTTGTAGAAGATATATAATCACATATATCAAATGAAAGTAAAAGAAGGCACACTAAAAGTTATTATCTTTACTTTTTTACTACTAATCCCAGACAAATGGTTTTGAAAAACCCAAGCAACACAAAATAACCCCTATAAATGCAGCACACCATATAAATTCCACTGGGAACTACCAATGAGCGATCTGGAACCATTATTTTTTCAAAAAAATCATACACATTATGTCGTTTATACGTTTTGACTGTTGATTTGCATTATTTGGGCACTTGGCATCTCTTTATCACATTGATTTGGTAGTTTGAGGATGTTTAAAGTCACAGATTTGTGGAATGTAGTCATTAAATAAAAATAAAGCCTATTCTCTGTCCAGTTGTAAAGCAAATCGTAGCATTGAATCATAATTTTATCAAATAATTAAATACTAGGAGACGGTAACCAGCCACCGCATCAACCGAAAGTAGATGAAAAAACTTAATCGACATTAATTAAACGGTCTACACAGTCTACAAAAGAATATAGCACTAACTTTAGGACATATGACACATGTGTCTGGAATAGACTTTATCAGGTAAGTTCGCAATCAAAGATTCAGAATGGCAAAACATGAACAGTTTTTAAAATATTTTATTCAAACAAGCTTACTAGAATAGTCCAAAGAGTCTAAGGTGAACTTTTTTCTGAGGGTGTTTCAACATTAACGTTGGAATTGCATAATTCATGAAATGGGAATTTGCAAACAAATCGTACCATCAAAATCATACCGTTATCAAAGAACTTACTAATGGTAGACGGTAACCAGCAGCCGCACCGACTCAGTGGACAAAGTTAGAATCTGGTTTCTGTGCATACGATACGTTGATTTTTAAGACATTTATCAGGTACGCGCGAAAAAAACGTTTAGAATGTCTAAAATGCTTAATACGATTTAGGTCATTTTCACCAAAATTAATTGCAATCTCGTTTGAAGTTCATTCAATAGTTCTGTTGACTGTTTGTCCTTTCGTCGTTTTTCGGGGTTTTTTTGTCATTGCATTGTCGGTTTTTTATTCGAGTTATGAAATTTTAGTGTTTTCTGTTTCTTTTAAAATAAACTGAAAATTTTGAATCATAATTACCATGACCAAGCTCATTGGTACTGGGCGGGATACCCGAGAAGACAAACTGTCTACCTACAGCGGGGCCGATCAAGCGGAAGTAGTTGAAACGATATCATTGTTTTTGATAAATTATTCTGGAATATCAATTCAGTTACGCTGAAGGTTCAACAATCGAGAAAATATGTCAAAACATTATGAAGCATCACTACAGAATATCAAAATCGATGTGTTTGTCTCAGCTCTATTGTTCATCTTCGAATATTGTATTTATAAATCACTCAGAAACCAATTAAAAATGATGCAATAAAAGGACAAGATCAATATTGTTATTATCGTATATTAATTAGTATGTTTATCTAGCATGTTTTATAAAATGTATAAACATTTAATGGAAATTATGTAATCTCTAGTAAAAATCAGGCAAATGCATTATTATTAAATCGCTTCACATATGTTATGATAGAGGCATTTCAGAAAATTATGCAATCGCAGTATTTCGAGACTTTCATTGGTTTAAACACTAACTCTTTGTTATCATTTTGTCTGCAAATACCCCACAATTTACGTTTGAAACCATACTGGTAAATATTTCACTATTCAGTATAACTACATGACCAAAATGAACATTAAAAACAATTCCATCTAAGGTCAACTTTGTCTGAGAGAAAATTTAACGAATCTGTCATTAAAAACTCTTTAGCTGTTCATTGAATACTGAGCTAATGATCCCCCATGACTAGTAATTATCAGAAATAAACAAAACGTAACGTTTTCAGGAAGATAAAAAAACTGATATTAAGACGACTACAATTATTGAATAAAACCATCCCCAATGAGGACATGGAGGTTCAGAGTTTGGATGGTGTTGAATGACTTGACAACTAACCACTAGGTTGATGCAACTGCTGGTTGATGTTTCACCTTCTGGCATAGACAACCTTAGCCGTATTTCGTTCAACATTTCAGAATGTTTGGTTTTCAACGTTTTACGATTTAGGAATTCGTTGGCCGTTTCCTATTTTCAATTTGAGCTTCATGTTTGAGTCTTATGTACACGACACACGCGAATGGCGTAACAAGTTATCAACATGGTATCTCTGATGATTTTTATCTCAATCTTAGTCCTAATTTTGATTATGGTATAAGTTTACCACAACGTTCAACGTAACAAACAACCGGTCCTAAATTTTTTCCTGTTGACACTCAAATACTTAAGGTAATCTTAAATCAACCACATAACAAGATGTCTGTACTATATGACGTCTCGTATTTTCTGATATATTGTGTACGAATCAAATGCGGTTGATGTATAGATCACGATTTCCATAATATTGCACAAAACGCAAAAAATATCCATAGAAAACATCCCTAAGGTCAAAACATATCTGATTTATTAATATGAATAAAATTCAAGATTTATTTCATCTCAGATCTAAGTAAGGTTTTATTCGTGTGAATGTGGTCATGTTTGATTCTTAAATCTACAATACCAATCACTATGACTTCGCTGTAATTTTTGGACGAAAACCCCTTAGTCTATACCTGTCATACGTCCCACGGTGTAATTAATTGTTAAGTATGTATATAGTAATGTTGTGTTTAGCTTTGACTTTGTCTTAAACCGAGTCTACTGTTTCGCGAAGTCAGTGCTATTCAACATTTTTCGGATTCTGGCTGTCAGTTAAAAACAACCAGTATTAATAATCTCAAAATATCTACTATAGGAACAATATCATGAACCTGAAGAGATTTGTTTTAGGTTTTGAAAGGCTTACACGACATTGTTATTCCAAGCAGATGATAATTGTCAGAATTTTACTTCGAATTGTATTGCATTCATTTAATAAAGCACATTAAAGATTAAGACACCAGTTGCTCTAAGCATTGACGAATTTAACTTATACCATCAAAACAGTTATATTCACTATTAGGCAAAGAAACGCTGTTTTATTCATCGTAACGCAAAAATAAAGATATTTATTTCATGCAGGTATCCATGAACATTCCCATAGAAGATATACCCGTGTATAGTATTCTATACATGCTCTGTAAATATTCTACTATAAATTGCTTCCTGGAGAAAACTTAATAACTAATATTTATCACACCCCTTTTGGATATGAAAGGTAAAACAAAATGTTTAAACACACACACACTGATGCCATTATGTCTAAATGATGTCTCATTTGGGACTGAATCATCCCCTAGTTATATCGTTCATGTATATTTCAACAAAATGTAAAGCATATAATTACTTATGGTTAAAGGGGCTCTCTGTAGTTCCCATCATATACAGGACAGATCTACATAAATATATATTTTAATTAACATTTGAATTGCATCGATTATATGTAACGGAAGTGCAACGAATTCTGGATATTATGGTTAATTTAATATAAAACATATATAGGTATACTACATGTAATAGCTATGTGAACTGGAAGGAGTCTGTCCTTTGTGAAAAACGCTTACATATATATCGTATGTGCAATAAAAGGGTAAAAATAAATGAATACGAGACAAAAGTTAATAAACATTTGACAGAAATTAGCAGTAAGGCGTCTAACAATAAAATCTTACATTTTGCAGAGCAAAAGATACAATTTTTCCTACGAGACACTCAATGTTATGAACTAAAAGAGAAATGGTATCAATGAAACTGCAACCAAACGACATAAAAATAATCTAGTCATTTTTATTTGTACATTATTCTTGAATTTTACCTGAAATGTGTCATTCGAGAAGATCCAATAGGCAATCGAAATTCATAAGTACAATCACAACAAACAAAATTCCTTTATTTTGTTGATGTAGAATTATCTATCGGCTATCTATCGTATCTATGTTTAAGTTTCAAACTCTAAGCGATATTTGCACAAAATTAAAGCTTCCACCTTTTCCTGTCGATTGCATAGACTCTTAAATATTGAATAGAATTCTGCTTTTTAGCCAATTAAATTTACATTGGTGGTTTTGCTATAAGGCAACAAAAAAATCGGTATGGAGGACGTTTAATGCAATAACTGAAAATAGGTATTTCCAGTACATCATATAAAACAATTATAGTTTCAAATAAATGATCTTATGTACAGTACATTAGATCATTTATTTAAAGCTATCATTATTTTATGCATATTCGCTATTACTTATACCCCTCCAATTTTCTAATTTTATACTCTATGACATTATGAATTGTAAACAATAAATTGTGTAAATTTATATATTCCGGTCCAGTGATAAAAGTTACTATTTCGGAAGTAGTAAGCTGTATACTCTTTCTTAGGCACTAGGTTATGTACTCTTTCTGAATCACTAAGATTTTTTAAGCAGACACTGGACAGATTTACATGCAATCAATTTGATCTACAAATCTTTGGATATCTTTTCATTCGCATTAGTTTTTAAGAGTAAAAAATTATCGAAGTGAAGATCAAAGTCTTCAAATTTAAAGCACAACTGTGACATCAGCCTTTTCCTTTGCCGTGGTTTCTTTGTCTCGAATTAACACGTCTTTAATCCGTCACTGAAATGAAGTTTTCATATTATATTCAATAGTTCCCTTCGTTCACTTAATCTGATGTTCAATGGTTGTCGTTTCTTGATGTGGTTCATAAGTGTTTCTCATTTCTTGTTTCTCGTTTTTTTATATAGATTAGACAGTTGGTTTTCCTGTTTGAATGGTTTTACACTAATCATTTTTGTGGCCCTTTATAGCTTGCTGTTCGGTGTGAGCCAAGGCTCCGTATTGAAAGCCGTACTTTGACCTATAATGGTTTACTTTTCAAATGTGACTTGGATGAAGAGTTGTCCCATTACCCCACATCTTCTTATATCTATTAACTTCATTCGTTTGAATTGACTAATTTCTGTTCACCACTTACCTGTGATTTTTGCAAATTTCATTTGCCGCGACTGGGGTTTGATCTCCTTCCTTGAAGTAAATTATGTGTCAATGTTCACAAACATATCTACGAAACCTCTATGCTACCAAGTGGATAGTATTCAACTGTCGCTTTAACATATAGTAATATGACACTGTATTATTTTATTACTAATGATCATTTCATTTTACCTTTTATGTCTGTTAGTTTTATTCACGCATTGTTGTCAATATAATGGAATTTGATGCGAGTGAGAGGTTAAGGGCTATAAAACCAGGTTCAATCCACAATTTTCTACATAAGAAAATGCCTGTGCGAAGTCAGGAATATGGCAGTTGTTGTCCATTCGTTTGATGTGTTTGTGCTTTTGATTTTGCCATTTGATTAGGGACTTTCCGTTTTGAATTTTCCTCGGAGTTCAGTATTTTTCTGATTTAACTTTTTTCAAGTAATTCATAAGAAAATTAGAACATTGATATTATAATATTTATGGCACTTGCATCTGTTGCACAGCATATTTAAACATATTCGTAAAATATAAAAAAACTGTGAAGTGGATTTAAAATGTTTTTCTTTCGTAACATTAATGTTTTACTGGAAGAAATAGTTCGATTATGCTCTATTTTGTCATTAATGGAAAGATTTATGAATCATATTCTTCATACGGTAAGTTCATAAGACTATTTAAATCATCAACGTGACTGTATATAGCTTATTAAATAGAAGTGTAGAGCAGTGAATTATTTCAGCTTACAAATAGTAGGGTTTAATGAAGAAAGGAACTGTAATGGGGAAAAGCCGTAACAACAATTATAGTTAAGTACGACACACAATGGATAAGCCTCAGTACGTTAAAAAATCATCACAGATTACAGGATTTAAATTTTGTACGCCAGACGCACGTTTGGTCTTCAAAAAACTCATCAGTGACGCTCAAATCATAAAAATTGAAAAGGCCGAATAATGTTCGAAGTGGAAAAGCATTGAGGACCCATAACTCCGAATGATTTTGCCAAATACAGATAAGGTTATCTATTCCTCGGGTAGAAAAGCCTTAGTATTGAGAAAAAGTTTTGTAAACAGTTAATTCATAATTATGACCATACCACTGATAATTCATGTCAATACAGACATGCTGGCTAATGGGATGATGATACATTCGGGGATCGATCTATCCGGAGAAAACCTCCACCAGGAGTGACATCGACCCAGTGGTTGTAAATAAACTCATCAATTATATCAGGATTAAGTTTTTGTATTTCAGAATTAAGCACGTTGCGTCTTCAAAAAGATACCATCCTTACCCCGGCCTCATGGTATCTTTTAAACGAACTAACGCTTATCCATTGTATCTCAAATACATAAGAAGTAAAATTATTGATATTTCGAACATCCGATTCTTTTATGTTTGGTAATTGGCATATTCTCAACAGCTTATCATTTTAGATGTAATGATAGTATTTCGTTTCAACTTTCTGAGATTCGGGAACATTTAAATAAATAAGGGAACTAGTCATAGCATGTTGAATTGCTCTTAGCCAAATAATAAAGCCGATTGTTGACCGAAACCTTCTTCTGTCAAATGTGTAAATGCAGGAGTGAAAAAATGCACTTTTATTCAACAATGTCACGATACATATAATTTCATTTTAAGACGTATTATATAATATGAAGCTTGTTACTAAAATGTCAAGTTTTCATATTTTCAATAAAACAAACTGTTACAGTCTGCCGTTTGTTCATGTTGTTATAAGTGTTTGTAATTTTGTTTAATTTAAAAAAAAAATAAGAGAATTCCCATGGGTTGATTCTAAAAGTACAATATCGAAAGCATCAACCTATCACCAACCTAACCTCCTTAGTACTTTGTGATTAGAAAAAGAATCCATATACAAGATATCATATTTGATATATTAAGCTGATACACTAAATGACAGTAATTCAATCATACAATTTACAATTCAACAATACAGTTATGAAAAGATCATCGTATTTCTGTTCCTGGTTTAAGTATTGTTTGATAGTTACTACATAATATTATATTCTTGTTCGAATCCACCATTCTTAGACCTTCAAAGAATATACAAAATAAAATAATATGTCATTTGGTCTTTGGTTGGTTTTTAAGGTTTCATTTCTATAATTCTGAAGAAGATTTATCAAATGATTTTTGTAGCCTTGACATACGTTTAAAAATACGAAAGATGCCGATTTATACAATGTACCTAACAAAATACTGAGCAGACATATTGGCTTGGGTGTATTTGCAAGCCAATTTTTTTCCGTCGCGGGCGGTACAGTTTCGAATTCGTAACATTTTACCTTAGTGTTGCTGAACCATCGACGCAGCTTGAGCGTTGTCGCCGATCTGTTCTCTGATTGGACGTAAATGATGTCAAAGTTTTAATTTAATATTTCGTGATGTACAGCAGGTGAAAGTTTCAAATATATATATCTGAGATAAAATCTTTCTGATAACAATGATACAATTTGAAATTTTTTTTGATCAATGTCTTTTTACTAGAATAGATAAAAAAATACCTACAGCAAATTTCGATTCTTAATACAAACTGTACTAGAACGCACCATCTGTGGTGTGTTTTTTGCGGGTTTTAGAGAAAATAACATTAGGACCCCCCCAAAAATATGTATATACGCTATATAAAATAGACAGGTTTACTGACGGATAATCGAAATTAGACATATAAATCTTCCAAAAAAAAAATTTGAAGGTTGTGAAATGGTCTTTATCGCAATTGTTTTGAAATTTGTAGGATTCGTGCGCAGTAATCGCTCGTTTTGAAACCTTTTAATATAGTCTTTATAAGTTAACTACTATTATCAGGTTCAGTAAATCTAATATGATCAATTTGGTTATATTAGCTCGAGTGCAATAAACATATCTCTCGTTGACATTGGTCAATGGAAACTTCAGTTTTTCTATCAAAACAATAATTAACAATCGATAGATGAATATTTTTAGGTACAAAATATAATACTTGAAGTAAAGAATGTCAATATATATATATATATAACATATGTAGGACTCTAAAGTGCGATAGGGACACAAAAACGCGATGATCACGCTAAAGTGTGATGGTCTACGCTAAGTGCAATGGTTTGATATGCTAATGTGCGATAGATTATGCTATTCAAATAAACATGATAAAATCCGATGCCTCAATACACTAAAGTGCTTTTTTCCGCCAAAGTGTGTTTGTTTGCGAAAGTATGGACGTTAGCAACGTTGAATAGCATTACAAGCCGTTTGTAAAAAAAACCTGACATGCTGGGAAAACGAGATTAATAGTCCAGATGAAATTGTTTTTATTATACAAAAAAGAAAGAAGAGAGAAACAAATATTCACAAATAGGAACATTTTAGGTCTGTGCTGGAACAAGTTAACTTGATTTGTAAAAAGAGATTTGATCAAAACAGCTCGGATACCACAAAAAAAGGTGGAACTAAATTTACAAAAGTACTTGCGTTAAATAAAGTCTACTTTTTTACTTTCTAAATGAATTATTCTAAAAACTCATTTTTTTACAATATGATTCATCATTTCTGTTAAAGAGATGAATATAGGTCATCTAGACAGTAACGACCAGAGGTGTAGTATCAAAATATGATTGAAAAATGAGACAACTCTCCACCCAAGACCAAATTTTATTAATGTAGGCAACTATAGGTTAGCATTTTATCGTGTCATACCATCACACTTTAGCGTGTCATATACTCTCACTTAAAAATACAAATAACCATCGCACTTAAGCGTTTGACACCATCGAGTGTTAGCGTAGACCATCGCACTTTAGAGTACCATAGCACTTTTAAGTCCTACATATATAAACGGTATATATGTTTAATTTTTCAGGGAAACTTCCATGTGTTCAATTTGCAGAATTGTCAAATTTTAGCGGTCAAATTTAGGGCAATGAAATAGGATAAAAAGTCATTAAACGAGTGGTTGTAAACAAATGCTCCAATTTGAATGCGTCTGATATCTTTTTTTAAAGATAGTACTTGTTCTAAATAGCTCAGACGAAGAATATATTAACTGTTGTTTAATATTTCATATTTTTTTCCTACACATCAAAAAAGTTTGATAAATTTGTCAACGCGCACGACGGGAGTTTAGAAATATCCGAGTTTCGCCACGTGCGTTTAGAAAAACATTTCAAAAACAAACAATTAAAGGTTTGAATGTATAAAATCAAAACGGCATATTCAGAACAACAACAAAATCAGCTACGGTCAACTATGATAATTAAAGTGACTTTTAATAGAAGCCATTGATTTTATTATAAACTGGAACTTTACAAACCAATGTTTTATTTCAATCATCCCAGTAGCGAACCACTGGCTTCTGGACAGTTTAAAATCTACGGGACTATAGTCTACTAGAAACAAAACTGATCATGTAGTGGTTTAACATCGCATCCATGGGAACGACGCGGGATTCCGTAATAAACTTCAGCAGGGATGAACATGTGTGGGACTGTAACCAAAAACCAAAAGGGCACCAGCTCGACATGTAAAAATAAATAAAAACATGTGGTATGAGTGCCAATGAGACAACTATCCATCCAAGTCACAATGTGTAAAAAGTAAACAATTATAGGTCACAGTACGGCCTTTAACACTGAGCTTTGGCTCACACCAAACAGCAAGCTATAAAGGGCCCCAAAAAAGACTTGTGTAAAACAATTCAAACAGAAAAAAACAACGGTCGAATCTATATAAAAAAACGAGAAACACTTATGAACCACACCAACAAACGACAACCACTAAACAACAGTCTCCTGTCTTTGTACAGCTGCATAAAAATGCAGCAGGTTTAATCGTTTTAACAGGCGCCAACCTTTACCCTAACCTGAAACAGTGGTATAACATTACAAAATAAAAAAAAAAAAAACGGTTTAATGTCAAGTATGCCTAAATGAGCTGGAGCCCCAGTTTTGATACCAATATTATGTTATTATGAACTGAAAATATGAAACTAGACTAAGATTAAATGTCATTTGTTATACTAGTAGATCAAATCAGACCCAAAAAAACATTAAATATATACCGAGGCAAATATTAGCTTCGTCATGACAAAGTAAACTTACATGTATCCGTTTTTATTCTGTAGTTATTCACCACTTCGGTGTTATCATGTATATCTATTATATAGTCATTTTTATAAACTTACTGTTTGCAAAAGTATGAATTATTCTAAATACTAAGGATTTTCTTATCCCAGACATATAACCTTAGCCGTATTTGGCACAACTTTTTGGAACTTTTGGTCATCAGTGCTCTTCAACTTTGTACTTGTTTTGGCTTTCGAACATTTTTTATCTTAGCGTCACTGGTTAGTCTTGTGTGGACGAAACGCGCGTCTTGTGTATTTCAAATTTTAAACCTGGTACCTTTTGTTAGCTATTATTCGTATGTTTCTCTGTCCTATATGTTCTCCCATTTATTTGTATTGTAGTCCTGTCATGTAATGTTGTCATTGTGATGTTATATTTAACATTGCCATAAAAGCGGGAGGTTTGGCTAGCCACAAAACCAGTTTCAACCGACTATTTTTTTCTTAAAATGTCCTGTACCTGTCAGGAAAATGGCCATCGTTATATTATAGTTCGATTCTATGTGTGTTACATTTTAATGTTGTGTTTCTGTTCTGTCGTAGTTCTCTTATATTTGATGTGTTTCCCTCAGTTTTAGTTTGTAACCCCGATTTGTTTTTTTCTCAATCGATTTATGAATTTCGAACAGCCGTATACTACTGTTGCCTTTATGTAACTCATCCATTATACACATGTCAGTACGTTGCATTGTAATTTAAACACCCTATTTCCTCGTCTGCCAAATGTCTGATATTATAACGTGCACTAAATCTTACATAATAGTATGGCATGCAGTCGTAATAGGTGTCATATTTTTTTTTTAGATATTTGTATCTTATTCGTTTCTTAAGTTTCTGTTTTGGTTTATAGCACTTTATTTTTATTTGATAAAGCTTTGAATTATAAAATATTTTGGCCTCGAACATCTGAACAGACATTTATTGTCGACATGCGCATCTGGTGCAGAAAAAAATGGTATCGTTAAAGTTATTATACAAAGCACCAGCATTTCGAGCACTTTTCTAGGAATCTATATGCTCGAAAAGCGCAGATAGTTGTTCAAAGTAGCTTTAAAATATTAAATGAAATTACAAATTTTAGGGTAATCCTATAAATTGATTCTTGGTTCCTGGAAAGAGATCACCTACATGTATTCGAATTCCGATATTCTTAGTTGACAAAAATATGTTCAATGTTTAAGCGTTTCCAGTTCAAAAACTGGATTTTCTTTAAATTTCGAAATTTTCTGTTTCCTTCAATGGATCCGCCAATATATGATTGCCCATTACAAGGAAGCTTTTTAATCACAGGTTAAAACCAATAAATTTAAAGTCACTTCTGTTAAAGTTATGTGGATGCCACATATCTTAACTTACATCTAGAAATTGACAATAAGGGTCGATTAAAATGAAACTTTACAACAAAAGAGATGATTTCAACTTCCCAATTGTGAACTTTACATTTCTATGTAGCAACATTCCCGCAGCGCCTGCAAACGGAGTATATATCTCCCAATTGATACGATATTTCCTATCATGATTTCCTTAAAAGAGGGTTGCTGCTCACAAGGAAGCTATTAAACCAAGAGTTCCAAATGGTGAAGTTGAAATCAACCCTTCGTAAATTTTACGGACGCCATCACGAGTTGGTAGACCGTTATGGAATATCCGTTTCATAGATGATAGCGAATATCTTCCTAATGTCGTAACTACAATCCCGTTCCCTTTTCATGAATGTGACCTACCGAATTAGACTATTTACCGGGTTTGTACTAACATGAGCAACACGACGAGTGCCACATGTGGAGCAGGATCTGCTTACCCTTCCGGAGCACCTGAGATCACCCCCAGTTTTTGGTGTGGTTCGTGTTGCTTAGTCTTTAGTTTTCTATGTTGTGTTTTGTGTACTATTGTTTGTCTGTTTGTCTTTTTCTTTTTTAGCCATGGCGTTGTCAGTTTATTTTCGATTTATCAGTTTGAATGTCCCTCTGGTATCTTTTGCCCCTCTCTTATATATGTTTTACAACTAAAATAAAAAAAGCAGTTTACATTAATATAGATTGTGTGTTGACCGAGGATCACAAAATCAAACGAAAACAAACCACAATAATCGAATAAATGAAGGCTATATTTTCATAATATAGATATATATATATAAAATTTCAATAATATATCCGTGTAATTAAACTATTTACGCTGTCCGCTACTTATTCTCACGTATTTATAACATATTGACTTTGACTTTGTGAAAACATTTCAACAGACTGCTAGATAATTAACAAAACCGAATATAATCAATGAAATAGTATAAACAATTTGATATTACCTACGTTCATTCAACACATCTTAGTGAGATCAGCATGTCTTGGTTGGACCAAAAATTCACAGAAAACTATGATGAACAGTATTGCCCGAAAAAAGCTAAGGACTCAAGTGGGTCTTGTGGTAATTTAGATTTGGAAAACTATTTGTTATACATGTAATCCGAATCAGTTCAAACGGAGGCGCAAGCTACTTATCATGGCTTAAGTAATCGCGCCTTTTACATTGACAAAATAACCACTACCCGATGATGCTACGGTTGTAATTTTGATTGCATATAGATATACCAAGACCTAATATAATATGTTTAGTGTCAACTTCACACATAATACTGGATGGTCTTGAGATATAGATTCTAGTTGCTGACGTTAACATTTAATTCACCTTGCATTTTTCCCTTTTTTTGTCTTTGTACTACTATGTTTCTATTTGTCGTAAAACTGTTGATGTTGATCGTAATTGTGCATCCAGCTTTCTGGGTTTTTTCCATTGGCGTTTCTGATGTGGATGGGTTCAGAGATGCAAATCGGATGTATGCACTTTAAATAGTTTTATTTTCATTTTGTATACCCTTATATTTATACTTTACCGGGAAAGTTTATATATCCATTAACACTGTACTGTACTATATCAACAACGTAATTGTGTTGTTGTTGGCGTCTTTGTAAGATTTATGGGTATGTTTGTTTGAATATTGAAAGTCTGTTGTGTTGTATATCTATGATGTATGTTTTCACAATTTTGGCTACTGGATCCCAAATATTGTCATATTCACAAATTAAGTCTGTTTGGATTGTTCACACAATTTTATTAATATACAATAGAATGAAGTTACAGAATTGTTAGATTTATTTGTATGTTTGTTTGAAATAATTAGTCAGTTAGTATGTCTTTTGTCTGTGATTTATGTTAACACAGGTTTTGGGCGCTGGATCCCAATAATTGTCAAATTAATCTATCATGTCTGTTTGGGTTGCTCACTGAATTTTGTCAATATTAAGGGAACTATAAACAACTGTCATACATGTGGGAGGTTTCGCTAGCTATACAACCAGGTAAAATACCCCATTTCGTCGGAAAAAGCCTTTAACAATCCAAGAAAATGGCAGTTGTTTTCCATCCGTTCTGTTGGTTGATAAAGTCTTACGTTTAATTTTGTCGGTTTTATGGACTTCATCTTTATGAATTCACCTCGGAGTTCGGTATTTTTGTTGGAACAAATTCTAAGGGACAAAGGAAAAAATCTTCAACATTTTCTGATCGGAGAAAGTTGTGTCCTATGAGACAAAAAATATCCTATCGGAGAAATATGTCATTTTATAACAATCCCTATAGGATAAACGAAATCCTAAAGGATGTAGTTATATTGTAAATACGCCCTTAGACGATACGTTAAAAATGATGTTCCAGATTTGCAATCATTAAAACTGCAAATTAATCCGAGAATGTGTTAAATATCTATTTTAATGAAATACAAAATTATAACTTGAATTTTTTGTTATCTCTCAGGAAATAGAACAAAAATCTATATTTTAAACCAGTAAACACATGTCATGTAAAATAATCAAGGTTCCTTTATCAAAAAACTACTTATGAGATTCTTGATATATTTGCCTGATCTGATATTTGTTTATTTTCGGGATGCTTAGTCTTTAGTTTTCTGTGGTGTGTTTTGTGTGCTGTTGTTTGTCTGTTTGTCTCTTTGTGAAAACATAAATCACAGACAAACGACATAACTGACTAATTATTTCTTAATTTTTTCGTGAATGATATAGGGGTTAATGTGATATTTTCAGATTTGTTGTGAATTCCAATTTCTTTAATAACACATTCCAAAAAAAAAAAAATGTTTTTGGCATATACATCAACATTGATGGAGGCTTTGCCTGCACAAACAACACCATATTTATCGCGAAAAGAGGACAATTCACAATATTATTCTTCTTCAAAGGAGGTCCATTCTACATGTAGATTTTAAATGCGCTTCTGAATGCATTACCGAAAAGCTATGGTCCATTAGGACAAAGGGTCCAGTTTCTGGTTCATCTGGCTTTTCGTCGTTTTTCAATTTTTGTCCTTTTTTGTCAATCCCCATTCGACTTATGAGTTTTTAATTTCTCACAGGTATCTGCAGATCTACTGCTTTCTTGCTCGTTGTCTGGCATAGTCCTCAACTGTATATATTAGTAATTTGAAGTTTTTCCAGTTAAAGAGTCGGGAATTCGATATGTCGAGCCTTTACTAAACAACCCTGTAAGTTGTTCGTTGTTAACAATGGCAAGGTCTTTATTTATAACATGAACAGGGATACAGTAATTGTATGGGATGATGAGTAAGATGAATCGGTAAACTTAGATTTTACAGCCAAGAAAGGAACGGTATCTAATACTCAATTGTTATGTACCATCTTGGACGCAATAGGTTTGATGCAGGTATATGGTTTTACCTGTAAAGTAATCAGGTAACAAACTACGTTTTGCATTATCTTTGGAAGTAGTTACCACGGATTTGAGAAGTCTGTTGTTAGCAAAGTAAAAAAGTATTGCTACTAATCTTTACTAAGCAGAATTTGTATCAATAACGCAAGTTTGTTTACCTCTTAAAATAGTGCATTGAATTTTTGGTAACGGCATGGAAAACCGCTTTATTTTGATTTATTTGAATTCCTTAAATTATTTAACAGAGGATAAGAAACATCGTTAGATATGATGTGACCTGTAGGTGGTGTATATTGTCGATGACTTTTATTGCGTAAAATATGGTCCAATAGTATCCTTATAAGCACCAACTCTATATCAAGTAAATTATGATGTGAAATGCAAGCACTGGAATTCATTTCAGCTTGGTGATGTACATGTATACTCAAAAGATTATCAACAGTAAGAACTTCATTGAGATACTTTGGTATTATTGTTATAAAGTCTGATTTATTTTTATGAATTTTTCATTTTTTCTTTGTGATGTTTTTCCTTGAAAGCAGTCTCTTAACAGTACAGAAAAATATCTGCAATTAGAGGTGCGCAGGTAGTACCATAGGAATTCCGATAATTTGGCGATGAAAACAATATTGTCAAACAAAGAATTTTACAGCCTTTATCGTGTCTGCGCATGTTCACGAACAAAGGTTGTTTATGTGTTTTAACTGAAACAAAGACCTATAGTTGTTAATTTCTGTGTCATTTGGTCTCTTGTGGAGAGTTGTCTCATTGGCAATCATACCACATCTTCTTTTTTATAATAATGTTAAAGTCAATGAACCTGGTATCTTTTTAACATTAACCTCATTGTGTTGCTTAACTTTATTATTGTTTGAAGTTATTATAGCAAATAAAATCATTGTGACATTTAGAGGGAATTTACTGAAAATGAGATCAGGAAGATCAATGAAACAGAAATAATGGTTTACGAATTTCTCTTCCTATACAAATATTGGAATGCGATTATCCTAATCATAGGAACCAAAATAGGACAACAATGCATAAAAATGGTTTGTAAAATTCATTACTGGTAAACAGACTAAGGAATTTACAGACCGTAGAAGCATATCTACTACACTTTTGGAAATCTCATATAAACAATATGCAACATTGTGCAAAAATTTAACGTAAAGGCTACAGGAAAATTGAGAGATGTAATGGCATTTTCAGCTGCAAACTGTTGACAAGCGGTTTTCTATTTTTGTTATTTAGACCGTACCTTATCATTCCAGTGTCGCTGCTGTGTTTTGTAAACAGTAACACTCGGACTGTTAATTAGATTCGAATTTAGATAAGGTATTTTAGTCTGCGACACATGATTATGTATTAGTTTTTATTGGCTTTGAGTTAGCTTCAAGTAACTGTGAGTACTCTCAAATCTGTACTTGGTGTCTTTTGTGTTTTTGTTAGGGTTTTTACGTGCATTGCACAAGTCATGTCTTCTTTGACTGTCCATGACGTTAAAATACTAAATCCCTGGGATGTGTTTTAGTTGATTTTAGTCTCTGGTGCATGATTTTTTATTATTAATTGTTTTTGGCTTTTAACTAGCTGTCAGTAACTGCGAGTACTCTCAAATCGTACTTTTTTGTTTATGACCTGTTGATACTAATTGTAATGCTTTTTTGTTATTTAATGTTATTCAGGGTTATATCTGGTCTATATACCAGCTTTAATAAGTATTTGGTATTACTATAAATTTTCACTTCTTCGTACTATGAACATCAAAATTATTTATTTTGTAAAAAATATTTCCTTTCTCTATTTGAACTGTACATGTATACCTAACAATAAAATTATTTTCATTTACCTGTGTTTAAAGTAATTGCAAATGGCTGATATTTTTGTTCAAGTATATTGTTTTTCTTAAATTATTTGACATTTCACAGCGGTATAACATGTTACTTTAATTATTCTTTCCTTAGTTTATTTATTTTGTATTTGCATTGTATCATAGATCAAATTTATTTGTTCAGTGTATGTTCATTGGTGTTAATATGTCTTTTGATTGAGTTAAGCCATTTCAATAGATATTTTATAGTGTGTTTTTCTATGTTGTGATGTTACACTATTGTTTCAGATAAGGGTGAAGTTTTGGTACCATTAAAGCGTTTAAACCCGCTGCAATTGTTTGCACCTGTCCTAAGTTAGGAATCTGATGTTCAGTAGTTGTCGTTTGTTGATGTGGTTCATAAATGTTTCTCGTTTCTCGTTTTTTATATAGATTAGACCGTAGGTTTTCCCGTTTGAATGGTTTTACACTAGTATTTTTTGGGGCCCCTTATAGCTTGCTGTTCGGTGTGAGCCAAGGCTCCGTGTTGAAGACCGTACTTTGACCTATAATGGCTTACTTTAATAAATTATGACTTGGATGGAGAGTTGTCTCATTGGCACTCATACCATATCTTCTGATATCTATTTGTATCGATCTAATGTGAGTTAACCTCTTTTCGACTGATGTTGATAGTTTGTTTTTATGTTGTACTGTTACACCACTGTCACAGGTAAGGAGGGATTTAGCACCAGCAAACATGTTTAACCCAGCCACATTCTATATGTTCCTGTCAAAAGTGAGGAGCTTGTACTTCAGTTGTTGTCGTTTGTGGTTGTATATCATATATGTTTTTTTTATTATTGTTTTGTACATTAATTAGATCGTTAGCTTATTCGTTTGAATTGTTTTACATTAATCATTCCGGCCCTTTTATAGCCTACTATGTGGGATGGGCTTTTGACCATTGTTGAAGACCGTACTTTAACCTATAATTGTTAACTTCTATGTCATTTGGTCTCTGGTGGAGAGCTGTCTCACTGGCAATCATGCCACATGTTCTAAATTTAATATATTTACAATATTGGACATGAAACAAATTGACACCAGCTCACTAAATGAATATGGTTTTTATAGATCCAACTTACAATGAACAATGTTAATAATTTTGCATTTAAGATGAGATATTTAATAGAAAAAAAACTTGTTTTCGTAAGAACTACTGGGAGTGTAACTCGGTCTAATCTTTTTTCACTTTTGTTTTATTTTATGAGTAAATTAATGCATTTCCATTTATATCTGCTATTTTGATAAAATAACAATTTGCCAAATGCATGCTTTCAATATGCATTTTCGTATTGCATTATTTCCTTTCTCAAGTAACACTTTGGTGGTTTTCAAAGTGTTTCTGCATGTTTTATACATACATTATCGCAATTCCAGTCTAGTAGATGTTTTCAATTCATTACAAAACTAAATTAACTGTCACGTATGTTTAGGCTTGAACTAAAATAGAAATATATAATATATCGACAGACGTTTAGCTGCTCCAGTAACCAAATATGCATACTTTAACATAGCTCCAAAATATGAAAAGCTAGATTTATATAACAATAAGCATAGCAAATTTGAACCCCCAGAAAAGATACTTTAGATTTCAGAAATGCATGAAATACCTGACTGAGGACAATTCGTGCTGCCTCACTTTTATTCTAATATAAAAAAAAATTATTAGACATCTAGGCTGAGCAGGCGTAAAACATTGTAAAATAAGATAGACATTAATGCCTTTTCGAGACGTTGAACTTAATTCTATTTCAAGGTATAGTTTAAGAAGTATTTGACATGTAATATCTTTCCTATACAATAGATCTCATCAAATTTATTGGGTAATTGTCTTCTGTTACATAAATCCTAATCTTTGTCTAGATTGTTTGAGAGGTTTTTTTTCATTTCTGTTGCGAAATATCAAACATCCGTCGCTTTCATTTAGGAATTCTTACATTAGGTAATGAATAAAACAGTCAAAAATAATGATTAAGTAATAATACATAAATTATATATCTATTGATTAATTAATAATCGGAAAGTCATTGATTTATTATATGAAAATGGAAAAAGTGGCTGTCATTTTATTTTCTTTTTCCATTTAATTAATACAAGCAGGACGACTGCAAAACAGTTCACTCGCAGGTAGAGAGTAACGTGGATGGTCTCAAAATGTTGGTAATAATTAGCAATCATGCAAATATAATATTTTTGTTTCGATCTCCAAGGCAAGATTGAATACTTTATAAAAATATACACCCTTCCCCCTTAACAAAATCAAACTAACAAACAAACAATGATAGTTTGTTCTTATGATGAACTGTTAACCCACTGTCCCAGATTAAGGGGGCGGTTTTGCGCAAGCAAACATGTTTAACCCCACCACAATCTGTATGTGCCGGTCCCAAGTCAGGAGCCTGTAATTCAGTGGTTGTCGTGTGTTGCTGTATATCATATTATTTTTTCGTTTATTATTTTGTTCATAACCTAGGCCGTTAGTTTTCTCCTCTAAATTGTTTTACATTTGTTATTTTGGAACCTTTCATATCTTACTATGCGGTATAAATATTCTTACTGTAGAAGGCCGTACGGTGTCCTATAGTTAATAACGTCTACGTCATTTGGTGATTTGGTGGAGAGTTGTCTCATTGACAATAATACCACATCTGCTTATTTTTATAAAGCTAACAAATTGCGTAAAATAAAATATCCTCTTATCACCACTTACTAGATTAAACAATTAGGACCATCGAACCGAAGAAGTCATGTTCAAAGCTCGACCTTTTAAAAAGTAATCTGATAAGAGGAACCAAATAAAAATATGTTTGTAAGTTTTTAAAATATAAAATTTGGCGGAAATCTGAAGAAAAAGTTTGCGTTAGTAAACAAAGTATCGCCTATCCTAACGCCGATTAAATGTAACTATTGCGTTAAACTAAATACTAAAACCTTAATTAATGTAAACTAGTCATACCGGTATTACCTATCCCGTTCTGATACAAAAAGTATGCATGGTTACTAGTGTATTAAAATTGATAACCATCAACATTATCTTAAGATTATCCCTATTGTTTACCTGTATGATAGGTAGTCTTATTTGTACTCAGACTCCGAGTTTGACAGTTAGTGTTAATCTCTATTTGGGGTGCATTTTAGACAAAGTTGTTTCAAGTGGACCTGCAACCGGAAGTAATTGTTCCCTAAGCCTATTTCGAAAATAAACACGATCAGTAGTTATGTGCACACTGGTTTACACTATTTTTGGAAGTTTTATTCCTCTGAACGGCGTATGTCAAACCCCGAAATGAAGACCACCCCTCCAGAAAAATCAGTTTGATCCGATTTTAATTTTCGAAGTTCGTATTTGAGCTCAAAATGTACCTTAGACCCGAGAAACATGACAATAAATAGCCTTAGGTTGAGGGAACATGCATCAACTTCGAAAATAATAGCGTTCAGTTGATCTCCAAAAGCATGGAGAGCCATTGGAACAAAAAATGGTATTTTGGGAAGAGGCCGTAATATTACGGCTCCCGCTTGGAAAGGTTTACCTAAATGTATATATAGGTAATTTTCAGAGATAAAGCAGTAGCTAGTTGTGAAATAGACCTAAACATAAGGTAGTGGATTACAATTTGTAATGAATAACAAACTTGAAACCGTCAATTAGCTACATGTCAAGCACAACTTTCACTATTAGAGATACAACCTATTTCTGTGTGTATATCGGGTACAGACGGGCGACAAAGGGAGATGATCTATTTAATAGAGCTTTTGACAAGCAATTGAATTTGCGATAAATGTATTTTGGCGCTGTTTATTTCAAGTAATTATTTTTATTCTTTGAGATCATTATTACACTTCCACAAAGTCGATGATATTTACCTGCTCATGTAAAAAATGTATTAAAGACTAATCCTACAAAATCTAAACCATTAAACAGAAGTGATGATGTCACCTTCTTTACCTTCTTTACTGTTTTATTTGTCTTGATAAAATCAGTTTTAAGTTTGATTTTATGTCCGTATTTTTTTCTTTTTATTGTAGCATATATCTTTTTTTGTTGGTTTTTTGTTCAATTCTGTTATTTCTTCCAATCAGAGTAAAGATTTGTGAGATCATGCATGCCGTTACCTTAATTTAACGTCCTTAGGTCACAACCCGAAATTATTACTGACTGTGTCAGTAACAAACGAAAACGTATAGTGTTTATCTCTTGCATTCGTTGTATACAACCCCAGGTAGGTGACATTATTTCGGTTGTTCCAACGCTTTGGATTCGCTCATTCATGACAACGATTAATAAAAAAATTGACATAACAATGTAACGCGGTTGATTTCAAATGATTAGTATACAACTGAAATATGACAATGTTTAACATAGAAAATCTCCTGAAAATTGATACAACTATTAAATAGCAACCAAGATGTCCATATAAGAATCTATTTATTAAATTATAATGAAAATGTTTTCGAATTTGTTCCTAGTTTGTACTTTGTAAACAAACAAAAAAAGAGAAATATTTTCATTTTGATTTAAATTTCTTAATATATTGATTATACACAATATGATATGAATAAATACATTTAGTGTAAAGAATATTTCATTGTTATTTTAACACAAACAAAACATATATAACAAGAGCTGATATAACCGAAAATGTTCAAAAAGTATAGACGAATCTGGACAAGAAATCAAAGCTATGCGCGAGGGAGGTACACTCCTTAATTTGAATTGATTGTCTAAGATTTATAACAAGAAAACAATTGTCATACTGGACTTCTGGTACCCTTGGTGACTAGTTGTAGAAATGACATCAAACGGTTACTATTTTACTGCACCATATGGGCATTAAGACAATTAAATGAGAGGAATTATAATGATCAAATCGTAATTTAACATTTCACAGAGTGAAGACATTATCATTATATTTGTATTCCGCATTTGATGATAGGAGTCACTAAATGATACTGACAAACATTCAGATATTAGAAACTTGTATCACAAACAAGCTAATATTATTGGTGGACCCTAGTTTTATCCATTCTGGTATATCTTTTTGTATTGACTGATATTGGTACACAGGTTTCGATTGTTCTATCATATTAAGTTGAAATACAAATTACTTACGATTAAAACACCAGATGAGACAATTATAGGAATATTGTCCTTCATTTTTACCATCCATCATTCGCTGACTAAGATATTGCGATTTGATTTCCGCACTGGTTAGTGTAGACATAAAAGAAAGAAACCAATTATAAGCCAATACTTTGATTAGTTATAAAAAAAATCGTTCAAATTGCCATAAATCATTACATTGTTTTTTGTTTTTACTTTAGATCATAATTCTTTTTTTGCACCATGTGATATGATTGTTTTAAAATCTTAAAAGCACAAAGAGTCTGTTAGTCTACTGGGAGATAGCGCCTTGAATAGATAGTACGGAAAAGCTTGATCATGTTAAAGAAAGGAAAGGCAATAATCCTTAATAATCTTATTAACATAATTAATAGTTGTTGACATCAAATAGATGATGGTCAAGATTCATTCTATTTTTAATCATTTATCAATGACAGTACAGAAAAACGCCTAGAGTCAATCAGATTCAGTACGGAATGTGTATATCTTATGGTTTAAAAAATCTTACAGCCGTAGACTTAAAACATTTCAAAATGAATCGACACTTTAAGTGTTTTTCAATGGTATAACACTAGAATATCTTTTGAGGTTTGTTTATTACTCTTCCTTGAATGTCATATGCGATATTTGTTTTATTAAATCAAAGGTGTATGTACTTTGAATGTATAATTTAATAAAACTCGTCTGCCTCGAATTTAATTTTAGACATAGCTTAAAACTGATAGTTGCAAATAAGGTCTAAATTAATTTATGTGATAATGTCAAAATGCGGAACGATCAATAATGTCATTGATATTGTGGAACTTCTATCACATAAAACATATGCTACATATATTTAAACTTGTTAAATTCATTTTGTGCTATATTTTGTGCTACATTCAAGACATTGATTTTAATTAAATATTACTACTGAATTATATATTGTCTAGTCCTGATCAGACATGTCAGATACGCTTGTGTCAGCTTAATGTATGTCTGAAATTTTTACCCGCATATAATCAACATGCATGTAGAAGTCATTCTGTTAAAGGGCACAGCTTTAAATAAATCGAGACCATTTAGAGCTTGTCATATTGCATAAGATACTTGTCTATTGTTGAAGACTGTATGCTTCCATTTTGATGTCTTTTACTTTTTGTTTTGTTTTTTTTTATTTTATTGCTGTCACAATGGCTTATACCTCACATTGCCTTCTACTCATGGTGATACAATGCATTTTATATTTCTACTTCCATGCACGTATGCATTCTTGATGCCTGATTCAAACAACTTTGTCAAGGGCGTCGGTTTATCACAAAGGAAATGATAGACTCGCGTACACTCTAGAGCCTAAACATCTCATAAGCATATTTAAATCTAAACATGTTTAGGAAAATGTTTACGTGCTATGTACATATAATACTATCATGTACACAATCTAAACATAACTAGAAGTACAACATTTAATTCCCGAACATTCTTAGAGCATAAAATATAATAAGTGCATGCTTCAAGTGCTTTCATGTTGGAGCCGTTTGTGACAACTATTCCAAGAAAAGCAGTGTATATAAAAATTGCATGTTGGAATATACATGTACTTATAACAGTGATTCAAATCAACATAAAATGAATTAAACATAATCGTACAGACGACAAACAACAAATTACAGAAAAATTGACTGATCCAATCACTTAAATACAGGAGGGAAACAAGCAATTAGTATATTAAACTTACGAAAGTGTGATTGTTACAAATTGTCAACGGACAGAGTAAAAGGCATATTATTCATCAACGGATAGGAAATACTCAATATACATAAAATAAAGATTTTTTATTGTTCTTGTCTTGTTTTGATGCAAATTTCACTGTTAAATATAACCCCTTTAATTTGTATCTTAAAGTCCCAGTTTGATAAAGAGATTACATAAAATTGAGAATGGAAATGGGGAATGTGTCAAAGAGACAACAACCCGACCATAAAACAGACAACAGCAGAAGGTCACCAACAGGTCTTCAACGCAGCGAGAAATTCCCGCACCCGGAGGCGTCCTTCAGCTGGCCCCTAAACAAATACATATACTAGTTCAGTGATAATGAACGCCATACTAAACTCCAAATTGTACACAAGAAACTAAAATTAAAAATAATACAAGACTAACAAAGGCTAGAGGCTCCTGACTTGGGACAGGCGCAAAAATGCGGCGGGGTTAAACATGTTTATGAGATCTCAACCCTCCCTCTATACCTCTAGCCAATGTAGAAAAGTAAACGCATAACAATACGCACATTAAAATTTAGTTCAAGAGAAGTCCAAGTCTGATGTCAGAAGATGTAACCAAAGAAAATAAACAAAATGACAATAATACATAAATAACAACAGACTACTAGCAGTTAACTGACATGCCAGCTCCAGACTTCAATTAAACTGATTGAAAGATTATGTCTTCATCATATGAATATCAGGCACAATCCTTCCCGTTAGGGGTTTAGTATCATACCATCATAACATATATGAGAAGAACATAACCCGTGTCATGCCAACAACCGGTTTTTAAATAAATGTGTTTAGTGCCGATGCAAAGACCCTATAAGTGAATCAATATTAACGCCAAATATCCAATCTTTAATGACCTGACAACAGTATCGTAACTATATCCCTTCTTAATAAGTCTATTTAAAGGTTTTGTTAGCTTCAGAGGTGAATACTGACATTTTTGTGCTTTATAAAGAATATTTCCATAAAAAATTGGATGTGAAATACCTGAACGTATAAGAAGTCTGCATGTTGAGCTATAGTTACGAATGATGTCCTTATACCGATGATAAAATTTAGTAAATGTTTTGACTAGTTTGTGATATCGAAAACCCTGGTGTAATAATTTTTCAGTAATACATAAATTTCTCTCGTTAAAATCTAAAACATTGTTACATACACGAGCGAATCGTACAAGTTGAGATATATAAACACCGTAAGATGGTGACATGGGAACGTCACCATCTAAAAATGGATAATTAACGATAGGAAATGAAAAATCATCTCTTTTATCATATATTTTAGTATTAAGCTTTCCATTAATGATATAGATATCACGATCGAGGAAAGGGCAGTGGTCACTGTTAGTATTAGCTTTATTTAAAGTAAGTTCAACAGGATAAATTTCTTTAGTATACATACTGAAGTCGTCATTATTGAGAGCCAAAATATCATCCAAATATCTAAAAGTATTATTAAATTTGTGTATCAGATGTTGTTTCGATGGGTCTTTACTGATTTTTGTCATAAATTGTAACTCATAGCAATACAAAAAAAGGTCCGCAATAAGTGGTGCACAGTTAGTCCCCATTGGAATTCCGATAACCTGACGATATACGGAATCTCCAAAGCGAACAAAAATGTTATCTAGTAAAAATTCAAGGGCATATATAGTATCAAAGCATGTCCAATTGACATAGTTTTTTTGTTTATTGCTACTAAAAAATGACGCATATTTAACTCTTGAATTTACCGTTGATGTGTTTGAAATGCTCATTTGCAAAAAAAAAAAAAAATTAATAAAAGGAGAAAATAACAAAATTCAACAACAAAATTTGTGCCATTTTTGCATTACTCTACACAGACAAGTAACCTACTCAATCAACAAACTTTCCCCCTATGTAGCTTCGTACAAACGTCAATCATCGGTTTGAGTCTTTGATGCATATAGTGCAAACTTTTTAAAACTTCCTATCCAATATTTCCTCCGAGATATCCCCTTTCCTGGATAAATCCATGTTATAGGTAATGACAGCAATTGTAAGTAAGTTGAGATCTGCCTTAGAATGATCAGGAAATCTAAATTGTCGACTGAGAGGAAGGTCTAGCTTACAGTCGTAGTCAAAAATCACAACGACATTTATATATTTTGAAATGACTGTTCTGCTAATCAACCACTGTTTCATTGAATGAGGTACACAGTATTTGCAGCTTTTGTGCATTGTAAATCATAGCTGTGTAGGTCTAGGTACCTATGCAATTTTCCCCACACCCTTGAAAGTGCCTACTGGTGGAGATCCTGATTTAGATGGACAATCAGCTCTGATTATAATAGATTGTGACTATTTAGTTTATGAAAACCAGTAGTGATCTTTGGTAGTTGATGGATATCTATTTTAGTGGATAATTTGTGATAATTTATCAAATTTGCATGGTAAGGGAGAACGATTGGAATTATTTCGTTTACTGACCTATTTCTTTATACATGTATAAGTGTAAACGTGCATTTCGACTGATGGTGTTCGCACGAGGGTCGTTTTATTAATGTTTTTTTTCTGAATTTCTGGGTTTTAAAAGATTGTGTTGTGATAGTAACATACGTGAACACAAACTATAGGTCACCGTACGGCCTTCAACAATGAGCAAAACCCAAACCGCATGTATATTTCAGAATATAATAAGTTATGAAAATATCCTTGCCGTAAGACGTGCAACTAACCTTTACACGTGTCTTCGATAAATTCAGATCAACGGACTTTTCTCCTATGTTATTATCTACAAATGTAGATCAACGGAATGTGTCCTCGATAAACCGAACGATGCCCTTGTATGTCAAAAGTTGATAAATCAAGATGCAAACAAAGCTAACATAAAAGACATTCACTATATAATTAATACCAAGACTTCATATTTCGACAAAGAAATAAGTTTGAACTACTTCATTTTTCTATGTACTTTTACCATTGACAATATACATTGTAAACATTTCGTATGCATTGTCAGTAATCAGGTGACAAAGAATAATGGATACATCGCATCAATCTTTAATGCCCTTATAATATGTTTACTTCTAAAAGTGCATTTACATTCTTTTCTTAATTAAAACATTACTATGCCTGTCAGCTAAAACTTTGTCTGATGCCTGTGGACTGTTATTTGTATTTCGCCGTACTTTTCGTTTGGTTAATTATATATGTTGTATGTCGTTCTTTTACTTAACCTATCTGATTTTGTTTTCAACACAAGTCATAATTGCATTTGATACTTAAATTATTTACCCAAAGTATGACAAATATATAGAGTATACAATTGATTTATTCAGACAAAATTGATATTGAAGGAATAAGGTTGTGTTACTTAAGTAAAAAACATAACCTTTTGTATACATGGTATAAGATTTTGTCAACGTTTCCCCAAATTTATGTCAAAGTTTATTTTGATATTGGTTGAAATGGTAATCTAAATGTTTTCAACCGCCTCGGTGGTGTCGTGTTGGCGTGTTCGCCTCGAGTGCGGGGGGTTGTGGGTTGAATCTCGGCAGGGTCAAACCAAAGACTTGTTCTTGTTCTCCTCGTTCTTGTTCTTCTTGTTTTTGATCTTCTTCTTTTGTTATTGTAATAATGATTATGGTACTTTTACTAGCGTAGTGATTTTCTATTTAAGCTTTGATGGAACGCCAAAGCTGCCTTATGGTAACGATCATCATGTCAGTAAGGGTTGAAATGTAACATGCCGCGAATTTTCTATACTATATACTATAAAGACGTTTTAATATAACATGGAGTTACCTTTTCTAACTATTCTGTCATTTTACGTTGTCAAATTTTCTATACTATTTCGACATTTGACTATACTACTTTGTCAATTTGCTATATCACTCAGATAAGTTTATATACTATAAAGACGTTTTGATATAACATAGAGTCACCTTTTCAAACTATTCTGTCATTTTACGTTGTCATGAAGATATTCTTTTATACTACGAAGACATCTTGATATAACATGGAGCTACCTTTTCATACTGATTTGTCATTTTACTATACTATTTTGTCATTTTACTCTCTTATGAAGACATATTTTAATATAAAGCTTTCAATTTCTTATACCACGAGGTGTCATTTATATAACAGTAAACTATTAGATTACACTATAAGACCATGTCATCGTAATAACAGAAGACAGTTCTATGAAATAGCGACGAAAATTAAAGTTAATTTGTAGATTATCATCCGCCTGTTTTAAGCAACTGGGGGCGGGTTGGAGAATTCTATTAATTTTCAATTCTTAACAATCTCTAGAAAATTAACATTATTTCTCCAGAATACAAAATAAAAAAATTGAAGACACAGATGCCCCCGCTCCCACAAAAATTCTAAAGGGGCATAACTCTTGAAAGTTAACAGATACAAATGAAAACTAAATTCGAACTTGATCTGTGTATTGTGGTACTAAGAATTGTGTATAAGTTACAAATAATCGGCCAAGGCAAACTAAAGTTAGAGCACGGTAACCAATTTCGGGATTGATGTACGTGGACAAGGGTAACACTTAATGCCCCCTTTGCCTACCGGTGGTGGCAATATTTTTTACTCAAAACAAAGTTGGGCGGTTGCAGATGTATGGGCGGCGAGATGACTATCAAAACTTATTCAATAGAAGCCTTTATGCTGTTTAATTTTGTAAACGGTATCTGGGAATTAAAATCAAGCAAGACATTCTTTAGATACAGTGTGACATGTGAAAAATTGCCTCCCCCCTTTTTAAATGAATAAAGTCAATAAAACTGTGAAAGGAAAAATCGTAATTTCCCCAAAAAGTGTACAGACCATAAGACTATCATTTAAAACAACAGTGTAAAGTTTGAAGTAAATCAAGCAAGGCATTCTTAAGATACGATGCGACATGTTTACCACGGACAGACGGATGGCCGGACATTTGTACATGTATACCATGATAAATCCTGTATAACGGGCGTATACAAAAATATATAAATGTTGTTTTGAAGAAAAAAAAATAGCATTTGTCTATCTTGAGAAAACATTCCTACCAATTAACTACTTGGTCCTTGATAATCTTTGGATGTGAAAGTAACTTGAGGTACATGCACAAACATGACCCATTTGGCAGTTCATAATAAAATATCTAAACATAAAAGCGTAAAAAACAAGATCTTGAACTAGTTAGAAAATCAACACTGAATGCAATGCATTAAATACAAGCCAACAATTTAAAAAGGCAGAAGCTGAAAAAACGGAGACTTTGTTGTTTCCTGAGCTGCACAGATTTGGGGAAAAATAACAAATTCAGTAATGAAATTGTTAATACATGTTAATGTAAATGTCATCTCCCTAACATTGGTTTTTGAAGATTTTTGGTAAAGTAACACATAATCTTGCTCACACTTCCTTATGGAATTATTGAAAATACATATTTCCTAATTCCTTCCGGAAACCAATAGCCTACAACAACTTAAAAAGAAATAAAGTAAATTTTGTTCACTTTGAACTTTGTCAATTATCTTTTAAATTGGTGAACAACCGTCGCATTTAATGAATGTTAGTACGACGAAATTCCTGGTATCCATACCAGGAGACTCGATCACAACTAATCATACAAACAATTTACGGAATTTGTATTGTTCGTTTGCGGAGCCACTGCCATATTTTCACAGTGTTATATTACAACTGTCTTAATGAATGTATCTTTGTAATATAGCAATATCACATAATAGTTTAGTAAAATGACACATCAGTATGAAAAGGTAGCTCCATGTTATATCAAGATGGCTTCATAGTATAAAAGAATATCTTCATGACAAAGTAAAATGACAGAACAGTATGAAAAGGTGACTCTATGTTATATCAAAACGTCTTTATTGTGTATGAATGTATCTTAGTGATATAGCAAATTGACAGAGTTGTATAGTCAAATGTCGTAATAGTATAGAAAACTTTCTTTATGTTATATCTCAAACCTTAATGGTATGATTATCGTTATCATAAGGCATCTGTGGCGTTCCATATTCTTAGATTAAAATTTTAATAATCAACATGCAGAATGTCATAATATAAACATATATAAACATGTCTAAAAACCTTTTAGTTCTTTTTCTGTTTTCTTGATGGTGACCGTCCATGGGCTTTTTTATGGAATGTAAATTCTACAAAAGAATCATAAAATTTAGGAACAGATCAAACCGTTTATATCATCTTTTAAAAAATCTAGAGATAAATTGTGAAATTATGATTCTCCCAGCAAGAAATAGATACAAACTGATATTTCACACCCACCTTCTAATGGTAATATTATTTATAAAGCTAGCGAGTTTTGAACATCTTTTGTCTGAACAAGACTTATTGATTATGATTAACATACTTTGTGCTTGCTTTGCATTGAAATATGCCGTTTTAGTATAATCATTTGTGCAATAAAATGCAACGTTTTTCGAAAATGTTTTCCAAATGCTATATTTAGACGAAGACACCATTTGATGAATCATATAAGAATATTGTTTATTATACATACAAGATATTATCATGGTCTCTGTCGGTCAAAATAGTAATATATGTTGCTTAAGTATTTCAAATCATGGGGATCATCATTAATGTGTCGGATTAAGTCTTTTCAAAATAAAAAGATCAGATCGAGCATATGTATATCAAACTACAGAAGTCCCTCCTTTTCATTGTCAATCTAAAAATATACATGATAAAATTGTAGAAATAAAATAACAATTTATAAATTGCATGCGTCCAAAGCGCTTTTCTGGATTTGCCTTTATAAAAAAGCACAAATCTTAAAATTTGAAAGTCAGGTATGTTAAAATACGTAGAAGCGTTAGGAAATATATGAAAGTTGGTAATTAGAACTAGTCTAGGAAGGGTGAAAATAAAATATGAGAGAACTTATCAAATTATGGTACATTCACCATAAGGGTAAACATATAATAATATTAACATTCAGTGACAATACTTTTTCTTCGTGAGTTTCATTCTGTTAAAGGTCTTATACTATTGTTTCAGAGAAGGGAGAAGGTTTGGTACCATTAAAACGTTTAATTCCGCTGCAAATGTTTGCACCTGTCCTAAGTCAGGAATCTGATAACAGTAGTTGTCGTCTGTTTATGTAGATCATACGTGTTTCTCGTTTCTCGTTTTTATATAGATTAGACCGTTGTTTTTTTTCCGTTTGAATGGTTTTACACTAGTAATTTTTTGGGGCCCCTTTATAGCTTGCTGCCAATGCTCCGTGTTGAAGGCCGTACCTTGACCTATAATGGTTTACATTTATAAATTGTAACTTGGAAGGAGAGTTGTCTCATTGGCACTCATACCACATCTTCTTATATCTACTAACTAATTTCTCGAAACTGTTGACGACCATACGTTATCATGTACTTGTTTCTTCTAGTACATGTATATTGATATCTTGATGTTTTTTTTGGGTGTATTGTGTTGTATGAATTGGTTACTGTCTAATTGACGTTTATCCTGACATCTCTTTTATTCATACTGTTTTTTCATACATAATATTTAAAAAAAAATTTAATGAAAATATAATATTTTGATGTTTTATTTTAGTTTAGTCCAAAGGAGTGCAGTATAGTGGTAGGTGAAAAAGATATCAATTAGGTAAAAAGTAAAATAACAAAAATACAGAACTCCAAAGAAAATTCAAAACGGAAAGTCCTTCATAAAATGGCAAAATCAAAAGCTCACAAACATCAACTGAATGGAAAACAACTGTCATATTCCTGACTTGGTACAGTCATTTCCTGATGTAGAAAATGGTGGATAAAAGAAGAACAATATTCAGATTAAAAAGGCACAGCAAATATTTTTAACTTGTTTTTTTTATAATTTTGATTTGCAATTTGTAATATCAACTTAAGTAATCCGTAACATGATTGACCATGTCATCATCTGCACAAGAAAGACAAAGATCGGAGACAGTAGACGACCCTTTACATGACTTCGATACAACTCGAATTTGCATTTTGTTTTATTTGATTCATGGGTTTTGCTTGTCTCCTTGTATGTTTTCCCTCCTTTTTCTCGACAAACAGATAATTTACTCATAAAATAAGAATATTTCTTTGCAATGAAAACAAGTTCATTCGCCCTTTCGTATTCTAATGATTTCTACGAACCAAATTATTTTCTAATATTACAATAATCTTCCGTATGGTATAATTTCTTCAAATACCAAGAATAAGTAGATTAATGTTGAAACTTACAGAAATAGAAGACGTCTAAAACAGAAAGGCCAAACCGATAAAGGTTTAAATTAGAGGGTGTAAAGAGCTCACCTAGGTCTATGTGCATCTTCAAAAATCGACACTCTCAAACACTGTGGACTAGAATAGAACTCATGACATGACTTGAAAACTTGATTTAATTTAATTCAAGATCTTGTCTTGCTGATCAATTTTGCTTTTTAAAGTGTCTGTCCATCTTTTTTTTTAATTCTCAAGATAATAGGCAAAAACGTAAAAACATATGTAAAATTCGTCATTAAAGAGAAATACCTCCATTAAGAGACGATTTTGGCCATAAGACGTATTCGTAGATCTTATCTTGCTGATAATTTTTGCCTATTCAAGCTATTAACTATTTATCATCGTTTTTAAAATGTAAGGCAAAAACGCAAACAATATTCATAAAATTCGTTATTTACGGGGCAATTATTCCAATAAGGAGTCATCAGAAAACATCAGCCATGTTTGACTATTTGTCTGCATATTTTTTTTTTATTTTGCTTATAAAAGTTTCTATTTACCTGCTATAGTTTTCAAGACATTAGGCAAAAAGGAAACAAAAATGATAAATTTCGTCTTTAAGGACCCCCAACTTCAATAAGAAGTTCTCTGATAGTTTATTGAAAGGGATACTATGCAGATCGCATGATTCTGAACAATTGTCCCTTCAGATTTTCTCTACCTACAGCGGGTTTCAAGATAATAGACAAAACTTGTATATTACTCCCTATGTTCTATTTTTAGCTCTATCAGATTTTTGTAAATAAAGTTTACGACGACGACGGACGTCAAGTAATGAGTTAAGCTAACTTGGCCCTTTGGACCAGCTGAGCTAAAAAGTAACATTTACTGAAATTTACACGGGAATATCTGATTAAATGCATTCTGGACATTTTTTCATTATATACAGAATCTATAAAAATGTGTGAAGCTACTTGATGGCATATAATACAATGCAATTAATATTTATAAATAAGAAGATGTGGTATGAGTGTCATTGAGACAACTTTTCATCCAAGTCACAATTATTTGCCTGGTCATGACAAAATGCTGCATATTTAGAATTTATTAAGTTATTGCATTTACTTCCTTTGATTGTTATGACATCAACATAAATTCAAAATATAGTTATCACTTGGGATGCATTCAGTTTTCGATATCACAAACTAGTCAAAACATTTACTAAATTTTATCATCGGTACAAAGACATCATTCGTAAATATAAATCAACATGCAGACATCTTATACGTTCAGGTATTTCACATCCAATCTTTGATGGTAATATTCTATACAAAGCAGCACAAAAACGTCGTCATTCACCTAAAAAGCTAACCAAACCTTTAATAGGTATAAGAAGATGTAATAAGTGCTAATCAGACAACTCTCCATCCGAGTCACAATTTGTAAAAGTAAACCTTTATAGGTCAAAGTACGGCCTTCAACACGGAGTCTTGGCTCACACCGAACAGCAAGCTATAAAGGGCCCCAAAATTGACTAGTGTAAAACCATTCAAACCGACTTATTCAGAAGGGATATAGTTACGATACTTTTGTCAGGTCATTAAAGATGGCATATTTTGGAATTAATATTAATTTACTCATAGGATCTTTGCATAGGAAATAAACACATTTATTCTAAAACCAGTTGTTTGCATGATACGGGTTATGTTCTTTTCATATATTTTTTTATGGTATGATACTAGACCCCCAATGGGAGGGATTGTGCTTGATTTCATATGATGAAAAAATAATCTTTCAATCAGTTTAATTGAGGTCTAGAGCTGGCATGTCAGTAACTAGTAGAAGCCCTTTGTTAATTTATGTATCATTGATTGTCATCTTGCTTAGTTTCTTCTGTTACCTATTCTGACATCGGTCTCAGACTTCTTTTAAACTGAGTTTTACTATGCGCATTGCTGTTTGTTTGTTTATTCTACATTGGCCAGAGGTATAGGGGAGGGTTGAGATCTCAAAAAAACATGTTTAACCTGCCGCATTTTTGCGCCTGTCCCAAGTCAGGAGCCTGTATGTTTTTTTTAAATTTCAGTTCATTTATATGTTTCAGAGTTTAGTGTGACGTCCTTTTTCACTGAACTAGTACACATTTTTGTTTAAGGGTTTTTGTTGGTCGGGTTGTTGTCTCTTTGACACATTCCCCATTTCCGTTCTCAATTTTATCCTTATATGACATAAGTATATCTGTACTATATAATAATGGTTGTTTCGTGACCCAAAAAAAAACAATAATCTTTCAATATTATTGGAATCCGCCTTAAAGGCAAATAAATCATCTGTCTGCAATTCGAACGTTAATGATTTAAATTTAAATATGAAAGGTAAATCCAGAAGAATAATTAAAAGAACAAACTAATAAAATATTTTTGATCTTACAAATCCATACAAAAGGTAGACATGATTTCAGTACTTGTTGAAAGCATGCTTTTAGTTACTGCGAGGAAATGTGTTGATAAAATATATATGTAGATGATTCTTGTATTTTTCATGCCTGTGTTTTTTTTATAGCAACTATAGGTCACTGTATGACCTTCAACGACGATCAAAAACCTTACCACATAGTAAGCTATTAAACTATGAAATGACAAATGTAAAAAAATTCAAAGAGAAAACAAACGGCCTGATTTATGTACAAAACAATAAACAAAAACCAAATATGATATATGGCAACAAACGATGACTGTATGACCTACATACAATTATGATATATCATTGAGTTATAAAAGATACTTCATGTATTTGATGCAAAAATTAATGAGTTATTAAATTCTAAAACAAATTGACTAGTATGGAAGTCTTAAAGATTTATGAATGTCGATGCCGTAATGAGTTCAATATAATATTGTTTATTGCATCAAGACACCAATGCAGTTATCAAAAAGTTATAATTTGAAATTTAGAACTCTAAATATTTAGCGATTCTTAGAAAGTTCAACAATCTGATCTCATTTTTTATGTGTATGCAATAGAAACATATGATAAAACATTGCATAGTATTTACATTTGATTTTTAAGATAAAAGGGCCGGAGTGACTTAATTTTTTGTTATATTGACTAAAATCACGATGAGTAAAATTGAGAATGGAAATGGGGAATGTGTCAAAGAGACAACAACCCGACCATAGAGCAGACAACAGCCGAAGGCCACCAATGGGTCTTCAATGCAGCGAGAAACTCCCGGACCCGGAGGCGTCCTTCAGCTGGCCCCTAAACAAATATATATACTAGTTCAGTGATAATGGACGTCATACTAAACTCCAAATTATACACAAGAAACTAAAATTAAAAATGATACAAGACTAACAAAGGCCAGAGGCTCCTGACTTGGGACAGGCGCAAAAATGCGGCGGGGTTAAACATGTTTTTTGAGATCTCAACCCTCCCCCTATACCTCTAGCCAATGTAGAAAAAACAAACGTACAACAGTACGCACAGTAAAACTCAGTTTAAGAGAAGTCCGAGTCCGATGTCAGAATAGGAAACAAAAGAAAATAAACAAAATGACAATAATACATAAATAACAACAGACTACTAGCAGTTACTGACATGCCAGCTCCAGACTTCAATTAAACTGATTGAAAGATTATGTCTTCATCATATGAATATCAGGCACAATCCCTCCTGTTAGGGGTTTAGTATTATACCGTCATAAAATATATGAGAAGAACATAACCCGTGTCATGCCAACAACTGGTTTTAGAATAAATATGTTTAATTCCGATGCAAAGACCCTATAAGTGAATCAATATTAAAGCCAAAATATGCAATTTTTAATGACATGACAACAGTATCGTAACTATATCCCTTCTTAATAAGTCTGTTTAAAGGTTTTGTTAGCTTTTGAGGTGAATACTGACATTTTTGTGCTTTGTAAAGAATATTACCATAAAAGATTGGATGTGAAATACCCGAACGTATAAGATGCCTGCATGTTGAGTTATATTTACGAATGATGTCCTTATACCGATGATAAAATTTAGTAAATGTTTTGACTAGTTTATGATATCGAAAACCCTGGTGTGATAATTTTTCAGTAATATATAAATTTCTCTCGCTAAAATCTAATATGTTGTTACATACACGAGCGAATCGTACAAGTTGAGATATATAAACACCATAAGATGGTGACAAGGGAACATCACCATCCAAAAATGGATAATGAACGATAGGAAATGAAACATCATCTCTTTTATCATAAATTTTTGTATTAAGCTTCCCGTTATTGATATAGATATCAAGATCGAGGAAAGGACAGTGGTCATTGTTAGTATTAGCTTTATTTAAAGTAAGTTCAACCGGATAAATTTCTTTAGTATACATACTGAAGTTGTCATTATTGAGAGCCAATATATCATCCAAATATCTAAAAGTATTGTTAAATTTTTGTATCAGATGTTGTTTCGATGGGTCTTTGCTGATTTTAGTCATAAATTGTAATACAAAAACAGGTCCGAAATAAGTGGTGCACAGTTAGTCCCCATTGGAATTCCGATAACTTGACGATATACGGAATCTCCAAAGCGAATAAAAATGTTATCAAGTAAAAATTCAAGGGCAGATATAGTATCAAAGCATGTCCAATTGACATAGCTCTTTTGTTTGTTGCTACTCAAAAATGACCTAAAAGAGTTTGAACATATGTATTCGCATTCCGACTTTTTAAATGCCCATTTAATTAGATGAGTGAATTTTTTCTTAATAAGAATATGAGGCAAAGTGGTATATAGGGTAGAAAAATCAAAACTTTGAACAGATTCAAAATCACCAATATATGCATGCAATTTATCAAGTACTTCCAACGAGTTTTTGACACTCCAAAAGTAGTTAACTCTACTATTTTCAAAGGCCTTATTTGAACAATTTATTATCAGGTTTTTGATTGTACCAAGTATACTAGTAAATAGAATATACAATTTAGTAGTGGAACAATGACTTGAAGTAGTTTGCTAAGAAACGCGTACAAAAAAGTCATGTTTATATGTTTTTTTATATATTTTTTTCAAGGGAGTGATTTGCTTTTTTGCTTTAACCTATTTCTATTTTGATATGTTCTACAATGTTGCTTCCTTGCAATTTTTCGTCTGCCAATGAACATGATTGATTTAAAATATGACATGCAGCTATGTTTTTGAACAAAATTTGTATTTGGGCAACTGAAAGATGTCCGCAGTTTAGCCATATAAAATAAGGAGATGTGGTATGATTGCCAATGAGACAACCATTCAACAGAGTTTGTGTGGTTAAAGTTAAAGTGGATGATTTAAGCAATATTACTTATAGATCACCGTGGGGGATAGATAAAGAGAAAAACCCATACTGTATAGTCATCTTTATATTTACAAATGTGAAACAATTTAAACGAAAAAAGCAAACGGACTGATTTATAACTCAACAATAAACGAAAAACAAATATAACAGAGAGCAATCAACGACAATCACTGAATTACAGGCTCCTGACTTGGGACAGGCTCAAACCCATACTGTATAGTCATCTTTACATTTAAAAGGCCTGCCATGACCAATGTGAAACAATTCAAACGAAAAAACTAAACGGACTGATTTATAACACAACAATAAACGAAAAACAAATAGAGAGCAATCCACGACAATCACTGAGTTACAGGCTCCTGACTTGGGACAGGCACTTTCCTACACAATGCATCAAATTATACGTTCAAATTTAAACAGAACGTGATTATTTATTTATACATTCGCATAAAATCAAAATGAGTTTGTTTAATGAGTTACAAAACAGTTAAGTTTTAGTCATTAAAGATGTTTTCATATTAAATTTATTGATAAATTTCTGTATAAATAACTACCAAAAAAGGGAGTTTAACAACTTTTGCAGCATAGACATAAGCTACATAAGTTGGTTTAACATATTTTTACTAACTTTTGTCACAAATATAGAAATTTATTGTGGAAAAATTATTCAGATGAGAAATTTAATAAAAAGTGGTATTTTGCGTCCAGATTTTTGCAATGTTACTTTTAATTGTTGTTGTTCAGTTACTACGTCTTGTATTTTGGGGATACAGATATTTGTATCAATTCGCTAATTTTAGCTTAAAATAATACTATTGTTTTTTCTGAATATATATTTTTTTTTTTTTTTTTTTGCATTGCATTGCACAAGATTTTGTCTTCTTTTATTATTTATGACGTTATTCTATGAAATCTTCTATAGATATGAAGTACAGCAACCTATGTTAATTGTTGGTAGCCATATGATTTCCTATCAGCATATTGAGTACTTTGATCTTGTTTCAGTAACTGCGAGCATTCTTTGATACAGTATCTTTTTTGTTACATGTAACTATCATAACTTTATTTCAGATTTATGTGCTTTACTTCACTTGTTTTCCGTATAATTTATTGTATGTATATCTTCTATCTACTATTCAAGATTAAAAAGGAAGAGGATTGAGATTTTTTATTGGTAAACAATTTTGTAAATTGATCTCTCAAAACACAACATAGATGTGAAACCTTTCAAATTTTATAGGTTTTCGTTTTGTGTCCATATAGGTACACAACAATTACAGATAAGTCTTCACGTCAAGATACCGTTATAATATAACTCTGGTCTTGTTGACCTATTTTCATTAAATACAAATACTTTTCAATGCACGGAGTCGTGTGACCGAATAATCGATTTTAGTCGAATGTACGGTAATATTTAATATAAGCTTCTTAATCAATAAGTCTGCTGGGAGGATGTCGGTTAATGTCTACATCACAAGCGATCATAGAAATTGTTTTGATATTTTATAGGAAATTATGAGATGTTTAGCTATACATATTACGAGTTCCACATCTTTATCTGTGTATGGCCTTGTGACGACTCACATGTAGTAAGCTGAACGTATGGACTTCGCTACCGAGCAACATTCTCAATTAAAACCATCTTTGAACTGGTGTTTTGTTGGTCTGTTAGTTTGTACGACACTCTATGTCAAATTTTAGGTAATGTGTACACTAGTAAATGAATATAAGTTTAAAAACAGTCATTTTGATCTTAACATCATCTGTAAAGTCTGAACAATAAAATATTTCGTCATGTTCAGACATTCACTTAATTTTCAGACTAATCCACCGTCGTAAATTCAGTACTATTCAAACAATTTGCTTTCAGTCAATTCAGTATGGTGTTGATGTGTACAGGTAAACAGCGACTGAACAGTCTGAAAATAGTATGACCAGATCTAAATTGACTGCAAGAAAATTATCTGAACAGTACTGAATTAACCGCAGCGGATAAGTAAATTTACTGATAGACAGACAATGACTTAATAATTTATTGTTCAAAATTTGCTTACTGGGGTTGGTTTATACATTTAGTTGTATACAAGGTTGTCATATTCTATTGCAGATTAAGTTGAATCACTTTTACCGTACTAACAACTCTCAGACTTACATGAAAACCTAGTTCTTCCTAGGTTGATCTATCAGTATTAATATATGAAAGTAATTAGTAACAAAAACACGTCTACCGAGTCTTTAGCTAGTTGGCCTACATTTGACCTTAATTGGAATTGAGGAACAGATTGATGCTACTCTTTAATCTATTTAATTTGCTAAACATTTTAAATCAATGTTTTCCCCCATTTAAAAAAAAAAGATAAAATAATCAATTAAGCTGTTGCGAAATTTGATATCACTAATTAACCATATGTAGTTGAGACGTAACCTTGACCTCATTGTCTTTTCGGTGGACCAATGACCTCAAATCAAAAGATCCTAGGTCTCTATCACTAACGATTTACTTATTACAAATACATATCACTTATATCAAATATATAAGGGGAATAACTATCATATGGAGTCTATGGACCACTTCGGTCAAAAATTATTCTTGACATCCTGAGGATATTAAGAACCTTTTACGGTTGCAAAGGAGAAGTAAACACAACAAAAACAGTGTTTGGGGATATAACTGTTACTACGGAAGCATTCTGTTAAACGCTTTAAACGGTTAAGCGTGTCAATTTCAAACGCTCACACTCGTTTCAACTGTTCGATATCATATAACAAATATCTTAGCGACATCTTGCAGAGCAAAAAAGCCTACTAGGAGTTAAAAGTGGCAGAAGAAAAAGATAATAATCAGAACAGGATCAAAGGGTCTTTCTAAGCAATAGTGGAAAGACCTAATTACGTCAAATATGTAATGAAAATACACTGAAGTTTTTTTTAATTGTAAGCATGAAGTGATATTTATTTTATTATCATGGTTACTTCTAAGTTTTGCTCAATTGATATTTGATTGCAAAACTATAAAGGCTTTTTGTAGCAGAACATTTGTTTTACCGATTCAAATCTTCGCTTTATTTTTCTGTTGTCCAATATCCCAAAATTGCACAGTTCTGTTGATTAAGAACTAGTAACCTTTGATAGCGAAAACTACATTGTATCATAAACATTAATCAATTTTGATTTTATTACTTACAAGACAAATTTCTGAGATAAGCTTTATTAAGTGATCTCTGAACCAATCATTTGTGAAGGCAACATTTCAATTCATAATGCAAACAAGAGTATTCAATTTGGCCCGTGAACACGACACGTGCATTTGCCATTTTCTGTGTAATACGTCATAATTTAGAGCCAAAATTGTTTATAGTTACCTTAACATTAGAAATTAAGTAAAACTACATTTTCGTTGTAAGTTTTCACTTCATAAATTATTGATCACTTACGTCATGCCAGTGCACAGACACCACATACTGGTCTGATGGTAGCCAGAGTACAGACAGCACAACGGTGGCAGCGTAGGACTTCTTAAATGTATGAAACCAATTTCAGTGAGTACAAATGGAATATTAGTAATCTAAACAGTATAAAAACAGGCAAGTAGACATAACCAGGTACTTAATATGATGGCGTAACTAGTTTCACTTAAATATAAGATCGCAAATACTAACCTTATTGTCTATCTCTCTAGACGCGTTAAAGTATTTCTCAATGTAAATTATATGAGATGAACAGTTGATTTTTTGAATGTCACTAAACTTGATACAATTACATTGTAAAAAGTATGACAAGTAGATATAATAAGGTGCTTCACATGGCGGCGTGACTAGTTGCATAAATTGTATGATGCTAAATTCGTTGTCATTTACAATGTCTTACCATTCAATAAATAATTGGAATTACATGCACACCTCCTTTTCTACCTCTCTAGACACGTTAAAGTAGTTGTCAGTGTAAATTGTCTGTGAAGAACAGTTTTTAAATGTCACTAAACTTGATACAATTACATGGTAAATAGAAAAATCAATTGTAAAACCCTGTTTGATTCGGATACGGAAATATAAAGACAAGAAAAGCGCCTCTTTCGGAAAAGAAATTGAAGTTGAAAATATCCTGGAGTAAGATGTAGCCATCGTATATTCGTAGCTTCCCGGTTGTTATCAGCTGTTTTGACTAAAAAAAAATGCCTCCTGATTTAGAATTTTCTACATTAAATTAAAACGTTGAAAAACATGTTGTGTCTGGATCATTATTTATTTTGGCTCTGATCATTACTGATGTTTAATAAATACATGTATGTAGGATTTAAAAAAAATGATATGTCATTTAAATCAATAATTGTACATCCTACCAATGTTAACCCTTTATTGGTTTATGTGACTGAACTTTACGAATGGTATCGCTTACATATACATATGAAACATCTCTATTCGCCAAACTTGACATAATCAGTTGAACGAATAGAAACTCCATAATCCATCCATCCTTGTAGTTAGGAAAACTAGCTGTAGAGGATATCAGTATATTTTACCCTGGTAGCTCAAGACTTTATAAAAAAAAATTACGTTTATTGATATCAGAGGCTTCAATGCAGACACGTGATTTGTTATGAAAAAAACAAAAAAAAAAACAAAAAACAAAACAAAACATATACATAAGGTACAATAAAAAGGACCCAACGGAACATCATCATAAAGACAAGTCTTCCTATTTATCATAACTTTGAGTTTCGGTATGGATATTACCACGTGAAATTCTAATATCAAGTTCTAAAGATTATATCGATCACTATCAATGTTTGAAAAAGTGAGAATGAGTAAACGTATAACAATAAGGATAATGTGGTACAATTGTCAATAAGACAACTGTCCTGCAAATCCAAAATGAGGCGAAGTAAGCACCCACAGGTCATCTTCAACAATAAGCAAAACCCACACCGTATAGTCAGCTATAAAATGTTCCGACCAGACAAAGTGTGAAACCTTTGCAACGAGAAAACCAACGGTTTGATCAGTGACAAAACAATAAACGAAAAACAATATGGATTACCACAGATTTACAGACACCTGACATGGGACAGGTTCAAACAGAATATGGCGGGATAAATTAAGTAACATAATTGATTTGCGCCCACCTCTTCTCTTACATGGGACAGAGGTGAGGCTGCACAGCATAACAAACGGTAAAAATTAGTCAATTGACAAGGACTTGACTTATCAGATCGGAAGGATTAAATAACACACAAACAAAAACCAAACAAACAACTATCTAAATTGGAAAAGACACGAAGTCCGATCTCAAAGTAGTTACTGTAAGATAGTTTAACTGATAAAGAATCGTGTCTCCCTGACTTCGATATCCATTAGTACACACCAAACGAATTTAGTGTAAAGGGGTCTTTAAAACAGTTTTAAATAAGCAAGACCTTATGCGTTGTCAATATATATGTACATTGTATCGACCGAATTTAGGTTCCTAAGTTTTCATGACTTTATAATAATGCTTATTTAGTTATGTTTTAGTTTTATTAAAATTAAAAATCAATGTCAGATGGAAAGCTGACCTCGATTTGATCCCATTTCTAAAGACAACTATTGAAGTCATGTGACTACCATATTTGGGCATATTTTTTGTCATTTTTTGTTCAACTGAAACGAATCTGTTTCCTTCAAAAGGTTATTTCAAGTGGATTCAGAGCATGCTGTACGTTATAAATGACAACTGCATATACTTGTTTTGATTAAACGTACTAAATTAAAAAACGAAACCTTTAAACCCGAGCTCGTCACTCGTCGCGTCATTTTTTTCAACAAAGAATTTGAAATGTCTATCTTAACTTCTGGGGAACCTATGCTGAATTTAAATTATGTGACGTGGCTTTTTATGAACTGATCTGTGTAAAATTTGTACCACTTAACATGCTGTAATACTCAAATGTGCCACTTCGATCAGTCGAAATTTCTGACGAACCAGTTCCGATAGTATTTTACGAGTTACGTCCCTTTTTTGACACTTCAAACTATTTGTTCTATAATTAAATTAGCACCATCTGTAGTTTACAAGTGAACATAATTAAAGTAAGTAATTTCATTGTAAGCAAATAAAACTGATTATATTTTTAATACTACAAATATATGTGAAAACATTTAGGTGAACATATTTTATCATTTTCAAAACAGTACTGGACTGAAATAGCGATACTCTGGGACATAATATATTATTCCATGATTTATTTAATATTTTAGTATATATTTTTACAACTGTAACCGAATAGTACTAACATAAATAAATTTCTACTGAATAAATACACCAGGATTAGACTCTAGACTGTATTTACTGGGTTAAAATTTTAATTATAATGTTGAATGCTGTTGAATTCCAATTCCTTGCAATATTTTTTTTTACACATTTCTGTAAAAAAGAAATCATAATCAAAACAATCTCAATATATTTTTTTTTTTTATAATTTATAATAAAAGGACATTTATTTGCTTTTTTGTGTATGTTTATTAATTAAACAAAATAACTATAAATTTTGTCTCATTCTATGCTTTTCCGTTTCAAATGAATGGATCCAAATTCTAAAAAAAGAAGCCTGGATAATAATTAAAATACAAGTCTGATACTCAGAGATTGCTTAAAGTTCAAAGAAAAAGACTTTTATGTTTCCATTAAACATGTAATATTTGTATTATCTTTAAGAGGGTAGGCTTTGGTAACCACAGCATTTTCCTCTCGTTTAATTTTCTTATATTCACAACACTCAAAGGGCAGGGATCCATGCATCATCTGTCAAATTCTTGTTGCATTTTATGTTAAAGGTCAATTGAAAAAGATCAGTTTTAGGGGTATCCTACAATAAACGGTTATAAACACTATTATGCACATATTATTGTGAGTTTTTGAAAATGTTTTCAGTAGGAATACCATTGATTGTTAAAATGCGTAATATAAACATATTTTAAAGTAAATCTGAAATTTCATGACAATATTTGAAGGCTGAATGTTAATCATGTTTAAAATAATTGAATAATACAAAAAATCTGGCCAGCTCAGATAACACATTTATTTTTCAAACTTTTTCGGAAAAAAAAAATATCATTTAATTCCTGCAAAAAAATAGCTGCAACAATTATTAATTACAAACCTTGAAAATCTCAAACTTTTATTGAATTTGACAGTTTAAATCTTTAAATAATTTGCCCTATAGACCTAAGAAAAAGGATATTTCTGGCAATGTTTTTCTTTCTTTCTATAAAACCTTCTAGAGTTTCTCTTTGCTATATTTTTGCATAACAAAAAAATGTATGGACCCAATAATAACTGTAGTCAAGTTAATAAGGAAAAGCAGCAAAATTCAGTATGGGACGATAAACCGAGGGACGAATTGACATATCGACAATGTAATACGTAATGCCGGTTTTTCTCCCCATGACTATAAAAAGCCCCTGTCAGCAGACGCTAAGTGCAATGTGTTGACAGTCTGTCACTATCTAAATACTATCTTTGTGTTAATTACCGTATCACCATGGTGATACGGTCTGATTAGTCAGAGGCTGGACGTCTGGAATGTGGTTAATCTGTTAACGGTATCTCATTGGTTATAAATAACATTAAATGGCTGCATCTCAGCTGCTTCCGGGCTGCTTCTGGGGGAAGTGAAGGATATCTTAACGTCTGATTGGCTATTATTGAGTTGTATGCATTATACAGGATAAAAATCATGATAGTAGGTCGTCGGTAGAAACTATAATGAAGTGTTCAATTGGTATCATAATTTAAGCCAAATTTAGTTCACGAAGCCCTGTCAATTTGAGCAAATAATGTCATTCTGTGATGATGAAATTTATGTTATTACATTGGTAGCAATGAATTACATTGATTTCCCAGTCAAATAAAAACCGATAATTTCACATGTGAAATAAACGTGGTTATTTCACTCTCTGACGTCATACAACAATAGGCGTTGTCAAGACGTCGATAACGTCGGATCAAAACAAATTGTGAATGCGTAGAAAAAAGATATAGTTCCTTACATTTTCTACATTAATTTCATTTAATAAAAACCATTTGCCAATGTAATAAAAAGAATAACTAATCAAAGAATTCAAATATCGAAAAATATTCAACTCGTGACCGAACAACTCTGATAATTAACTCATGCATTCCGCGCATTCGTGAATCAATGTGTTGTTCGGTCACTCGTTGAATATTTTTCTGTATTTGAATTCTTCGATTAGTTATTCTATAATTATTACATTGGTAGCAATGAATTACATTGATTTCCCAGTTAAATAAAAACCGATAATTTCACATGTGAAATAAACGTGGTTATTTCACTCTCTGACGTCATACAACAATAGGCGTTGTCAAGACGTCGATAACGTCGGATCAAAACAAATTGTGAATGCGTAGAAAAAAGATATAGTTCCTTACATTTTCTACATTAATTTCATTTAAAAAAGGCCATTTGCCAATGTAATAAAAAGAATAACTAATCAAAGAATTCAAATATCGAAAAATATTCAACTCGTGACCGAACAACTCTGATAATTAACTCATGCATTCCGCGCATTCGTGAATCAATGTGTTGTTCGGTCACTCGTTGAATATTTTTCTGTATTTGAATTCTTCGATTAGTTATTCTATAATTATTACATTGGTAGCAATGAATTACATTGATTTCCCAGTTAAATAAAAACCGATAATTTCACATGTGAAATAAACGTGGTTATTTCACTCTCTGACGTCATACAACAATGGGCGTTGTCAAGACGTCGATAAAGTCGGATCAAAACAAATTGTGAATGCGTAGAAAAAAGATATAGTTCCTTACATTTTCTACATTAATTTCATTAAAAAAGGCCATTTGCCAATGTAATAAAAAGAATAACTAATCAAAGAATTCAAATATCGAAAAATATTCAACTCGTGACCGAACAACACTGCGCATTCGTGAATTAATGTGTTGTTCGGTCACTCGTGATGATGAAATTTATGTTATCTTGAAATTTTGTTGCAATTTTGGTACATAGGTGTGTATTTATGGATTATTAATGTTCTTTCAAAAACAAAACAATAATACATCTAATCTTCACTTTATAGTGCGTATTGAAACATATTTTGCTATATTTCTTCATAAACTATAATTTTAAATAGTAAATACACAAAACGTGTGCTCTATGATTAAAAATGTTATCCTCATATTTTTAATTGCTTGAACATAATGATTAGAAAATATTCAAATCACGGAATTTACCGTATTGATACGAAGATGTCCTTTCGTTTCCCCGCGCATTCACCGCTCCACTGATTTCTGATGTAAACAAAACAGACAATTGCCGATAAACAGCTGATTAGAAGAATAGAAAACAAACAAGCTGAGTAATATGGTTGCGTGTGTGCAAGGAAGCAAACACCAAGCATCACGGTTTAGTTATGGGCAAGGGTTTCAGTGCACTATAGTTTGTTTAATGACCCCTCTAGCTGGACGTCTACGACTATAGATAGATGAATTTAAAAAAGGCAGCAATGAGCAATTTGAATTAATATGCCTGAAAACCCAAGATACTTGCAACACAGCGAGGTCCCAAATGATGTTCGCATGTGGGGTAGACAGTTTAATGTACTCGTACATGATGATTTATTCTTTGGAGTCGTTGTACACCCCAGGCGGATCCAAAGAGGGGGGGGGGGGGGGGGGGGGGCTGGGGCTGCCCCTCCCCTTGGTTGATTATATAGGCCCCCCCCTTTATGAAAAGTTCTGGATCTGCCACTGTACACAGTGGCGCTCAGCAGTCATTGTTAATTGATATATCAACAGCACTGAGAACTGCATTTGACAAATGTTTGATATAGATAAATCCAATTCTAATTTGTTCACATTACAATGTACAATGTATCAGGTCTTACAATAAGTATACTTCGTGGTGATGATAATTACTATTTGCTTTGATTCACATGCTTGAGATAATCAAGGTTTCCCATTTTCAGATGGTGCTGCTATTTTGCTAACCTTTTCAAATCTGAATGAGCTGATACTATATGTATAATCATCAATATACAATGGTGCTGAGTTTAATCTTATCAGCTGTATTTGAATAAGTATTTGTAATATGTGATATTGGCAGATCGAACTGACTATGTAAAGGCTCTAGTTTATGACTTGGATGGGTTAACAATGATGGTGGTTGATAAGGAAATCCAGATCCAGGATGTTAATCCAAAACCGAACAGGTATTTTACGTATATATATACATGTATATATTAGAATTCATCCTCCTGAACATAGTACCCATATATAATAACCATACACCTAATCGCTTTATGGAATTCTGTCCCAGCTGACCTGAGAATCTGTCCCGCTTTAACCATTGACATCATACTACAATCACTTTTTCATTGTGGCATCAGATATTTTGTATTATGACGTAAAAATTTTACGTGAACCTTTGTGATGGCCAGTAATTGCAGACAAATAGCAATAAGTAGGATTCAAAGCCATCTTTAATAAATCAACTCTATTGAAATTTTCTTATATATATAGATGATCACATGACATCATGAACATAGACGTCGCTTTACTTGTGCCGAAAATAAATTTTTCAAATGCATCTATTGAAAATAAATTATTGCATGCCTTTCATAAGTTCTGCTTTGGACATAACTGAATAACAGTGCCAAATATAATGGAAGCATACATTAAGGTAAATTTCTTTATTTTTCACATATCATCTGACAGCATTGAATGATACGATATGAATCAGCAGATTTATCGTTGTTTTAGAAGTTCAACGAGAAGTTATATACTTAGTTGGGTGGGTAAAATAACATTTATCTTGTCATTATAATATTAAAAAAGAAGATGTGGTATGAATGCCAATGAGACAACTCTCCAAAAAAGACTAAAATGACACAGAAATAAACAACTATAGGTCACCTTATGGCCTTCAACAATGAGCAAAGCCCATACTGCATAGTCAGCTATAAAAGGCCCCGAAATAACAATGTAAAACAATTCAAACGTGAAAACCAATGGCATAATCTATGCATAATCTATATCTATAATATGTTTGCTCATCATTCATCATTAAAACGATCACATTACAAATCATTTTAGGAAAGCACTGTGTATGCAGACATTTCAGGAAGCAACAAGTCTGTAGGCTGACTGTATATTATCTCAACAAGTTCATTTCTTGTCAACTTCATAATTATTTCAAACATTTTAATAGATGTCATCCAAATTTGGTCTATTTCTTTTAGCTTAATATTCTTGCTTTTTCAAAGTCATGTTCATTTATTTTTCAACTGTGCCCATAAATATGCGGTTAACTTTAATTTCAGCAAAGGATTTAGGGAAAGGCGATCTTGGTCCCCCTTTTAAAACCTACATTTAATGTTAATGCAGACACATTACTTGTTCCAATCCAAACCTTGTCAAGTTTCGGGCCCCCGGGTACCCCTTCTTTCTATAATTCATCTTACATCTACTTTTGAATTTGTTGCTTATTTGTTATTTGGTCTATGAATATCTGTCTATATATTGACAAAAAATTCAATGAAACCACATCTTGATAGTCCCACAAAAATGTTGATAATGTGTACATTTCATTTTTTTTCCTAGCTCCTCTCATATGATAGCAGTACCTTTTTGGTCACTATTCTGTATTGCGTATAAATATTAATTGTAACACTTTAAAGTGACTGAACAAGTAAAACAAATACTTCTCAAGAAACAGAAAAAGAAGACTACTTGGAACAGCACCAGACTATGTATGAATAAAAACTCAGATCGGAATAGCATGGATGATATATTTATACATTTTGTACATCATTGTGAATAAGCAAGGAAAGCTATTAATAATGGTGCATTTTTTTTTAACGTTTATTGGGTTTTTTAATCATATTCTGTTCGAATTTTCACACAATCTGTCAAAAAGGCAAAACTAACTTTACTGAAACTTTCAAACAATATGAGAAGTGTTTCATTCACCAAAACACTCTTGCGATTCTGCAAAAAAAAATCATGCATGATTTTGTGAATGAAAGGGGAAAGAAGATCCTGACACAGCGCTCCTGAGTATGTCAATTGTGAACTGACCCAATAATTTATATATCACGACCAGTCAACTGATACTGACATTATCAGAGAGTACACATCAAAGGAAAAATGCACAAATTACCGATAAATTGTTAAATATGATATCATAGAATTAAATATGTTTTATTACAAAAAAATGTGTTCTCAATCTTGTAGATAGATATAACAGAATGTCATATCAGTACCAAAGACAACTCTCCATCCAAGTCACAATTTGTAAAAGTGAACCATTATAGGTTGAAGTACAGTCTTCAACATGAAGCCTTGGTTCACACCAAACAGCAAGTTATATAGTCCATATCAATCATGACAATAAACATAAACAAACAAAACAACTATCGCTTACTAATAATCCTGACTATATGTATTACATGAACTTGTTGCCATCAGAAATGAAAATATAAATATTCCTACTAACAAAAGCATATGCTTACACATGCAACCAAATATAAAGCACTAAATGATAATACCAATATGAAGCTCTCATCTATAGAACTTACGAAAAAAATGTCAAGATTACAAACCGCAACAAAATAATAAAAAATATAAGAAGCCAGCTGACAACATGTTCTAGAAAGTTATTTGCAACTAATATTTCATTCCAAATCCATCTTCTTACAGTTATACTACATCTGGAAATTAGTAATAACAACTCTTAACCTGTATCTTCAAAACTAATTGCTTCTTCTAAGACAAAAGCCAGATGAGATATTCATCACTTGAAGTGCTTCAGCTAGAAATAGAAAGGGGCAGGGTGCCAGTGAAGGGCAGGGCACTTTTTTTATGATAGGAAAAGGCACTTCTCATTTCTTTTGTCTACGTTACTGTGTGTGTCACGAGTTCACTTTTTTTTACTGTATATGTTGTTAATAAAGATGCATAATTTGTTGTTTTGATTATTTACTCTCTCAAATTTGCATTAGAAAAGTCATTCATACTACATGTTCATAAAACATGGCAATACACATTCATACATCAGATCACTATTAACCAAAAGAAGCGAAATAAACTTACTATTCTCCCCCCTTGGAAAAAGGCGTCAGAGAGGGGCGCAATTGAAGGCACCCAGGGCGTGGCTAAGGGCACCCAGGGTGCGGCGCCCTTCTAATTTGGGCTAAAGAGACCACTGTCTTCTATACATATGAGATGTAATATTCTCATATTCGACAGGCCAATATAGTAGTCAGAGGCGGATTTAGAGAGTTTTTCAGGGACCCCCCCCCCCCTCTTTCGCGGGAAAACTTTGGTTGATCATATACATGTAGTGAATCACTGAAGCATGACTGGAGCTGGCCCCCTCTTATGAGAATTCTAGATCTGCCACTGGTAGTCCATGTTGTCTAGCAGTAATCCTCAAAAGTAAATAATACGTGTCCCGTATCGGTATCGGCCGAAAGCCAAGGTGCCGTGGTCAACATTATGGGTCAAGATAGGTGGAGGGAAAAGAAATTCGGGCCGCGCGCTTCGTTTTTCTTATCAACTTGATTATAACCTTGCTAACTATTACATAACTGTCAAGACACAGTATGCATGTTAAAACTACTTGCGTTGTCATAAAGAGTAAACAATCATATTCCACAAAACAAACAAAAAAGTGTTTGTATCGTTACTTTAGCTATTACAAACCATATATATATATATATTATCATATGTGACTATCAAGCCTCCTTCGATGATAACCCTGATTCACCGATACTACAACTAAAATCAAAAACCAGGAGAAAAAAGACACTATATATTCTAATGCTTGGAGTGCAAGTTTCCAATAAAAAACCCTATACCCACAAACCACCGATCTCAATACATGTATAAGCAGCTAAAATACGGCAAGCTTTTTAGAAAAGCTATTACTTGTGTAGATTATCTGTTAGCATTAGCTTGTACTAGGATGAATATTCAGATCATTATCTTCTAGAATATTGCTGTTTGTATTTGAAAACCGAAGACATACAGTTAAATACATCATATTGAAGCACTGAAAGCTTAATACTTTATTATTCAATACATTTTTTTTCCAATTCAATTTTTCCAAAACCTTTCAAGATTTTATCTTAATGATGTCAAGAGTTATTACAAAAACTCCTCAGAACATAGTTTTTTTTAAAGCATATCATATATGAATGTTAATTTTCTACCTTTATCAGTTTTTTGATTTTTGAATCTTTAAACAAAAAATGTAATTTCTGAATTAAATGTCTGGTAGCAGTCAGGATTCTACTCTGTCAAAATTATCTCCCCATTACGCCAGTTCATTTTTACGATTGTAAAAATGGAAGCCATTGTAGGGATGACGCGCTGCCAATTTAGCTCTTGAAAACCGATAAATTTATCCACATAGCACCATTACGATCCTTATATGCCAGTTGTATTTTAAAAGACAAATGTATCTACTAGCTAATGAGCATCAGTTAATATACTTGTCTACATTCAGTCAACTTAAAACTATTGTCTGATCGGTTGTCAGGTGGAATTTTCGAAAATTCATAAACATCTAAAAAAATTCTAATTCAATATTTCGTGGACTTAAAATTTTCAGTGGTTGAAGACTATTAACCCTAGATATCACACACAAAAAATGAAGTTTTTTCGAAGATATGCATTTTTAAGATTCAACTTAAAAGTCTGTCGTCAAGTATTTTTAGTAAAAATTTGCTATTCGAACACACCTATTCTGTTTCTGTGATCCATTAGAAAGGTATTTCACTTGACCCATATATTTCATTTTTTTAGTACTGTGAATTTTCGATGTTATAAAGTCAACCTGTAGCCTTGATATATAAAAATGATAGAATCTGTAGCGAGATGATGTATAAAATACTTTTGCTTTTTACGTTTTCAAGACAAAATATTCAACTCAAACACGCCCTAACATAAAAAGGTGCACTCGATTTTCTCTTTTCGATGCAATTGTTTCCCGTTTTTTGGAATTATTTCTTGAGTCACATAATGGAAGGGCAGAAGCGAAAATTAAGGAACAAATAGATTGATATGTTCTCTGTCCGTGGTATTTTTATTTTTTAAATTGGAGGTTATGCATTTTTAGATCCAACTGAATAGACACCCATGTCGTGGACTTGATATCTAATTGTTCTGCTTAATTATGTAATAGATAAATTGAAAACTTATGCGAATGGTGTTTTTATGATAAAATACTTCGTAATTTAGCCGAAAACTATCATTTTATTTGTTTCTATTAACTTTTAAAATTTTTGTTACTATAGTAAACATTACAGTAAGCATTTATCGCCTTCTCTAACAAAGAGCTTCGATTCTTTTGTTCTATTTCAACTGGGTTTCCGCCTGGTAGTGTGAATATTGTACAATTTTCTTAGATGCCCCTTCATCATTCTCATAATCAAATGTAAACAATATAAATGCTTGATCACTGTTTTAGTAACTGCTAGGTTAAAACGCACAAATGATTTCCAATACCTTTGTAAGAGTTGTCTTCCCTACTCCAGGTCTACCCTCTTTAATTTTTGAAGGAGTCCTTTATCACAAAAAAAACCCAAAAAAAAACATTGAATTTACGAGTGTCTATGAATGTTTTTCCCTTCATCTTGATTTCAGCTTGTGCACAGACAGTATAAAATCACCTTTTTGTTTCAGTTAACATCGAATAATTAATTCAGCCCATAGCTGATTTCGCCATTGCTTTTTCAAACAACTGAGCATTTCCATACACTCTAAAAAATGAAAGCAACACTTTATAAGTTTCATGCATTCGATCTAAATGTTGTGTACATTCGGTTCACATGCATGTTAACGTTGACATCGATATGTGAGATAAAGAAACTACAATGTCAAAAAATGTCTTGCCGTCGGAATTTATTTCAAACGGGGTGACAGATCGTGAGACTCGGTCGACAATCCTCTCAGCTATGTGTTATTTATATTTATAATGTCGCAGAGTAACTGCTAAGTCCAATTTTAGTGCTAGAACAGTTTTGAAAATGATAAAATATACTTACCTAAATGGTTTACATATATCTGTAGTATAAAAATGAATTATATTAAGTTAAAAGGTAATTTATCAGTTCAATTAGATTCACTTGTAAATAACAGCATATAGTGCTAAATTAATTATTATATATATAATAGTACTTATGGTTCCCTCCGTAAAATATTCAGAATGCCTTTGGAAAATACAATAACATAGAGAAACTAGGACCAAATTCTATACACCAGAGTATTCTCGTTAAGTACATGTTTTGAGGTCCACTGCCTATTTTGTACGACCCTTTGAGTCCCCCTTGCGAAGGAGTTTCTGTTTCCCTTGAGTTTCACAACATAAAAACATAAATAAAAAACAACTTGTGCAAATCTATCTTCGAAGGAATAGAGTTAAATAGTTTACTTTTATCTTCAATATATACCGACAACAAACGAGCTGTATGTTAATTGTTCACTGAAGAATTGAATGACTCTTTTCATAATTTTATTGGGGTGTAAAAGCGTTGACCAACGCACATGTTTGTATCATGCTCTTCATATAAAAATATCTGCGTACGATCAACGTTCTTACAAACCTTAAAATTATAAAAAGATGCATTAATTTCTTAATTTTTTACATTTTATGCTACAACAATGAAATTAAGAGTTAAGTTTTTTGTTTGTTTCTCAATGCATTATTTTAACATTGTCACGGATACCACGTGTAGTCCTAGCTGTTGTATTTTATACGGAAATAAAACATGATCATATTACATTGCCTCGTTATTGTTGTCAGCCAATCAAATTAACGGATTCTAATAAAACATACATGTAATGTAATTAAACGGAAATGAAATATAATATTAGGGTGCCTCGCGATTGTTGTCAGCCAATCAGAATTAAGGATTTTAATGAAACATACATGTAGTGTAATTTTATAGTTTTTAATGTGTTCTTTGGTCTAGATATCTTTTAGGTAGGACGATTTTATAAACAGTTATTTTCAAAATGTTTATCACGACTATCATCACTATTCATGCAATTCACTTAAGAATGTAACGATTGTTTATCGGCTTTCTCTCGTGCTTTTTATGCTTACCATTAATATGTGGAAATAACAGGGTTAGTCTCAAATACGATAGATATATTACACAAAAAGAGTTTTGTTAGACTGAGTATGTTTTAAAATTATAAATAAATAGGACAAAATGTTTTATAACCTGATACTTGAAAGTGCACCATTCCATAATTATTATACTTTATACTTTAAGGAATGTTTCAAGACTAGGGGTTGATAGCTGTGGTATAATCATTTTCATGGTTGTCATTTTCCCTGACAAGAAGTTGCAAGTTTAAAGTCTGAACTACAAAAGTAAAATCTTTCTGTTAATAGAAGAATATATAGTTTAAACTTTCTGCAAAAGGTCTCATTTCTGTATCAAAATCGGCGGGAAATGACTGACAAATCAGGCTCGAGATATCGATATAGTACATGTATATGAACCACAAATCAGGCTCGAGATATCGATATATTACATGTATATGAACCATTGCATCATTGAAATAGCAGCATTTTCCACTGAGGGCAAATTCAAAGCCTTCGTTTTATCTAAAGATATATGTAACAAATATTTTTACTACAATGTATAAATTAAAATAGAAGAAGGGGAATTCAATGTACAAAAGCTCAAAAGATTACTATTTTCATCCGATGACTCAATAAAGTGTATGAACAATAATTCATAGATGAGTGTATGATATTAAGCCTAGACGAAACAATTATGTTCACCCGAAAAATTGGTACCAAATATTGTGAGATTTTTTTTGAAAAACAAATAGTACAAACATACACGTCATGTAGAACCCAATATAAAGAGTAAAACAGAGTAGTATTTGTATATAATAAAAATATTGATGTGAATGTGAACATATTTCTGAATGAGTTTAGTGGACCTATCAAACACCGTAGACACCTTAAAAAACCCAATTGAATATTAAAATATTAAACAAGGATTAATTGTTCAGGGTAAATTAAACATAATTATAAAGTAAAAAAGGTACTATCTATGTAGCTTTACAGGAAAAGCTAGACTGTTTAAAATATAAATCAGAATAAAGCGCCCTTCTTTATTACCATACGATCACTTCGTTTTAGATTGTTTCATTGGTTGAAAATATAGCCATGTGAGACATTAGCTGCAATGTTTTCAGCCAAACCAGCATGAAATGAGAATCCTAATACAAATACAAGGAAACCGTAAAACTCTTTGTACGAACTCACTATTATTAAGGTTTTTAAGGACAAAAATAAATCTGAATAAAATATAGCTAAAGAAGAATCATGTGGTTTAAAATGTTGTGCATTGATATTTTTGAGGAGAAAAGAATATATAAAATGATATACTCATCAATCATCAATTACTTCTGGTGATCATTTGTTTCTTCCAAAGTAAAGAGGATTGTGTATAGGCTGTCCCTTTTAAGTTTTTGTTTTTTAAATTGTCAAGAAATGTCACTAAAATAGATATATGTCTGGAAAACTAGACCTGCATTCATGCTGGTTTTGGTCAGAATGCATATTGGATAAAAGTTTAAGTATCCGAATTGTAGAGAATTGACAGAGATACTAAAGGTTAAAAATAAGTGGTCATGTCATTGCAAGAGATATCAAACAATGGTGGATAGTAATTAAAGTTCTTGTAATCTTATTTAATAAATACGTTTTATTTTAACATTTCAGCATGAACAATCGCGTTAATGTTTTGTGATTCCCTGGAATAATTATGATCTTTTGTACTAATCAGTATCTGACTACTCATGGAAGCACGTAATTTGTTCGCAGCTGTCATTTAACAGTGACAGAATTGTAATGTGCAAATACATGCCAAGGCAATAAGGATAATCATGTTATGCATGCAACCTCAAACTTGATTTTCGGTGAACGATGCCTTTAAACGACAACTTAGATTTTTTTTCCCAATTCAACATGTTCAAGATGGATTTTCTTTTCTTTCTTTCTTTTGTTGTTTGTTATTAAAATTTCCAATATTCTTTTTGTACATTGCGTTTTAGAAAATTATTTATCATGAATTCAATCTAAGAATCTACAATCTCATTCAATAACACACAAATACATACACAACCATTTAAATATTCCTCTTGAAACCTTAATTCTGTGTTCAATGAATTATACGTGTGCTAATATAGTCAGCTTTGGATTTATGACTAAGAAGTTCTGTGTAATAGTTTGCCATGAAAAATACGTATTGTAAATTGAAATAATTTGAATGAAGACACTTTTATTACAGAAATTTTCATTTGCTGTGTTTTAGATTATCATTTCTTTGGTGAATATCCTTTAAAGACTATATACATTTCTCAACTATAATCGTATAAATTATATTAAGAACAAGTTAAACATTGTTATTGCGAGTAAGGCCTTCTACCTTGCGTTACAGTTGATTAGATTTTGTTTCAGTTTTGAGTGTTCAACTTGGTTGAATCAAGAAATAGAGTTTTTTTTCACAGAAAAACCTAGATATTATTTATAACCACTTTTCCCATTAAAATATAACACTAAGAAAGAAAACATCAATTTAATATTATGGCGAACGAAAAAAACTTGAATACACGAATAGAGTGAGAGACTTGTTTTTTGAACTCGCATACGTTTTAAGATAATTTTGTATTCCTAAATTGTGAAGTGAAGTCTTTAACAAGTAAAATTTGAATGAAGAAGAAAAACAAAATACTTAGACAGAGTTGACTTGAGACGAGTTTTGCTAATATCAGCATAACAAACATTACTTATTATTTTCAGTGTATCTAAATGAGCTCTTCGATGTTTCAGAGAGATCAAATTTAACTGGTTTAATGTCTAGTAATTCAGATTTAGAAAATTATCTTAACGTTTACATAAATATATTTTATGTTTATATGCTGATGACACTGTTCTGTTAGCAGAAACCAGTTCTGATTTACAATATATGTTAAATGCTCTCGCAAGTTACTATAAAAAATGGAAGCTGATTGTTAATGTTGAAAAAAACAAAAGTACTAATTTTTTCAGGTGGTAGAATTCCACAAAAATATTTATATGAACAAGGTATGAAGGCAATGTACTCTGCCTTAAAAAAATGCAGACAGAACAATCTATCTATAGTCAGTTAGGTATTTTTGATAAAGCTGTAGTGCCAGTTGTTATATATTCCTCAGAAATTTGGGGTTTTAGAAATTTTGATTTATTGGAACGTATCCACCTCAGATTTGTAAGATGATTCTACATTTAAAACAAAGCACACTAAATTTTATTTTTCATGCTGAGTTTGGCAGATATCCGATATCATTAAAGGCAAAAGTTCGTATGATAAATTTCTGGCGCAGATATTTGTACTGTTGTTTGTCTGTTTGTCTTATTGTTTTTGGCCATGGCGTTGTCAGTTTGTTTTCGATTTGTGAGTTTGACTGTCCCTGTGGTATCTTTCGTCTCTCTTTTATTAAATGATAAAGAAAGTAAAATACCTTTTCTACTAATTAAACTTTTATTCATCAATTTTACTATGTATGGATATCAAAACAAGTGCCTTGTTAATATCAAAAATATTCTAGACAGTTGTGGAATGTCAAACATATGGCATATGCAATTTGCTGATAAATGGGTATAAAAAAAGTGTTGAATAAAAATTACAAGATCAGCATAAACAGTCATGTTTGTCAGATATAAATGTTCACCAAAAGGGTTATGCTATAGAATTTTTAAGACAGAAATTAAGTTTGAGAAATATTTTAATACTTTGTCAAAAAACCATTTGTATACATTGTGCAAATTTGGAAGTGGTAGTCACCGATTACCAGTTGAGACGGGAAGATGGCAGGGTCTTTCAAGAGACGATAGAGTATGCCACCTTTTTGACTCAACTGACATTAGTGACGAATACCACTACAATATGACTTGCGCAACACTGAAAGCAGATAGAACAAAACTGTTATCTAATTATTTTTGGAAAAACCCAAACACATACAAATTTAATGTTTTATTCAATTCTACAAATACTGTACAATAAGAAAAACTGTGTAAATTCATTAAAATTATTAATGTGAAAGTATGTCCTCCTAGTTAAAATATTTAACTTACATGTAGTTTTTCACACATGTATGTAGTTTGTCTATTTATGTATATATATATATACATACCATTCTCTGTAACTTTTTATTTAGTTTATGAGAATAAAAGATTCATTCACTTTTGATGCTCTTCGATAAGAGTTTCATTTATTTGGGATACTTTCAGTCATGGCATTCTTTGTGTAGGTTTTTCCAAAAATTAGCGTGTGATACAAACAAAAAACCGGAATCATATAGTTTGGTATATTAGAACTAAGGGTGCAACTCCTTCATCCATAATTACTGGATGTATCATCTGTTCTCCTTTTTTAAGTTTAAAAAAGGATTATATGGTTAATTTGATAGTCCTTTTAAAAGTAAGAAGATGTAGTATGATTGCCAATGAGACATACAATCTAAATAACGTGGATGTAAATTATAATGTATCAATGTTCGGCCTTCAACTATGAGCAAAAAAAACACACCGTATAGTTAGCTATAAATACCCCAGCATAACAAAATATTTTTTTCCACAAATTATTAGAAAAACATTTATGTGATTGTATTATTTATAAGGTGAACGCTTTTGCAGCTTAAACACAATCAGTCCAATAAGCTTACACTCAGATCTGCAAACATTTGTGTTAAAAATCTTCTGTAATAACCAATCAACATAATGCCGTAGGCACAAATCGGATTAAAAACGTCAAAACATCACTTAATTGGCTATCAGTTTCAATTAGTTCTTCTTACAAGTAAACATTTAGAGATTCCTTATTTCAATTTCCTTTCCTTTTATCAATATGAAATTTTAGATAACAAATCAAATAAGACTGTATAATCAAATACCTTTCCCGATAGTTTTACTTTACCGTTAAAGAGAAGTTGTCCTGAGTTTTCCTATCAAAGATTAATCTTATTAAATTATTGATTTAAATTCAGATTCCAGTCTCAGTACAAAACAGTCAGGGATACGAAATTATATATTTATATTTAGAATTTAAAATGAGACTTTAAGTAGTAATACGTATAAGCTGACACATCCACTACAAACCAGTAAAAGTCTGAAATGGCCTATATTTGTACTCGACTGTACTAATTTTTACTCGACCAGTCTCAATTGGTCTGAAATTTACTTGATAATACTCGACTGTAGTCTGAACCATACTTAACAGTCTGAACTTGTACTCGACCTTTACTCGACCAGTACTTAACCATTTTATTTTCGTCTGAACCATGCTCGACCTAGTCTGAACCATACTCGACCTAGTCTGAACCATACTCGACCTAGTCTGAACCATACTCAACTAAGTCTTAACCAACCTAGACCTAATTTTTGTATCTATCTATTGTATTTCATCAAGTTAGGAACTGTTTTTAACAGCTATTTCCCCTGGCTAGAAATTTAAACAACAATTTGAAATTTAAAATGTATTCAATATGGCATTGAAACCAAAATTTCACAATAAACATATAATATAAATTCAACACCATATTTATCAACACTTACATATATATATATATCACCTTTAAAATAAAAATAAAACAAGCTGATCAAATAATCTCAAAACTGAATTGTGACTAATATTTTCAATGTTATTAAATTTTTTTTGAATGTTTCAGATATATTTTATGGTTACTGGATAATTTTCACCATTTACTTAAGCCTTGTATAGATTTATGGTGTCAGTTGAGTTTAGTTAATAATGCAGTTAACTTTTTTTTAATTAAAATATATATAAAATAGTATATAAAGCAACTTAATAAATTTTAAAAATCACACCTTTGTTTTGTAAAACCAAGAATTTAATATAATCATGATAATAGAACTTCCATAGCAATCCTTGATAACTATTTAAAAAAGGAAATGTGTTCCATAGTTGCAGAAAAAATTTATTTCAATTAAATTTAAATAACTTTTGTCAAAATTAAAGACATGGCATACACGAAGCACTTTAATAAGGTTTGTAAACCTCAGGACATGTGTGTATTACAGGTAAAAAGAAAGCCCTTTTTTTCTTAAACTCTTGTATTACTTATCAAGTGAATTCAAAAGGCCTTGCGATTTAAGTTTTACAGGATGTTGCAATTTTTAATGAATGTTGATTAGAAATTAATACTCTCTGACCAGGTGTGATCTTTTTAATGAGTTTGCCCCAAGCAGGAGGTATTACTTTATACTTTACCACTAATCAGAAGAAAAATTTTATCTATTTCTTTAATTTTTTTTATCCCTTTTTGATATATATTACAATAATATATCCCAAATTATAATAAGAATAGATATATTTCTAATATAAGGTTAAACAATTTTAGTGATTTTTTGGCTGTTGTTACCTACCTCATTAAACATGTAAAAAGATAGTTATATAACTATTGTATGTAACCATGAAACCTATATAGTTTTTCTTTAGGAATTTAGGAAAATTAAGTTTACAAAAAAAAAACACATGCCAAACAAGAAGCACCTTAATAAAGTTTTATTACCCTCAGTAAAGGTGTGGTTTTTAGTTAAAAGAAAATCTTTTTTTTTTAACAAAACTCTAAAACTTAAAATTAATATAATTAAATTATTATATAAGATAATTTGATTTGACTATCTCTATTTGATAAATCTGAGAATCATGTAAGGATGTAAAAATATGTTTTTATATATACCTTTATTTTATTGTGGCTGTTGTCATGTCAGAAAAAAAGAAATTAATTTTAACAGATAAAATTAAAAAAAAGGATAGGTTTTTTGGTCAAGTATGGTTCAGACTGGTCGAGTATAGTTCAGACCTTTGGTCGAGTATGGTTTAGACTGAAAAAATTGGTCGAGTACAGGTCGAGAATGGGTTAAGACTGTTTCAGACTGGTCGAGTAATAGTTCAGACTATTTTCAATGGCAAAGATAAGGGTCAAGTACAAATCAGTACGGTCGAGTATGGTTAAGACTGGGGTCGAGTAATGTCGAGTAAAATTCAGACCAATTCAGACTGGTCGAGTAAAAATCAGTACAGTCGAGTACAGATATAGGCCATTTCAGACTTTTACTGGTTTGTAGTGATCTGTTCTGATATCCTGCCATGTTTGTATGACAAAGACCATGTTATATGATTAAGCTTTGAGGACCTCCTTAATAATTAAACAAAAAAAAATGGATACATTAGTTTTAATGCCATCAGATAATGAAGGTCTTCTAAACGTTGAAAAAATTTGCGGACACATGATACACTTCAAAGATGTACCCACCTTATTTATAGATATTTTATTTTACTATAGGAAACTAAAACAAACCCTTTAAAGTCAAAACTGATAAGAAATGCAAATTGCCATTTAATAGCTAAGGCACTTTGAAAGATTTGTTAAAGTGTTTATGCACGCACTCCCTGGTTTAAGCAGAGTTTTCTCAGACATTAATGTAAGTAGCTGAAAACACGAATACACAAAACGCCCACGTTTGAACTCTCCATGTTGTGTAGGGTTACATTTATCTAATGTTTAAAACACATATTTCCATGTAATAAAGGAACAGTTTCATTTGTTGACGCTTTGATATCCAGTTTTGTATTTTTCGAGGATGTGGCGTCATTAGAATGTGAGTGGTTTTCGAATCAGCCGGATTCATTGATAGTTAAAGTGTAACACAATTGTGTTCCATACGTTAATCATCAGGAAGTAACTAAATACAGCAAATCCGAAACGATTACATGTAACCTTTAGACACTTAATAACAATCGGTACGAATATTATAGACATATATCCTGCAGCCAATAAATGACCATGTCTACTGTGAAATAACATGTATCCGTCAGGGGTTACCCAGCAAACAATTCAACATTTTAAAAACGTTTTTAAAATGTTTTGTTTTGGTTTCTAGAATGTTTTATTAAAACGTTGTAAAAACCAAAATTTGTAGACTCTTATAAATGTTTCAAAAACATTTTGAAAAAACGTTATTTTGGAACATTCAGAAAACGTTGAAATAAGGTTTTATGAAAAACGTTTCTGTCAACCTCCAACAAACATTTTCAACACATTTGTGTAATAATGATGCATTAGTGCGACCATCATTACTTTGGTTTAAAAATATATTATTGATTGTGCAGTGTTTTGTATTTCATTCATTTCTTAATTGGTAATGCACGTGTTTAATTGAAGAAAAAGCAACATCTTCATAAGCTTGGATGGATGGTTGGTTGTTTAACGACCAGTGGCAAGTCAGATGCATATTCTGGATGAGAACATGATTATTAGAAATGAATACCCTGTCTTGTAATAGACCAACATGTTGTGCCAGATTGTTTTGGTTCTAGCCCACAAGGCAAGTTTGCAGGATGACATGTCACATTATTCTGACTACGGGCCAAGAAGTCTTTGCTCTAACTCATTTTGGGGAGAAGCAACAAATAATAATTTTATTGTCATTGGTTTGGCCGGGCCGCAGTTCCAACCCACAACCTCCGCACTTGAGGCGACCACACTCACCATTACACCAAAGCTCTAAAGGAAGATATTCTTTATAAAAAAACTATGCCAATGCAAAGCTTGTCAACCTCTAACTGTTTCAACTTGGTCCTGTGACCTTGAAATTCAATTCAATAAGGCTCTTGCATTGACAAGGGGATAACATATCTCTTAAACCGAGAACTTGACATATTATCATAATAACTTCAATCAATGATCTAGTTTATAACCAAAGCTTCAATTGTTACAGAAATTGGAATATGGTTTTATAAACATCTTTAATTACTTTGCAACAAAAAAAAAACAGTATTGACAGGACTAAAATCAGTAGAATCAATGTACTTTTAAACAGATTTATTTGTTCAGACTCCAATTCTTCTTGCGCAATCGTCTGTCCTTTTCTTACAGGTTTCTGAAATGATCAAAAGCAATGTGTTAACGAGATCAGTACGCCCAAGTACACTGTTTAGCATATAACTCTTAACCCCAGTTAGTTGTTGTACTCCCTTGTAATCACGCTATTTCATTAAATCTATAAAGGGAAAATTATGCTATTTTTTGCAATCCAAGTAATTATTAAGATAGGCAAAAAACATAAATAATATTTTACATGTCAAAAGCAATTGCTACAAATGTAAATCTCAATGTTTTACTTGCAGGATAAAGACAATAATTCCATCGTCAAGAACATAACAATGTATTATTTTAATGTCTCTAAATAAACAGAAGTTCTGCATGGTTGGCAAATGTAATATTGCTATAAGTGGCTCAGAAATTTGTGTATAGATATTCAAATTGCAAAAATAAACTTTTAAATAAATAAAACCTTCCACTTAAACGTTTATTAAGATATTTTATTCAATTGAAAAATACCTTATATTTTGGTCCTCCTGGCTTGTGTGGGGCCTGTTTTAGGAAGTCAATTAAGACTTCCTCCATATCGGAAACCTTGGATTTTGGGAACACTCTTGCACAACTTTCTGAAAAAGTATTACAGAATTAAAAAGATATATTTCATTATTATTTTTAACTTCTTTAAACTTTTATATATATATATAATAACTTAATGTAACTTTGCACTCTGTTTCTATCTAAAATAATAAGTGAGAAACATTATATTCATATTCATCATATGAATTCTTTTTGAGATTAAAGTCAGATAAAAAATCAAATCTATATTAGTGGCACTTGCTTTTAAATGTTCGACATATTTTCTTAATCAACTTACTCATGATTATCCTTCACAAAGGGTGACCTGTGAATGCCTCTTTTCCCTTTTGCCCCATCAGACTTTATTTGGCCCATAACTGATTAGTGCCACACTTTTTCATCATCCTTCCTATACAGTTTGAAGGGCTGTGACCACCCTGTGACACCAAATACTGGACCTACAAAATCACAATTTAGTCCTGTTGTTATTTATTTATTTTTCGTGAAATCAAATATTTGTTTTATAAATAATCTAGTCCATGAACCAATCTTAGCAAAACCTACGTATACTAATATTATTGCCTTAAAGATATTTTATTTCTTGTCCGTATCGAGTTTCTATAATGATTTTCCATGTATCGCTGTGTATATGTTATATGCAATTTTATATGCATTTGAATATTTGTCTTCAATTACAGGTTTATTCTATTAATGCATGATTTTTTTATTTATGTATATATCATGTTTCGCTTATATATATTTACTTTAAATTAATATATATTATCTTTAACTGTTAAAATCTGATTTGACCTTTTCTCGGTAGATTGTTCTGGTGTTACATTATAAACTTTTACACATCTATTTATTTGAAAGGATTTTCCCAACGTAAATGATCTGTGGTAATCAACACTGGTCGTATATGAATTTCTTCAATTGAAAATATTACACCTGGTGTTTTGGATATCATTCAGGTCAAGTTCGACCAAGGCCGTTCATCCTCGTCAGGTGCCCTTGCGTAATATTTTTATTTACTATAACACTTGATTATGATTACTTTTTAACTGTTTTATGTTTCAATCGTGTAACGTATCAAATGCAGTTACATTTTGCGGTATACTGAATTGTTCATGACTGGCAAGTTACAATCAATTTTAGTAAAACATAAGATATTTTGTAAAATGAGGCCCAGCACTGGCAGCACGGCTATGGGTAGTCCAAAAAAAATATGACGTCTTGAAAGGATATTTTTGATTTTTGCTGTTTCTACGAAGTTGGAGGAGGGTATCCACATTTTTTTTTTTGTCAAATAAGAAAGCCGTACAAAACGTCATTATCATTTGACTACGCTCTGGGTAGTTTAAATTATTAATTATGCTGTCTTCGGAGGCTTGTTTTTATTTGACTCGTGTAAAAGTCAGACCAGTAGCCCACGAGGCATGACAAATTGACACGTGATGGCATCATGCAGTGGTGAATGTGAATTAATGCCTGTAGTAGTTAAATCTGTTAATCATGTAAATAGACTCATGCAAATCATACGAATGTCATGGAGAAAATAATGCAGTAATTTCTCTCAATTTCTACAAAATACATCGAATGTTTATTGATTTTATACATACCTCATAGACTGAACGCTATTCTGTAGAACTGCTCTTCTAGCATGTCTAGTGTCGTTGTTTTCCCCAATTTAAAAAAGGCGGTGAGAGTATCCGGAAGTTTCGAACAAATTTTATCTAATGAAGAAGTCTGCTTTAATACAAATTATTGTCGTAAATAATACATTTTCCCAATTAAAATGTCTATCTTCGAATATGATAATACTTTAGAGATGCGATAAATGGAAATATAGAAATAAAATACGAAACTAACTAATAAGTTACAACTGGTTCCCGGTTCTATAGAAAATAAACCAGTTATTAGAATACAAGAATTTTTTTTTTACATAACATATCATCATATCGACAGATCGAAGATGACTTTTTGTAAATTTAAAATTGAAAGTAATTATTAAAAACAAAAATATTGCGGTGATATGGGAAACATGATTTATAAAGTTTTTTCTATACTAATTAAAAAACATTTTTGAAACATTATTAAAAAACAAAATTAAAAACGTTGTTTTAAAATGTATTATTTATGTTCATCAAAAACATTTTTGAAAAAATGTTTTTTTTACGTTTCAAAAATGTTTGCAGAAACATTTCTACTATAGTTACAGAAAACGTTTCAATTTAACCTTTTAAAAACATTTCTTAAACGTTTTTTCGACACTAACTTATTTGAAACCTTTAAAAAACGTTTCTAAAATGTTCTGTGTTTGGTGGGTAATTGCATAGTTTGACAATTAACCACAGACTAGTATTATTCCACAACCAGACTACTACGTAACCGGCCTACAGCTATGGACCGTTTGTATGGCCCACTGAACTATATAAGATCCAGCTTTGGACTCGAACGAGGGAGATTTGTACAGATAGAATCCGACAGGAGATTCCGTCAAGGTCTCCCCCTTGTGGGTAGGCTGGAATTAATTCACTTACCATCCGAATTACTCAGTCAGGACCGAACAGTTATACCACTATACGATCAGGTGTCCGTGTGACGATATGAACATTCGAACAATTCAACTTTAGAGACAGTTTGTGAACAATCTAACATTTGAACTTTAGAATCTTTCTTGACTTTGTAATTACATAATAAAATTATTTATCCACTTTCTGACTTCGTTACAAGTCGTAAATTTGGTGCCGAGACAGCAGGATCGACTTGGATTGGCTAAAACAACGCAAAGGAATATAAAACGTAAGAACTAAGTTACTTTCATTTTTTCTTTACGGACAATCAAGATATTTCTATGTCAGCGCAAAAAGTAGAAATGGCTTTCCAAGGAATGGCACACATGTTAAGTACAGTTCTTAATTTTAAAGGGAGTGAGGCCGTATATTTAAAAGGCTTAAAATCAGAAGTTTGTTCACGAGCTGTGGTTCGCACGAAATTTTTTATTAGTATTTTTTAAAATATTGTACGTCAATTTAAGAATTATGAATACACATCTTCTTAAAACAATTGAAGATTTTTTTTTAGTTATTTTTATATGCAGTTATTTAATAGATAGGATACATTATATATGATATATGATTCTTTTAAATACAACGGGTTTTTTTTTTTTTTTTTTTTAAGTTTGAAGAAGCTAGTTTTTCGTTTAGAGTAAATATGTAAAAAAGTAAAATGTCTGATACTATAGCATTTTTTCGTATTTATGGTTTTTGATCATATATATTATGGGTTGTTTTCTTGAAGATACATTCAATTATTCTAGAAAATATATATCTTACGTAAAATTAGTAGAGCACCGGTGTAAATTAAGGTTGAATTAGAACCTTTGGTAGATGAAGTTAAGGGTACATTGAGGATACATTGTTTGCGTGTTATTGCCATTGATGATTATGGGTTTACGCAGTTGGGTAGTGTTTACGCACATTTGTTTAGAGAAAACAAATAGTCTATAATTTTAGATTCCAACCCCTTCTTCGGATGATTAACATAAGTGATGTTAAGTAATTAAATGGTGCAAGTTGTTTTATGGTGTTAGATTACGCCTTATTTACATAAAATAAATGTTAATAGATAAAGAGAAGTATCTTCAGAAAATAGCACATTAAAGATAAATGTTGATATGTTTTGCCCTAAGGGATTTACAGTATTTTTGTGGTAGATTGATATTTGTAAAAAATGAGAGACACATGAACTTCATGACTAATGACAAACTTTAAGTGAAATAGATAATTGATATTAAAGGAAAACTAGCATTAAAATAAAATAGATTTTTTTAAAAACAATTATGAGGATAATTATCAGAAATTAAAATAAGAATAAGAAAATAATTAATTTAGTAGTAAAACAAAAAATGAGTCTAAACAATGGGTTTTGTTCATAAATAAGCATAAAAAAAACTTTAAATTGTTTTGGTTTTTAAGAAATAAGTCAAGTTTAAAAAAAAAAAAAAAGAATGAATAAAATCTCAACATATATACATTCAGTCATAATGAAATGTATAAAAGGATAGGCAGTAGGTTGCTGATGTTTTAAAGCAAATTAAAATGATATATATAAAAAAGAAAGGAAAGATTATGATGAAGAAACTATAAACTTGTTATGGAAAATGTAATAGATTAAGGAGAAAGGCATTTTTTTTTCGCAACAAGGTGTTGTTGTCAAATAGGAAATATAGAGTCAGTAACAAATTGCGCAAGACGTAGTTAAATTTTATCAATGTAATCTTAAATATTTTTAAGAGTGATGAGAATAAATTTGTGGACTGTATTTAGCATTAAGATTAATTAATGAGAAACTAAAGTTAAAGACGTAAAATTATTACAATTGGTAACAAAGTAACACATATAATTTTTAGTAATTATTTTTATAGGTATCATGTAGGTGTAGGGTTATATAAAATGATCGAATTGAACTTATTTGATTGTAAATTTACAATGATTTTCTTACGTCTTGCGTAAATACATATATTTTTGTTTTTATTATGTAGGATTCTCAAACTTGTAGAAGTTGTATACGACAGTTTCCCCCTTTTATTTTTTTTGTTTTAAACAGATAATTCGATATAAAAAAAGAACGTATTGATTTATATATAGGAATTGTTTTACAAAATGTTGCTAGGCTTGAATAACCCAGCGAACTAAAGGCGAGTGAACAAACTATCAATAATCTGATTGATAAATAAAAAAAGAAATAAGGGGAAGTTAACAAATTTAAGTTTTTCCAAATTGAGATAAGTTTATCAGTGGGGTTTAGGTGCGATCTTCATTGGAATAGCCATATTTTTGTACTGTTAATTTGTTCAGAATATATCTTGGTTGGCCAAAAAGAAAGGTGTGAGTTTTGGTTCTAATGCCACGAACAATGGGTACAAAATGGTGTCTACGTGATTGGTTGGGACAGATGTTACTGATTCCAGAGAGATGTCTTCCTCTGCGCCATTGATCAAGGACGAAACTTAACCGAAGGCCGATGTTAACAGCCTCTTAAGAAGGATGAACCAACCAGCTAGATGCGTCAACTACTTCGTAATGGAGATGATGATGACCGACACGTGTACAAAGATGTGTGCCCTTTTCAGCAGTTGATGAACAATATGCTATAATGGTGACGGGAAAAAGTATGCACAATATATACCCAAATCTTGAACTTTATGAATCATATGAACTCTATGTATCCAGATGTTGGATTTGCCGAATTTTATGAACTAGATTTGTGGTGAGGGTTACCGGAAACCTTACAATAAACTATTAGAATAACCTACAGGAAGAAAAATACCGTATTTTATTGAACTTTCGTTCTATTTTGGATGGAAGGCATTATGTAACACAATTGTGTTCCATACGTTAATCATCAGGAAGTAACTAAATACAGCAAATCCGAAACGATTACATGTAACCTTTAGACACTTAATAACAATCGGTACGAATATTATAGACATATATCCTGCAGCCAATAAATGACCATGTCTACTGTGAAATAACATGTATCCGTCAGGGGTTAATTGCATAGTTTGACAATTAACCACAGACTAGTATTATTCCACAACCAGACTACTACGTAACCGGCCTACAGCTATGGACCGTTTGTATGGCCCACTGAACTATATAAGATCCAGCTTTGGACTCGAACGAGGGAGATTTGTACAGATAGAATCCGACAGGAGATTCCGCCAAGGTCTCCCCCTTGTGGGTAGGCTGGAATTAATCCACTAACCATCCGAATTACTCAGTCAGGACCGAACAGTTATACTACTATACGATCAGGTGTCCGTGTGACGATATGAACATTCGAACAATTCAACTTTAGAGACAGTTTGTGAACAATCTAACATTTGAACTTTAGAATCTTTCTTGACTTTGTAATTACATAATAAAATTATTTATCCACTTACTGACTTCGTTACAAAAGGTATTAAGGCTGCGTTAAAAATGAATTACAACCACTGGGTCGATGCCACTGCTGGTGTACGTTTACTTCCCGAGGATTTCATCAGCCCAGCAGTCAGCACTTTTTGTGTTGACATGAAATATAATTGATGTGTTAATTTCTGTAAATTTACTGTTCATGAAATGTTGAACTGATTCGAATAAAATTCTGGTTGCATTTAAAAGGCGTTCGTAATCTTGATCTCTATTTATCTGTGGTAAAAAATCATATCAAATAACTTGACCGTGTTTCAATCATTTTCAATGTGAAAAATAATATATTCTTGTCTGTTTTTGAGATATATTAATCACAAAGTGAAGCATCCAAGTGATAAAATAATTATAAACTGTCATGATCACATGTTATGTCCAGTTGTTTTTTCATTGTTTGTAGATTAAAAATGTAGCGTCCGCAGTGAAAAGAAGATGAACAAGCGTCTGGTTATGTCCTTTGGCGGAATTTTTTTAATAATTATGATTTATAAATGACATCTGCACTAACTTAAAATGTGGTGTCAAAATCAAGATATCGTTAGTTAAATAAAACTTCCCCTTTACTAGTCATGATAAAGGAAATTATACAATGAATAACGATTTACAACATGTTATCTTAAAAAACTATCATGAGAAACACGACAGGTGCTTCGTCAAGACTTCTAAAGTCACACTTTTATTTTTTTTTACTACAGAATTAGATATTAAATGACTATACTTCCTGGTACAGGATCAGAGGATGGATAGTCAACGTCATGAAAACTTCTAACAATATAATCTGTGTATTGGGAAGACAGCCTTTAGTTTTTTTTTTAAATAACTTTCCACAAATAGAATCAAAAGAAAATAATGTTTCAGCAGGATATTGCGATATGATTGATGTTTGAATAAAACAGTAGAGATATATATATATTGAAATGAGGAAATTTCAGGTATTTACATGTAAGAGATTATTTTACACTATTATTCTAAAACTGAAAATGAATTCGAAAATGAATTCGTAATAAAAATATAAAGGAAGGTTTATTTTGTCACATGACATAAATATTTTAATGTGATAAGAATTCAACAAAAAATATGGTAAAAAACAATTCGTGTATCGTCTACAAAATTAATGTATCTATTCTTAAAAATCGTTTTATACAAGAAAAAAAAAAAAAAAAAAACAAAAAAAACTCAACAAAAATACCAGGCTTAAAAAACTGCAATATTCATTATAATCATGATCTTCTCATTTCTTCAAATTGTTTTTTATTACACATCATTACCACATTAAAACATGAAAATGATCAATCAATCGTTGACCCGCTTATCGATTATCAACTTATCGGAAACGATAGCAAGTTATCAAGCAAATTATATACATTGCACGATAACTACCTCATGGACTCACATTGCAGGACAGATACCACATGAAGTCATGATAAATCAATCGATGAACATTTTTTCAATATGAACAGTAATACTTATTATATAATATAATACTCAGAAGACAACTAAAATCAAGAGGATACAAAAACAAAAATATCACAGAAGCTTTCGATAAAGCCCCAAAAAAGATCGAAAGACCCTCATACCTAGATGGCTGCACTCGCCTGATGAAGCTAATTTGTTTGGCGAAATATTGCGTAGATATATAAAATATAACAACTATTTTTATAACACTCATTCGTGTGTTAAAGTTACATTCCTAGACATTTATATAATTTAATTTAGTAACTGCGTCAGGTTATCACACTGATCCACGCCATAAATTAAATTATATAAATGTCTAAGAATGTAACTTTAAGTCAAAATTAATATATACATATATATATATATATATATATATATATAATGCGTTTTGTTTGAATATACTTTTTCACTTTTTTGGTCTTTTGAAAAATGTTGTTTGTGCTGTATTTAGACCCCTCTACCAAGAAATTTGTTTTGCATGCACACGTATAAAAATTGCGGTTTTTATCCAACGCAATCATAGGTTTGAACGTTGTTTTCAATTTAGACTTATTTATATTTTTTCGTTTGGGCTTGTATTATATTTGCCTTCGGGTTTATATGATCCGTTTATCCTATTTCGACTCTTCAAAATTCAAGAGTCTATCCTAAATTGAGGTAAATTATAGGGCCTTCCAAATACCGTTTCGATTCATATCATCACTGAAGAGACATTAATTGTCGAAATGCGGATATGGTGTACAAATGTTTGCACCTCATGTTTGTGGTATACCATGTTTTCCGCAAGTTTATTGTTTTCTGTTTGGTATTAAATTAATAATAAAGATCCATTTTGTTACATCTTGTGATCCGTTTTTTTGGCAATCGCGAATGGCAATCAGCAGGGTTTAAGAACATCCGTTGTTCGACCTGTTAGTCAAACACGTTTTGTTTAAATATACTTTTTCACTTTTTTGGTCTTTTGAAAAATGTCGTTTGTGCTGTATTTAGATCCCTCTACCAAGAAATTTGTTTTGCATGCACACGTATAAAAACTGCGGTTTTTATCCAACGCAGTCATAGGTTTGAACGTTGTTTTTAATTTAGACTTCCGCGCGTATTCCTTACTGTTTTGATTGTTCTAAGAGATCCTTGACTTGCGAATGTTTGGGTCTGTGCTTTCCTGAATGAGTCAAATCCAGTAACGAACTTCGGACGCACACAATTAAGTCATTAAGTCTTAATTTTATTATCGGAAACGCAAAACAAATGCTGCCAAGGAAATTAATGTAGGCTTGCTAATCAAATTGTGGATAATAACCTTATTTAAAAAAAGACCTATATATGTCATCAAGGACAGATTGCGAAAACGATACTAGATTAGTTTTGTCAATTTAAAAACCGATGTCACATTCTATAATAACCACCAAGAACTTATTTTCAATTTTATAAACAAAAAGACCTAACTATATTCTGAAGGACAGACGAAATGATAAAAGACGAACAGTTTTGTCAACTTGAAGTACTAAACCGATGTCACGCTTATAACAACCTTCTAGAACTTATTTTCAGTTTCATATACAATATATAAAATAGTCCTAATTGTCTGGAATGGTCTTGGTCTTTCTGATCGAAACGTCAAATAGAATCAATGTATACATCTATTTCGTCCGTGAAGAAAAGATTTACAATAGACCAGTATTGTAAATTGCATTGCTTCAAACATAATAGGCTTCATATCATTTTTGCTTCTGACATACTGTTTTAAATATCGTCTGAAGAGCCTAGAGGGTGACCGTTTTCTTTCTGTATATGGATAACAACAAACAACAAAGACACTCCGAATAAAACAGATTAACACGACTGACACTTTAGGCGAAAGTGAAGACAAGAGTCAATCACAGAAAAAACAAATTATATTTCAAATGTTATCTTATTAAAACATTATTCGGTCATATCGAAATTTGCAAGATGAAAACTGTATAGTTCATAAACTAAAATTTCTACTATAGCTCTGAAGTAAATATTCGATTAACATAACGGTATATTTACGCTTTGACATCTCGTGGAAGTAATGGCATTAGAAATACTCAGATGAAACCTTTTATGATCGCCTTATTGTATTAATATAGTAGACACGGGAGGATGGTGCAAAGACAGTTTATAGACAAATGAACCAAATTATATGGCATGGAGAGAAAGCAAAAATAATTTTGCATTTTGTTTAAAAAAAGTTCTAATGATTTTTTTTTTAAATAATCATAGTTGAACTGCGGCATGACTTTCCTCGCAAAATATCAATAAATCGTATTGCCGTTAAATGTTTTTGTAGACATACATAGAAGTTATTTACTCATATTTAAGGATAAAGGGTAATATTGATGAATGTGATTTATTTGTTTTGACGTATACTATCATGTACAATCCTACCAAATATGTACAGTCTTGCAACAAACAAATATAATATACCAAACCAACGATACTCAAAGGACAACATATAAATTAAGAAGAAAAACGAGACATTTGTACACAACATCAACATCAACAAAAGTAATGAGTCGGTTACACACATCAACAAAGCAATTAGTCAGTTACACACACCAAGAAAGCAATGAGACAGTTACACAGATCAACAAAAGCAATATTAATGAGACAGTTACACAGATCAACAAAAGCAATATTAATGAGACTGTTACACACATCAACAAAAGCAATGAGACAGTAAAAAAAAATAACAAAAGTAATAAGACAGTTTCAACTATAAAATAAAACTCAGGATAATGTATGTTCCTATTCAATATATCCTCTTAATTTCCCCTGCTTTCATGTTTTTTCAGGATTGCTGCACTGACTACATTGGTGTTTTTCAAACAACTTGACAATCTTGTCGTTTCAGCACAATGGATTTTTCTTTCAACCCCAATAAAGCATCAATCATTTCAGTCCCACTAATCAATAATATAAGATAATAAGATATGGTATGGTTGCAAATTAGACAACTATCCACCAGAGAACACATGACTTAGACATGAGCAAATTTAGGTCACCGTACGGTCTTCAACAATGAGCATATCAAGCTATAAAAGGCCCCAAAAAGCAATTCAAAGGAGAAAATCAACGGCCTGTGATTTATGTACAAAACTACCCATGAATAACAAAAGTGATATAAAGCAACACACACGGTGTCATTTTAAGAATGTTTGAATGACAGGATAGCTACGAATTGAACCTATCGTTAGAAATTAAAACCAACAAACGTTTTTGAATCGTTAAGCGTTAAATTACATGATAAAAGCACGTCCAGACTGTGTCCTATATTAAACCGATCAATCACTGATATTTCTTAAGCTTGCAAATTCTAGTTAATTTAAATTGATTGCTTTGTCACAGTCAACAATAACAATTATTTGTACCTTCATTTTTCTTTGAGACATTCAATTATTAATCTAACTTGTTTTTTTGGACCTTGATTGCTTTATTCTTAAAGTTTTGTATATGCTGAATTAATCATTCGATTCAAAACTGTAACATTTAATTTAGATCATTGCAGTTGTCCGTACTGTGCGTAATTATAACTGAATGAATGAATGAATCTTTATTGCAAAAGCATAAACATGCTATGGCAAAATTAACAACATATATTACATAATATATAAAACATGAATAGACAGCAGAGAACAATAGTATAATACAATGACATATAAAGTTATGAGACTATATTAGATCGAATATTCCATGCAGCTTTTACATAATTACATAATTATAACTATAAAGTACATGTATAGAAAACTTTGCAGTCTATCCAATTTTTTAAATATGGAAAAAAGTCTTCTATCCAATTGGTGATAAAGTCCTGGAGACAAGACAAAGTCACAATGTATAACAACTAAACAACTAAACAAATGATCAAAAATAGTTCGATAGAAAGCCCTCAAATGTTCTGAAACCAGTGGTAGCAGTTTTGCACATAAAATCTTTTATATAAAATTCTAACTTTAATCGGTACACGCAAAATTTCTCAAACTATTCTGTTATTTTAATCTAAAACAAATGTCATCTGATACATTTCCAGTAATATGAAACAATCAACAAGCAGTACATAAGTACTGTAAGAAGTAAATTTGAATTGTCAGTTTTGTTTAATTATGCCATATAAAGATGCCAGTGAAATGTCTGCGGCATCGGCTTATAAAAGTAATTCATTGGGCATTTTATGTAATTACCTTTCTTGAAACAACTACGTATGATCAAAAGATAAAATTAAGTTTATCAAAAAGTCCATAATTGAATGCAGCTTTCTTCGCAGGCAACATAAAAGGGAGACTGAACAAGGACGAAATGTAGCTTTGACAGAAATAAGCTGTGTTCAGATTTTTGCTGATTATGAATTTTCCCCAAAGCTTGGTGTAGAAGGGAATTTTATCCCAATTGTCCATTTCTTCTTGTATGACATCATACATTCAGAGGCTTTCAGATTATTTCATAAGTACTAGTAGTTATTTTTTTCACGTGGTATTTTTTAGCATTAAAAATGTGAAGAGCTTTCTTTTTTTCAAATTTTAGGGCCAAGATTTAAACTGGACATTTGTATCTACGTTGACCAATAATTTATATCAAGCAGAGAAGTTCTGTCAATTTGTCTATAAGCTTAAACGGAAAAATGTTTTTGAAAGGGTGCCAATTAGTTATAGTAAAATCAATTATAAGTTAGTTTTTTTGTGAGAAGATACTTTAATGTCATTCTATACTTATGATTGTCCAAAATTAGAAGAGTAGATTTTGTATATAATTATTTGCTTTCAAAGTGAATTGTCCATTCAGATTTTATTTTACTTCTTTTTTGTATAAAGGACTGACCAGCTTTATTTTCATTCGGTAAGAGCTTTGAACATACTTGATCGAATCAATTAAAATGTTAAAGTTATCAAAATATATTTATCTTCCAAAGTAGTAATTGTACCAAAACGTAATCATATCAATTATAGATTGAGTATAAATTAGTTGTTGCTAAACGTACGTGGAATAGAAAAAGGAATGTTAAATTTGTAGTGCAAGTGAAAAATAAAGACTTAAAACATATGGTCAGGAACCTGTTATTATTACAAGGTTGTTATAGTTTATCACTAAAACCTTCAACAGAATTGTCGCTCAGTGTTTTTGATTAGCATATAATGTGGTATTTGCAAACTGATCAAATTGTGTATTGGTATGTATTCATGAATTAACAGGTTCACCATACATTCAAATAGACGCAATTTGCCTTCAAGAATTGTCTTATTGGTTTCATTTTTTTTCTAATAAAATTATCTGTTTCAATAGATTTCTAAGGGTGATAACGATAATCATAACATTTATAAATTGAGTATTGATTAGTTGTTGATAAACGTTCGTGGTGTAGGAAAGGTAATGTTTTATTTGTAGTGCACGTGAAAAATAAGGACTTAAAACATATGACCAGGAACTTCTTTTAATTACAATAGGTTATCACTATACTCCTTAACAGATTTGTCGCTCAGCGGCTTTAATTTAGATATAATGTGACATTTGAAAACCGATTAAATTGTGTATTGATGTGTTTTCATGAATAAAGACGTACCACTTACTGCCAAATAGATGAATGCTGCCTTCAAGAATAGTTTTATTGGTTTCATGTTTTTTCTTATAAAACTACCTATTTCAATAGATCTCTAGACATGATAACGTGTTTCGTACATGGTTGCTTCAATAGCAATTTTGTTTTTAGCTTAAGTCAATAAATCGAATTTAAAATAAAGTCTTTTAAAATGTAAAAAATAAATGTTATTGTTGTTTTTCTGAAATTGTTTAACATTTCACAGCGATATAATACTGTTACTTTAATTATTCATCTCTTTTTTATTGATTTTGTATTTACATTGTAGCATAGATCAAATGTATTCGTTCAGTGTATGTTAACTTGTGTTAATATGTCTTTTGATTGAGCTTAGCCATTTCAATTGATATTTTATTTAGTGCGTCTTTCTATGTTGTGATTTTACACTAGTGTTTCAGATAAGGATGAAGGTTTGGTACAATTAAAACGTTTAAACCCGCTGCAATTGTTTGCACCTGTCCTAAGTCAGGAATCTGATGTTCAGTAGTTGTCGTTTGTTGATGTGGTTCATAAGTGTTTCTCGTTTCTCGTTTCTCGTTTTTTATATAGATTAGACCGTTGGTTTTCCCGTTTGAATGGTTTAATACTAGTTATTTTTGGGGCTCTTTATAACTTTCTGTTCGGTTTGAGCAAAGGCTCCGTGTTGAAGACCGTACTTTGACCTATAATGGTTTATTTTTATAAATTGTGACTTGGATGGAGAATTGTCTCATTGGCACTTATACCACATCTTCTTATATCTATTGAATTGTCTATATTTCTTGTTATAGACAATCACTTTAATCTATTCACAGTTGTGAAGGCCTTGTAGCTGCGAACAATGCACTTTCATGTATATAAATACTTTAATGCGATAATATTTTATATGACTTTACTTTAATGCGAATAATAGGTCTGCATCGCAGTAGGTATGTCTTTGTGATGGTTCGATTTGTCATGAACTGTATTTACAAGTTACACCATATGTCGAGCTCTAATTGTAGCTAGGCTAAGCAAATATGAATTCAACAGAAACTAACAATAGTCTGTCATCAACACCAACGATGATTTCCAGGCAGTTCAATGAACGCACTCATAACTTGATTTACAGTTTTTGAATTTCTTTGTCACATATATGACCACGGATATTTGTTCTATTTGCCTACCTTCTTTACCGCCCTCTTTTCGATTTCACGATCAAAATAGTCACTAGTGTTGAAGGAACAGATTACTCTCCAAGATATAGCTGTTTGCAATATTGCGTAAACATGGAGGTGCTGCTGAATAAAGTTGAAAGTTCACAAGATGGAAATTGAAGTTAAATTACCAGCCTGACAGCAAATACCTGATTTGTCCGTTAAAACCCCGGATTTATTATCCGAGAATCAAGTGAAGATAATTTCTTAGAAAGCAGTCAACAGATGTCGCTGCACAGAAAAATAATTCAAGTCACTAATTTTCAGTCATTAGAACCACCATTTTTTTCAACTTCGAATATCATTGACAAGTTTTTTACTCGGAACGAATTGACACATGCCTGGTTTAACTAGGAAAAATAAATGTGTCTGGTTTATTTTGATAAACACGAACTTGGAGAACAGAATTGGGATGGTCATATGATGTTACCATTCGTTGTTTACACACGAGTACAAATTCAATACACATCAGAATTTGGTAAGGCCGCGCAATGACTCCCTATCATTTTTTCTTAAAACTTCACTGCTCTTGACCAAAACAGCTAAGAAATATGGCAGACTTACCACAGAGGGAAAGACAGCCAACATGTCATTGAAATGAATAAAATCTGTTATTTTTATGCCTAAATGATGTTTTTCAGTACACAAAATTATAATTTTGTGTACATTAGTCTACTTTCTTAAAAATTCAGCACATTATCCATATAGGAATATATATATAAAGCTCCCAATCATATCCTTTAATAAGTGCATTTTTTTTGGGGAGACAAATTATTGTGATCTGTTAGCATGTCAGGATTTGTCCTGGATTACATGACCCCAGTGTTAACATCCCAAGATCTGACAAATCATAAATAAAAGACGGAGGAAAACAATTTGAACAGTGTCGGATCTTTATTTTATAGCTTACAAATGTAATTGCAAAAGAATGATGATAATATCATATCATAATATAAATGCCTGTGCTCATTCCCTGTTCATCTTCTCAAAGCAGTCCTTCATAAGTTGTTCAATTTACACCCAGTTTACAAAAATAAAACCCTGTTAATCATGATTATGTCCTTTCTGTGAATTATATATATCAGGTCAACATTTTTTTTAATTTATATTATAATTCTACATTATTCCACATATTTATTTATGTTACCAGAGATATTTTTACATGTCTCCGATGGTACAATTTAGACTTTTTATACCCTTTTAAATAATTAATTTTCACACTCCATGGCCTTGTTTTATGTTGTGATTTCTTTTTTAATTTGAATTTTTTCCACCAGAATTACATATTATTACTGAAAAACTATTTTCAGGTTATTAACATAGTATATTAGCATTTTATTCTAACATGTTTATTGCATGTTTTGCAATATTTAGTTATTTGATATATATGATTGGGGATTGGGATTTAAGTTGACAAATACTTATAAGCTGTCACACCCAGAATACATTCTGATACTATTGGCATTGACAATAACTGTATTGCATATATATGTCGTCATGTTCTATAAAGTAATTTCACCTTTTTGTTGGAGCCTGAAAGTGCATTTTTGTATGATATTATTAAGCTTTCAACAAGAGAGGGACTGGTGTTTTCATTTAATAATAAGAGTTGAAGAATTTATTTTCTGTTGAAACATTAAAAATTTAATACATTTTGTTAAATACATGCATGACAAGTCAAAGGGGCTGTAAATGGTGGATAGGTATGTCATAATTATGTCAACCTCTAATTCTCCTAAGTCCTGACAATTTCTTAATGATTTAAAACAGAAACAAAGTTCAACATTTATAATTTATTTTTACAATATTCCTTTTCTGGAATGAAACAAAACAGATAGCAGATCTGCAACCACTGTCAGGCCTAAGGTCAAAATAGAGTAAGAATAAAAAACCTCAGCAAAAAAAAAAAAAAAAAAAAAAAAAATCTTCAAAGAAAACATCCAATTCTGACATTAATTTGTTCAACCAAGCATAATTAAGCTTCCATTTACAGTCATATGAGAGGACAGAAAACAAGAAAAAGATTTTCATTTTTCACTCATTCTCTAAATAAAGCCATGATCATAATTTAATTTATTATTTATAAATTTTTCACAATTTTGCTACTGGTATATACTGCTACCTACATACACATAGAAATCACATGTTTGATGAACGGGAAGTCTTTTTATAGAGTACCTTGATATTTCCCTTTGTAATAAACATTGTCATGGGCATCATACACCAGTGACCAGGAGTTGTTACATTTCAGTGTTCATCATGATACCTCAGATACATAATCTTTATTTAACTATTGCATATATATAAACATATATAACATCCAGTTGTAATGGAAAAAAATTAGCTCGCAGATATAACTGACAATAGGTCTTAACTAAAAATATTACTATAGGATAGAATAGAATATATAAAGCATGCACATTTTATACCCCTAATCTTTATAAAACATTTTTTCATGTATATCTACAAAGAAAAAAATCTGCTTCTGAATCATTGAATGCTGAATCAATAAAAAGTATGTATGTGTATTCAAGGATAATCCTTGATTTTTCTAATGTGATGTATGCCTTGAAGCAATTATTTTCATCAAAGTATTACAAAATAGAGGTAAACATGCAATCAAAAAAAATGCTGAAACATTTTTCCCCTTTGTTGCTTGATTTCGTTTTTCCTAAACTTTGGATCATTATTTTTTTCTAATAATTTTCTGGTCCAAAAGCCTTCACTTTATGTAAATATTTTTTACCACATGCTTCTTTTTTATTTCCTTTGTAGCTAATTGTGTGTAGTATTATAGTTTTAAATATTTTATTTTTAAACTTAAAAAAATCTTAGTGTAATAATTGGCAATTTCCCTAGCCAATACCCATGATTTCTAGATGATTATGAGAAACAAAATTGGGAATATTTAAATTAAAAAGTGATCTAAAAAGTAAAAATAACTAAAATACCGAACTCCAAGGAACATTCAAAACAGAGAGTCCCTCATCATATGGCAAAATCAAAAGCTCAAACACATCAAACGAATGGATAACAACTGTCATATTCCTTAATTGGTACAGGCATTTCCTTATGTAGAAAATGGTGGATTTAACCTGGCTTTATAGCTTTCTAAACCTCTCACCTGTATGACAGTCGCATAAAATTTCATTATATTGACAACAATTTGTGAACAAAACAAACAGACAAAATAGGTAAAAATGTCCAAAAAAAAGACAAAACAAACATACATTCTGTAGTACTTTCTCCCTTTTGTTTCTCCTCACTCAGTCACTGTTTACTTTTTGAAACTTGACAGGTGACCTCATACCAATGATAAATTCTAATTTCCAAGATATTGTTCATATTAACACATTTTACTTCCACATACAGATACATTATTGGATATTATGCCTCAGAAACACTGTTTCCTTTACTAAAATTGAATGAAATACTTATTTTTATTCGTTTCTAATCAACCATCTCTTGAAGAAGTTATCGTTCAAGTTATCTCCCTTTGGTCGGTCGCCAATTTTGGACCTGTTGAATTGACACACGGCCGGTTTACCTTTCGAATTTTTATTACAATAGGCATTTCATGTTCATAATATAAGGAGTTATCACCCCTCTTAAGGAAAACACGTTACCATATCGTGTGTCATTTCAATTTGCATTTATTTACTGATAAGTGTCACTGCCGCTGCACGTTTTTTTCAACTTTGCCAATCAAATTATCACGGAAATTCTTCATTTTCATTCTTAAAAGAATAACGTAGTGAAAGTTCGAAACCTTTCGTATCAAATGCATATATTTGGTTAATATTGGGAAAAACTTAAAATGTATTTACACTGACGTTTTCGTGGTGTTATTGCCGTAGCAGTAAACAAATATCATTTTTTTTAATCGAAAATCACGAGACTTTGGTTATAAAATCAACGCCATAATGAGATTTGCTGTCCGGCTGTACATATTTTTCTAACCGTCATTTTTTTACTTTTAAGTGCAAGTCACGGTATTCAGCAGATCCAACAGTATCTTTGGTACCCGCTATTCCAAGGTAGTCGGGACAGATGTGATCAACATTGCCATACAGCTATTGTATCTTTATTTATAGTGAAAGGTAAATGTAAAGGGTAGTACATGCTTCTATTTATTCATCAATAATGAAAAGACGTGTGTGAAGTCTTCTTCATACGGATAAAATCTGCGAAAAAAGCATAGACTGCTTCTATGGGAATGCCGACTCTCTTTTGAAAAATAAATATCCAGCAAACCACATAATATTGTCGTCAATCTATACTTTTTCAATTATATGTATGATGTAAATTTTGGTAGAATCAGATTGTATGTTTTACAAAGTACCACTTGTCCCTTCCTTAAAATGGACATTTGTAACTACGTTGACCAATTTTTTATATGAAGCAGATAAATTCTGTCAATTTGTCTATGTCTATAAGCTTTGAATGGAAAATGCTTTTTAAAGGGTGCCATTTAGATACAGCAAACGTTCAATAAATAGTTTACAAAAATGGTTGGTGAAGATTCGTAACCCCTGAATGCAAGGGGACTTTAACATATTGTTTCGTGAGAAGCTCCTTTAATGTCAATGTAAACTTATGATTGTCCAAAAATTATAAAGAGTAGTTTTGGTAAATATTTGCTTTCACAGTGAATTCCATTCAGATCTTTTTTTTTTATTTCTATTTTGTATAAAGGGCTGAACAGCTTATTTTTCGTTTGGAAAGAGCTTTGAACATTCGAATCAATTAAAATGTTAAGGTTATTTCTCCCATAATGCAAATTAGGCGCTAGGTATTTCGATCCTATGGAAAACACCCAACGTACAGCAAAGGTGTTGACAACGTTTAATTCATTATTTTTATTGTGGTTATTTAGATTATACATGTATATGAATGGGAATTTGCATAGATAAAATCAGGAGAATTATACTTCACTTTGTCAAATGTTGCCGATCCGTAACACGTGTTTGTAGTTCAAAATGTACGTTGCAGAAGCTCCATTACAAGTAACAAAATATTTGGAACGTACGGATTAAAATACACTTATCTTCAAAAGTAATTCTTGTACCAAAACCTGAGCACAGCAATTATGCATTGAGTATAATAAATTAGTTGTTGCTAAAATAGTGAAAATAAGGACTTAAAAGATATGGTTAGGAACTTGTTTTGATTACAATAGGTTATCACTATACCCTTCAAGAGGGTTCACGCTCAGTGTCTTTAATTTGCATATAGTGTGGCATTCGTAAACCAATCAATTGATTAATGAATAAACACGTACCCTTAAAAGCCTTATAGGTTTGCTTTCAAGAATTGTCCTATTGATTTCAGTTTTTCTTATAAATTAAATCCCCCTATGATAACGTTTTGCGTACATCGTTGCTTCAATAGCAACTTGTTCAGCTTTAGTCATATATAAATTAAAGTCTTAAGTTGTTTGTATTCACTGTAATCTTGGTCACAGTTGTAGAGGCCTTGTAGCTGAGAATAATGCACTTTTATGTTTACAATTAGTTCGTGGTTTTGATACAAACATACAATCTTTCATTAAATGTCTTATTCTCCTTAATTCGACCAACTTAATAAGAATTTAATTTTAATACCGTTAATAGGTCGGCTTCGCAGTAGGTATGTCTTTAAGATAGCTCGATTTATAATAAAGTGTGCTTATAGGAGACAAGATATGATGAGCATGAGAAAGTTCGTTTTCAATTAATTCTTATTAAACATTTCAATTATCTTCGACGTACATCATCAACAGTGTATGCCTTATTATATCCAAGAATTTTTTCTCGGTGTACTTTTGAAATACTTTTTATTTACACCAAATTGACAAATGGATATGTCTGTTTTATGTGAAAGATTACAACTGCATATGGTGATGTTAGTCATGCAATTCAAAGGGTGTGAATGACTGCCACAATTTTACGTCTACTCAAAATAAAAGTTAACTGTATTTTAAGGAAGACAAGTTGTATACATTTATTTCATTCTCCCGCATTGTTGTCTTCGACTGATGATTTTGATTGTCCCTCATTGTTGACTGATGATTTTGATTGTCGGTCGTGTATCTTCTGCTTCCTTGTATTCCGGAAATTTCATATTGGATATTTATTTTATAGAAAAATACGATGTTCACAGCATACCTATATTATATTAGAATTACACAAATTATCTGTTATAATGCATCATTCGATAAAACAAGATGACAGACAGTTTTAGATGAAAATACAATTGAATATTCTTAGAAAAAATATGAAAAAAAAAATCAACGTGACCAAAAGATCGGAAACATATTTTCAAGAAAATAATTATCATGTACAAACAAAAATGATTCTTGTTTTTTTAAAACTGCATACGACACCAAAGACGTTACAAACTATTTGATTACGTTGCACCACATGTAATGAAGCATCAAGACGAGGTCACGAAACATAATAACCTCACAAAATCCGACTAATAAACAGAATATCGTTGTTCGTAAAAATGAAGATTAACTACATGCAAATTGCTTTTGCTCTTAATATCGGAAAAGTCTCTTGTATTTTATTTTTGTATTTTTTTGTCTACTAAGTATTGCTTATTTTTTTAATTATTGTAATTCATGTTTTTAATTATCAAATAATAAGAGAGTACTAAAGAGGGCATTCATATTGTAAGTAAAAAAAAGGACCGACACACCATGGTCTAAAAGAATAGAAAAGAGAACTAAACAGTGAACATCAAGAAACCCACCAACATAAGACCAACTTGAGTTAATATGTAGGGCTGGAACTTCCAGCTTTACAACTGAACCCTTAGCTAGCGCTTCGAATGACTCAATAGAAAAAATGATTCTACGTATTTGAGCATGCTTCGTTACACCGAGCGTTGGAAGATGTCCCTTCTCTGATCGTGTCTAGTTGCAGACATCACAAACTTCATAAGCAATTGGTTCATTAGTCCAATTAAAAATGACATCTTGAAAAAGCTATTTGAATTGTTTGCCGTGACGCCTTCTTGCGAAGTCATAACGCCGAAGCCATTTGTTCAGTTGGACTTCATTCTCAACTTCGGGACCCAGTTTTGTCATAAAATCTCACTCATGGCTAGAAATTTAAGCATTTATACAAATTCTTACCGCTTGTGTGTACAATTTGACAGACCAGAAATTCCGGATAATATAAAACAGACATTCCGGAAATTCGGGTCTGTCAAATGTTACCGAGTTTGGTGCAAACTTTTATTTTATACCCTCCGAAAGTAAAGCATCTTGGGAAATCAGGTAAACGTTTAAATAAGCAGTAGGTTAACGCCCATCTCCGATGGAATTGTAACTTTTTTTTCATTACTTTAGGAAATTAATGGAATAAACACACAAAGGTAGGCATTTGTATATATGCAAAAATTTCTAGCCGTCAGTGAGGATTTTATGGCAAAATAGGATCTCAAAGCTGGAGAGAAATTCTCTCTCAAAGTCCAATCGAAAAAATGGCATCAGCATTAACACGTCGCAGGAAGGCGTCACAGCAAAAAATTAAAATAGATTTTCAACACGTCATAATTATTTGGACTGTAAAAATCTAGATAGAATAGGAAAGTTGTAGATGAAATAAAAAAAAAAACATCAGGCTAACTAACCAAGACAAAAATACACAAAATAATCAGAACAAGAAGCATCTAAAGCAACCGGTTAAAAAAGTAGACAAAGCCACCAGTACAAAAAAGAAATATAGCCATCAGAACCCCGAATAGAGAAAACCATTAGGACAAGGAACAGACAAAACCCAGCAGGAAATGAAACAGACAAAGCCATAAAACCACAAGGACAAAGAACAGACAAAACTATCAGGACAAATAATAGTTAAAGCCATCATGACAATGAACTGTTACAGACAAAATCATCAAGACTAGGAACAAACAGACAAAACCATCAAGACTAGGAACAAACAGACAAAACCAACAGCAAACAAAAACAACACGGAAACCTAGTCAACAGCAACACGCACTTTGATGTACTCAATTGTAATGGGTAAATAGGCACCCTACAGTCCATGTTTGAATGTCCCATGAATGTATGGCAAGACGAAACAGTACTTTACTGATGTTTAAAACACCGAAATTCATTTGGAATATACTAACAAAATGAAAATGTTTATAATACTAGATATGGTTACGAATAAATGTTTCTATTCCTGTAATCCCAATTTTCCTAAACCTCTGAATCGATTTTAATGATCTTGATTTCATTATGCAATTGTTCTTTAAATTTTTCTCTTTTGATAAAAATGATATTTTCTGTTTCCTACAACGAAATAAAAGTTTTGCAATTTGTACAAAGTTAGGTTGATATGTCAGAATCGCCTAAGCCACTGACCGATTTCACTGCACCTTGTGTCATTTTGCACGTCACTATTAGTTTTTGACCCAAATCATTGTACGGATTTTGATAGCTCATACGTACTAAGCCAGGTGAAAGTAACACTTTATAAATGTCTTGCAACGAAAGCTCTTTTCTCGATTTACCTTCGTCGAGAATGATCAAACCCAAAACTTGATAAATATGTACTTTTATATAAATACTCATAAATTAGGAGATATGATATGATTACCAATGAGACAACTATCCACCAGTGTTCAAATAAGTAGATATGGATTTCTTTACCAAAAATTACTTAAAACCTTTACTAAATTCTTCCATAGATACAAAAATTTGGTTTGCTAGTGTGGCTGTACCTGTAAAAAACTTATTTCAGACGGAATAGCACATCATAAATTTTACGGTGATGTTGTTTACCGAGCTTGGAAATTTGCATACGATCCGGGTAAACTTATCAATCCTTTAAATAAACTTATTCAAAAAGGTTACCAATTCAACACTGTAATTAGATCTTTGAATATTGTTTTATTGGTACAAATATTGATTTTGTTATCAGTAAATTAAAATCATACTAAATAGTTTTGTTATACACATATGCACTTTAACGATACTACAATCTGTTGATACCTTTATTTTAGCATTGCAAAAGGTCATGTTTTTCTATGACTGTTAATGACGTCTTTACACTAAATCCATTGGATGTTAGATGTGTACTGATTGATATCTTAGTCTTAGATACATGATTTTTTTATTAGTTGGTACTGGCTTTGACCTAGCTGTCAAAAACTGGATGAGGGATGGATAAATACCCTGCCACGTCCAGTCTGTGTTTATGTTTGATATTTTTCTGCTTTGTATAGATGAGTTAAGCCTTTTTCAACTGATTTTTATAGTTTATTCTTATGTTGTGCTGTTACACCACTGTCCCAGGTTAGGGGAGGGTCGAGCGCTCACAAACATATTAAACCCGCCACATTCGTTATATGCCTGTCCCAAGCAAGTCAGGAGCCTATAGTTCAGTGGTTGTCGTTGGTACATATTTGTTTTTCGTTAATTATTTTGTTACAAATTAGGCCGTTAGTTTACTTAATTGAATTGTTTCATATTTTTTCTCATTGTTGAAGGCCATACGGTTGCCTATAATTGCTTTCATTCACTTTATTTGAACTTTAGTGGATAGTTGTCTCATTGGCAATCATATCTCATCTCCTTATTTATGTATAAGCAATTAACAATGAGAAAAACCCATGCCGTATAATCAATTGAATAAAACCCTGACATGAGAAATGTTTACAATTCAACGAGAAAACGAACGCCCTAACTTATAACAAAACAATTTACGAAAAAAAAATATGACGGACATGAACCAACGAAAACCGCTGAACTATAGACACATGCATAATATGGCGGGGTTAAACAGGTTTGTGGGTGTTCAACCCTCCCCTAACCTAAAACATTAGATTAAGAGCACAACATAAAAACAAACTGTAAAAATCAATTACAATTTGCATAACTCAAAGGATTGGTATGAAGCACACACACAATTAACATAAAAAAAAATAGACGCAAAGCATCGATAAAAGAGAACTCGCAGGCAGTTACTGAAAGCTAGCTCAAAGCAAATTACAACTAATAAATAAATCATGTTGAATTCTTGATCATATGAATATGTACAAATAGATGGGAGACAATGAAAATTGCTCGAATTTATAAATACATAAGTATTTGAATACACGAGGACTATAACTAAAAGGGACTTAAAAATAAATAGCCAAATAACATGTAATTGGCTAGTTGGTAAATAGGTATTTTTGTCAGCTCTTCTGCTATTTATAAACGTCGTATATTAATTGTTTAAACAACAAATTTTCAACAAGTCTTGTGCACCAGGTACGTATACTTACCACTCGTAACTGCCTTACAAACATTAAAAAATCGTGGTAAATGAATTTCTAAGTATGGGACAAGTTTTACATTCCTCAAAAGGTATGAGCGCTACGTCACTTTTTGCTTTTGCGTTAGCGTGGTCATTATGTGAATAGACAGTTTTCATAAGTATTTATTAGTTTGTTTGTTTGTTTGTTTGTTTTTTTAATTTTCGGATACCTTTATTTGGGTTTCAGTTTTATTTTTAAAATGACCCTAACATACAGAGAACAGTCTCGTTAAGTAAAAGTTAGCATCGTCATTTTCTGGGGGTTACGAATGAAGGACTATGAAAGAGCTATTCATATTTCATTTGGTATGATATGTAAACTAATGACTGATGACATGTTATTTACATCATCCATGGACATAATGTGAAAAACGAATCGTGTAAAATGTCAATTACGCAAAGGAGATGTGTAATAATGTATCAGTTTTGACTATCTGCACTTATCCAACATGCAGTATGTATCTGACGCTATTCTATATCAATATATTCATTGATCCGGTCTGGAATACCCATGCTGATCCAGATTCTGATTACCCGTATATTACTTCATCTCTTCTACCTGACGTGTTTCAGATTTTATAACTCAATGAAACCAATACAATCCAAGTAACATCACATGGAAGCCAATCAGAACTAACATTGTTAAGGACAGTTTCAAAATGGTGTGTATGTCGTCTAAAACTAGTACATGTAGCTTCACAAGGTGATGCAGATGCGAAGCTAATATACACTCAACATAGATAAATGGGTGACGTTAAGCTGGGACTAATGCATGCATATTGGTCCCAGCGTTAAGCAAGCAATAATTGATTAATCTTTTGATGAAAACAGGATGTGTAGTATACGTCGAGTCCATTTACTGACAATGGAAGTACTTTGTATTTTAATCATAATATGTTGGTAATTCCACCCTGAAAACTAAACCTAAAACAAATTCATTCCTTTATTTTTTCTTTTCAGTTTATTATCAATAAAAAAAGATTAAGAAACCGTTACAGCTGTAGTGTTATCCATGAACTGATTATCTCATACAGATAAGAAACCGTTACAGCTGTAGTGTTATCCATGAACTGATTATCTCATACAGATAAGAAGGAAACCGTTACAGCTGTAGTGTTATTCATGAACTGATTATCTCATACAGATAAGATGGAAACCATAACAGTAAGTATTGTACTTTGAATAATGAGTCTGGATATACAGTCTAAAGATACCTTAGATAATTTCAGTCAAAAAATCTAGAATTTATCAAACATCGTCTAACTGTTGGACTTCATTTCACTCTTATTTTTGTTTAAAAGAAAGAAATAGATAATACAATTATTTTAAAATACACAGAACCCATGTTACTGTGTACTTCCTTGACAATTTTTCTTTGCATTTTTTGGTGAATAGTTGTTTTATTGGAAATCATATCGCCTTACTTTTACGCATTTTCATGCTACTTCTTTCTTTTCATCTATTATTGTTGTTTCCATTAGATGTTTATTTTTCATTTGATTCAGTTTCCTACCGTTTTGTTTCCATCTCTTATATTTCTAGTTTTCATTTACATGAGTTTTGGTTGTTGTTTATTCTTGTATTTTGTGGAGTAAAATTTGTTTTATTGTTGTGATTTAGCTCTTACATTTTTGCTGTTTTCTTTAGTATGTGTATTAACAGTTTTCCTGCTGAAAGTCGTTGGTTTTCTCCAGTTACCCAGGCGTTATAAACAAATCCGTATTTGTTTATAACTTTTTGTTGTTATTTCTACGCCACGTTCGGTGACTATATCATGGCGATAACTTTTAATTGGCGGAGAACGCCTCAGTAACTGGAGAAAACCAACGACTTTCTGTAGGAAAACTGTTAATCCTTGTCAATTCAGGTATGATCGGAGTCGTACACACATAACCGCAATATTTATCAGTGGTGTAAAATAAGATCATTTATAAATTATTACAATATTTGTAATTTTACAATCGAATTAATTGTAAATAAATAGGTTCTTAAAATGAGTTGCATTGGTCACATGTATCACAATCCTATAATATATTTGACCCCCTTTTGTTTATCAAAGCATATCATTTAAGCTTAAACATTTAACTAGCAAACAAAACGTAGATCTATGGAAGCATAGAGACAGAAAGGGAAATATATTATGTATGTAGAACATACCATCGCTTACGCAGGAATTGTAAACAACACACAAACAAATTAATGACCATTATGCAACGCTACACAATGCTACCTTCTGCAGAATAGTAGAATTTAGAATTTCTTTCATGTTTTCTTCTTCATCAACAACAAGATGTAATTTTTAATGTAAGGTGTTGCAACCCTTCCCAGTGTAGTTAATATTTCACTTTATGACTCTATTGGAATATTGATAGCATTGTTAAAGCCACAGCATAAAAATGTATTTGAAGGAAAATATAAAAAAACTACATTGATCATTCTCCGTGTTCATACATTTTATTCATTATTTGTCAACATTTTCATTAAATATTACATAACATGTCAGATGCATATCAAATTTTGGTCTGCAGTTTTATATTTATTCATTATCGTTCTTAAATCTCTAGGCACGTTGATCATTTGGAGATGCAGCTTTATTCAATTTCACATGGTTAGCATACAAATTATTTCATTTATATGGAAACGAGCCGAGGAACGTAATATGTTCATTATTAAAAACATTTACATCAGAGATGTCGATATCATAAATTGGTCATATCTATAATGCATATATGTTTTATATATTACATTGTTATATGTTTTGTGTGTTATTGTTTTGTTATTGTTTTTTTGCTTATAACTACATGTTTGTTTTCATAATTGTTTGTGCTTGCATGAATGTTTACAACAGAAAACCATCCTTGCCAAGTGTATTAAATGCTGTATGTTAAGACACATTTAAGCTGTGAATATATATACTGTTTCTAAAATTCAAATTTCAGTATTTTTTTTGTTGTTTTTGCTTTTGCTTTTGTTTTTTGTTATTTATTTTTCTATCATTATGATTTTCTCTTTTCTTCCATCTTTCGCTAAAATATAGTCTTTCTTTATTGCACAACACTAAATAAATGATGTCGTAGAACAATTTCTAGAAGCTGAGATAAAACAGAATTTGAACGGATTTTTGTGTAGTTTAGGAATGTAATACATAGTAGGAACTTTCAAATGTTCAGAGCTGTGGTATGCTAATGTATATTTCAGAATTTAGATTATAAACAAGTACTGACTATTTCTATTTAATTATATAATAACTATGCTAAACGAGACCGGGTATAAGGTTCCGGTATTTTTTGTATCCAACTAACAATTAGTTAAATTTTTAATAAAGTTTGACGCAATTCAAACAAAAAAGAATGGTGGCAAATTAATATGCATCATCAGGACGAGAACATGTTGATGTTATATGAAATTTAGCCCTGCTTTGTACTAGACCGACACGCTGAACCGGATTTTTAATGTGCTAGTTCACAAGGTAACAGTGCGCAAGAAGACGTGTCACCTTACCCGAATATATTATTCTGACTCCGACCTTACTTGTCTTTGCTCTTACTCCTTACTGCCGCGTTCTAAGAGAAGAAGCAGCAAATACCAATTTTTATGGTCTTTGGTTTGACCCGGCCGGTTTGAACTCAAGACCCCACACTCGAGGCGAACACTATGGAAAGCCTCAGCTGTCATATATTAGAGATTCACAAAACGTTATGCTGAAGCTTAAAATGTAAAGTTAAGACAGCGTGATGTTGATTTGAGTCATCAAAATGCTAACTCTAAATTACAATATGCTAAGTTGAATCTGCGCAATGTTGACTTGCAATGACAAGTGCTTTAGTCGTGATAGTATAAAGATAAGTCACGATGTTGTGATGATATGCCAAACACACGTAACGTTGGGTTTAAAGTACATGATGTGAAGTTGACGTTGCATGATGTTAGCTTGCAGATGGATACTGCTCAGTCATCCACTTCGATAGCTATGATAACAAATAAAATGAATAGCTAAAATATACGGTGCTGACTTGTTATTAATAAATGTTGAGCTGAGATAATACGATGTTATATCATTGTGATATCACGATAGGTCTATCATGCAATCTGTTGATTTAAAACACCATGATGCACAGTTGAAAGTACATGATGTTAAGTTAATATAACACGATGCTACACCACTATATTGAAACGAAAAGCTTACAATACAATTTGTTGACTTAAAACAAAACGATGCAACGTGTTAAGCTAAGATGCTCACTTGAACCTACACGACGTACAGTTGAAATTTTGTAATGTTAAGCTACGATAGCACGGTGTTATATCATTATAATGTCACAATAGGCTTATTATACAATTTGCTCATTTAAAACTACACAATGTACAGTTGAAAGTACGTGATGTAAAGCTAAGATAGCACGTTGTTATATCATTAGAATGTCACGATAGGCTTACCACACGATATGCTCGTTTAAAACTACACGACGTACAGATGAAAGTACGTGATCTTGAGCTATAATAGCAATATCTTATATCATAATAATATCACGATAGGCTTGCCATACAATATGCAAATTTAAAACTACACGACGTACAGTTGAAAGTACGTGTTGTTCAGCTAAGATAGCACGATGTTATATCATTATAATTTCACGATAGGCTTACTATAATATATGCTCATTTAAAACTACACAACGAACAGTTGAAAGTATGTGATGTTGAGCTATGATAGCACGATGTTATATCATAATAATATTACCATAGGCTTGCCATACAATATGCTCATTCAAAACTACACGACGTACAGTTGAAAGTACGTGTTGTTGAGCTAAGAAAGCACGATGTTATATCATTATGACGTCACGAGAGGCTTATCATACAATGTGTTGACTTGAAACTACACGATGTAAATTTGAAGTAGTCTTGACTTGAAACAGTAAAATGTTAAGTTATAAAAACAGAACGTAAAGTCAAAATAAAACAATGATAGGATGACATATACTTGTGCAGAGTTGAAGATTTTTGGTGTTGACTTCGCATATAGTACAAATATTAGATCGTTTTATGTTAAATTGAAAGACAATAACGATGCGTAAAACATTACAGAATTATGTGAATTGAAACGGCAATTCTACGGAAAAGAATGAGGGACAAATCCCTAGGATTTTTTCTTCTTCATTTGCAAGTTGATGAATATTAATGAAATTTAACTCCGGAGGCAAAATGATATACAATGAAAGTTTTCCATAAATTCATAAAGCAAAAGAATTACCCATCGCTATATATTACACTTGAATACAGTTTTGTCGTATATTTTGGATTATTTTTTATGATTAAAAACCAGACTTTTTTTTATGAACAATATTTATGAAAATATTTATCTATGTTGTGTGTTAATATATACAACATATTATTGTGCTTATAAGACTTATGACTGTGAGGGTAAAATTTTACTCATATAAAATCACATCTATGTAAGAGTTATCGGAGAATTTGTATTTACCACTCCCGTTTTCCCCAAAATAAAACATTAGAATCTGGAGTCTTAATCTTAAAAAACAAAGATCAACTGATATGACAAATAATACGCTAAAGCGTAGGACTGAGAGGGTCAGGGCTATATGAGAATGTGACCCCCCCCCCCCCCCGGCCTTGTTAGAGGTATCTGAGAATTTGTTGAATTTTCTTTTCCACGAAATAGAACAAAAGAATCTGGACTTAATCAAAAGCGATGCGATTACGATTTCCATAGAATGTCAGAGACAGTTTGTCGACTAGTTCGTTGAAAATTCTACTAGGCAAGTAAAGTATGTCTTGTAACAAAGCAGGGTTTATTCATTATTCATATCACACTTACATGTTCTCGTCCTGATATGCATGTAATATTTGCCACTGTACGTACAACGCACTCCTTAATTTTCCCCGATATAAAACCAAAAAATCTGGACTTAATCAAAACCGATAATATTTGGATTTCCATAGATTGTCAGAGACGGTTTGACACCTAGTTTTTTTTTAAATTTCGGCTAAGCAAGCAAAATATGTCTTGTACAGAGCCAAGATATATTCATATTTATATCACACTTACAAATTCTCGTCCTTATATGCATGTAATATTTGCCACTGTACACTACATACAAATACATTTTCATCAATTCTTTTTTTATGAAAAGGAGCCTATTTTAAGCACGTTCATCGATTTGACACCCTGTAATTCATGTTTTTTGGGAGTTCCTCGAAAATTATAACACATTCCTTCTTTATTTGCAACTTCGCCAAGTGACGGGTGCCACATATGAAACAGGATCTGCTTATCCTTCTGGAGCACCTGAGATCACCCCTTTTTTGAGGGTTTCGTGTTGCTCAGTTTTTGTTTTTCTATATGTTGCGCTTAATATACTGTTATTTGGCTTTTGATCTTTTTTCTCTCGTTTATTTCGGCTGATGAGTTTTTGTCATGACATTGTCAGTTTGGTTAAGAGTTTTACTATCCCTTTTGTATCTTTCGCCTTCTTTTATCCATTTTTGTGTATTTTTTTTTTGATTCTCCCCTCCCCCTGAACAGTATAATAGATAGATAAATGAAAACAGAAACCCTTTTCAACAAAAGGAGATCTACAAGTAACTCGACGTGACCGAAATTGTAAATTTCTTCCTCATTAGATATATTGCCCTTAGGGTAGATCGGGTGTCTTCCGCCATCTTAGAGAGTTACCATTTGATTTTTATTGGGGGGCTAGGATGAAATTTGAAAAAGGCAGGACAGGAGTTTTGAGCAAAAAAAAAGGCAATTTATGTAAAAAAAAAGTCAGAATAAACTAATAAAAAAAAAATGCAGGACCGAATAGAGTGAAAAATAAAAATGGCAGGACAGAGATTACAACTAAAAAAAAGGCAGAACAAAATTTTTCATCCTAGCCCTCCAGATCATATGTTTATTTTAAACTGTCTTATTAACAAAAACTGTAATTCAAAAGACGGTAGACTGTTTGCCTGTTTTGTTGATTTTCAGAAGTCTTTTGATACTGTTATACATACAGGGATCAAGATTAAACTACTAGATATTGGGGTTGGGTCTTATCTTTATAACATTGTTAAAAGTATGTATGAAATTAGCAAATCATGTGTCAAAATTCAAAATCAAGTAAGTGCTTTTTTCCCCATTAGATATTGGAGTCAAACAAGGTGACAACCTCAGTCCTGATTCATTCAAGATATTCATAAATGATTTGCCCAGATATTTGTCAGATACAAGAGACCCAGTTAATGTCAATGACAACGATCTACATTGTTTTATGTATGCGGATGATATTGTTTTATTATCTACATCAGCTGAAGGACTACGAGAAAAGCTGGGAATGCTTGATAAATTTTGCAAATATTGGTGTCTCAATGTTAATACTAATAAGACAAAGGTTCTGATTTTCAAACAAAGCAGGCAGACATGTAAAACAGATATTCACATTTCAGAATATAAATCTGGAATGTGTTTCAAAATACAAATACCTAGGTTTATATTTAAGCTCATCTGTAATCCTGACGTAAAAACAAGTATTCATGTTTTTGACCACACTGTAAAGCCTATTTTATTATATGGTAGCGAAATATAGGGGATGTTTAGTTCTCTTTCCTCTAAATGCAAGAAGGAAGATATATCTTTTGAAAAATTATATTCAGGTTTACCCTGTGAGAAACTTCATATAAAATTTTGTAAATTTATACTTGGGGTACACACGAAAACAACAAATGCTGCAGTGTTATATGAACTTGGAAGATTTCCAATATATTTTAATATAATAAAAGGAATGTTATTGTACTGGTATAGATAAGAGAATTTAGGTAATAATTTTTTTCTATTAAAAGAGGCATATACACAATCAAAGACACTATATCACATGAATATAACATCATGGTATGGTTCAATAAATGTTTTTTTAAAAATACTTGGTATTGACTATACAAATGCCATAAACGCTCCATTTTGTGAGTCCTTATACAAATTTAAGAAGTATATATATACAAACCAAGCTATCAATATTGTTTATTAGCTGTTGGAAAAACAAATAGATAAATTTTCAGACAGTAAACAGAAAAACTACCTTTGATATAAAACAAATTTTGGTTTTGAAAAATATCTAACATTGATCACGAATTTTGAACTTAGAAGAAGTTTTACTCAATTACGTGTATCTTCTCATAGATTACAAATAGAATTAGGTAGATATCAGGGTATTCCCCGAATTAACAGAATATGCAATAAATGTTCTTCCAATACTGTCGAAGATGAGGCTCATTTTCTATTTGATTGTAAAAAATTTGAGGATGATAGAAATTGTATGTTAGCTAGTATTGCAAAATATAATTCTTATTTTAATCATATGGGCAGTCAAAACAAAATTATCTGGTTATTTAGTGTAGAAAATGTTGATTTACTTAAAATAATATGTAATTGTATATACAAACATCTTCCTTTAAAATAGTGAAGATTAGTTAAAGGAAATCTATGTGTGTATATACATTTGATTGGACATCATGAGAAAAATATATTCATCTGAATATCACAAACATACCAGCCGATTAAAAAAAAGAATTAACTGTTAAGATATATTATTTATTCAAATGTTCTCTTATATCCTTGAGGCATCGTCCACTGGTATCAACTGCATTCAAGTTACCTATGATGCTTCCTTGTTTGCTTTTGATACAGGTAGGAAAGAGACATTTACACACATTTTACATGCCTATGGCCCATAACGTATCGCCCCCTGGTGTCAGCTGCCTTTAGGATACCATAATACTTTCCTATTTGCTGCTGACACAGGATGAGTCATGGACATGCTTAATTTCTACGTTCTTTTTGGCTAATTATTATATGTTTAATTGATCCAACTTATTGTGTAGTATACATATATGGATATCTATTTTTCTTTTTTTCTTTTTGGGCTGCTTGTTTGTTATTTATATCAACCACACTTGCATTAAAATGCATCAGTATTAAAAAAAACATACTATAATAGATTCTTTATCTACGTATTCTTTAAGAACTTAAATATTTCTCATTAATCTTTTTTTTTATCTCATTGTTTGTATTGTATGAAAAATTATTGATGTTGTAATGTTTATGCCCTTTGGGGCCCATAATTTGAAATAAAAATATCTTATCTTATCTTATATTATAGGGAAGATAACTCGGTTAACATTACTTTTTGTCGTTTTTTAATTTTTTTTAATTTTTTGTCATGTCATTGTCAGTCTGTTTTCGACTTATGAGTTTGAAATCCCTTTGGCATATTTCGTCTCTAATGATGGAGTGTGTATGGACTTTATCTATTTTGTTTTGTAGACAGAAAACGAGTCTCGTGATGCCAATTTTTATTTTTATTTTTTAACATTGAGTTTTCCATGTATAGTTTATACAAAATCTGTCAATACTGCATAACCTGTAGCTTGCAAAATGCTCTGCGGCCCAAACTTTTTATTATGTTTTTCAAAAAAGAATAAACTACATTTTGGCAAATAATTAAAAAAAATCTACCGATTTTAATTTAGACCACACTCATGAAAACTATAAGAGAGAGAGAGAGAGAGAGAGAAACTGTTGACATAAAAAAAACATATCTATAAACTAATCAAAGCAATACCAAAATAATTCATGGACTTTAACAATTTTTACAGATTTTTGATTTTTTTCTTTTTTCTTTGAAAACACATATAGATAGAGAGAAGCGGCAAAGAACCAAGAAAATCACTATGGACAAGAAAATAAGTGACGGAAATCATTAATTGGCTTCTTGTTATAAGTTATAGGGGTCATTGTCCATCAATGACTTTACCAATTTAAAAGAATAAAATATTCTCCGAGTGGATATATACATAAACCTGGGCATTATCTTACTTGGTGCTGGAAAAATGGTTGGCACTGCTGTAAATTATGTTTTTTTTTTTTTTTAAAGTTGACGATTTAGACTGAAGGCTCTATGTCAAATTTCATTAGGCTTCACAGACTTCATGTATGAGCGAAAAGTATACAACATAATCTACCATACTTTATGTTTGGGTTGGCCCCATGCAGTAGGATTCTTCCACCTATCAATCTTTTTTTTTTTATTTCGTGGAAAAGAAAATTCAAATTTAAAGATACCTCTAACAAGGCCGGGGGAGGGGGTCACATTCTCATATAGCTCTGACCCTCCCAGTCCTACGCTTTAGCGTATTATTTGTCATATCAGTTGATCTTTGTTTTTTAAGATTAAGACTTCAGATTCTTATGTTCTATTTCGTGGAAAACGGGAGTGGTAAATACAAATTCTCTGCTTACTCTTACATAGATGTGATTTTATTTGAGTAAAATTTGACCCTCACAGTCATAAGTCTTATAAGCACAATATTATGTTGTATATATTAACACACAACATAGATAAATATTTTCTTAAATATTGTTCATAAAAAAAAGTCTGGTTTTTTATCATAAAAAATAATCCAAACAAAACATGTAAAATATACGGCAATTAAAACTGTATTCAAGTGTAATATATAGCGATGGGTAATTCTTTTGCTTTATGAATTTATGGAAAACTTTCTTTGTATATCATTTTGCCTCCGGAGTTAAATTTCATTAATATTCATCAACTTGCAAATGAAGAAGAAAAATCCTAGGGATTTGTCCCTCATTCTTTTCCGTAGAATTGCCGTTTCAATTCACTTAATTCTGTAATGTTTTACGCATCGTTATTGTCTTTCAATTTAACATAAAACGATCTAATATTTGTACTATATGCGAAGTCAACACCAAAAATCTTCAACTCTGCACAAGTATATGTCATCCTATCATTGTTTTATTTTGACTTTACGTTCTGTTTTTATAACTTAACATTTTACTGTTTCAAGTCAAGACCAAACTGCTTCAAATTTACATCGTGTAGTTTCAAGTCAACACATTGTATGATAAGCCTCTCGTGACGTCATAATGATATAACATCGTGCTATCTTAGCTCAACAACACGTACTTTCAACTGTACGTCGTGTAGTTTTGAATGAGCATATTGTATGGCAAGCCTATCGTGATATTATTATGATATAACATCGTGCTATCATAGCTCAACATCACATACTTTCAACTGTACGTTGTGTAGTTTTAAATGAGCATATATTATGGTAAGCCTATCGTGACATTCAAATGATATAACAACATGCTATCTCAGCTTAACATCACCTAGTTTCAACTGAAAGTCATGTTGTTTTAAATGAGCATATCGTGTGGTAAGCCTATCGTGACATTCTAATGATATAACAACGTGCTATCTTAGCTTAACATCACGTACTTTCATCTGTACGTGGTGTAATTTTAAATGAGCAAATTGTATAATAAGCCTATCGTGACATTATAATGATATAACCGTACTATCTTAGCTGAACAACACGTACTTTCAACTGTACGTCGTGTAGTTATAAATTTGCATATTGTATGGCAAGCCTATCGTGATATTATTATGATATAAGATATTGCTATCATAGCTCAACATCACGTACTTTCATCTGTACGTCGTGTAGTTTTAAACGAGCATATCGTGTGGTAAGCCTATCGTGACATTCTAATGATAAAACAACGTGCTATCTTAGCCAAACATCACGTACTTTCAACTGTACGTTGTCTAGTTTTAAATGAGTAAATTGTATAATAAGCATATTATGACATTATAATGATATAACATCGTGCTATCGTAGCTTAGCATTACAAAATTTCAACTGTACGTCGTGTAGGTTCAAGTGAGCATCTTAGCTTAACACGTTGCATCGTGTTGTTTTAAGTCAACCAATTATATGGTAAGCCTTTCGTTTCAATATAGTGGTGTAGCATCGTGTTATCTCAACTTAACATCATGTACTTTCAACTGTGCATCATGGTGTTTTAAATCAACAGATTGTATGATAGACCTATCGTAATATCACAATGATATAACATCGTACTATCTCAGCTCAACATTTATTAATAACAAGTCAGCACCATATATTTTAGCTATTCAATTTATTTGTTATCATAGCTATCGAAGTGGATGACTGAGCAGTATCCATCTGCAAGCTAACATCATGCAACGTCAACTTCACATCATGTACTTTAAACCCAACGTTACGTGTGTTTGGCATATCATCACAACATCGTGACTTATCATTATACTATCACGACTAAAGCACTTGTCATTGCAAGTCAACATTGCGCAGATTCAACTTAGCATATTGTAATTTAGAGTTAGCATTTTGATGACTCAATTCAACATCACGCTGTCTTAACTTTACATTTTAAGCTTCAGCATAACGTTTTGAAAATCTCTAATATATGACAGCTGAGGCTTTCCATAGAACACGCTTCCACGAGACAAAGAGGAGGTCAATTTAGTATACAAGAATGATTTTACATGTAAAAATATAACAAAAGTATTATTATACTTTACGTTGAAATGCCAGATTTTGGTGCAGACCAATAAAAAATCAATGATATAAAGGACAATGAATTGAATTTAAATCAATAACTTTAAAGACAGGCTCAAGTTTAACTTTTCATCCTCAGACATTTTTCATAGATTGTCAACGTTAACAAGATACATCTTGCTTCTCTTTTGTTGTTTTTCTAATAACTGTTTTTTTTTCTATAACGTTGTTATATATACGACATCATAGTTAATTACTTTCAATTTACAATTTACAAGACAATAATGAAAGAACGGTTGACAATGTTTTCTCGGGTTAACAATCTGCTCTATCAACCTCTCAGCTATGTGTTTTTTGTAAAATTGTTTGCCTCCAGCGTGTTCCGTAATTATATTTATGAAGCTAACACGTTAACAAATCTGAATAGACTTATTATATTAATAATTTTGTTGTTGTTCAATCGTCTTGTTGACGTGTTTCGATGAACAGAAGCTCACTTATTTAAAATGCAAAAAAAAGTTGAGAAAAGGAGACACTAACACTTAAAATTGTTTTTCTTTCTTTTTGTTACTTTGATAATTTGGTGTTGATGACATGTCTTTGATACTTTTCAATAATTTATATAAAGCTTTATTTTGAAATGGATCTTTTAGAGTGATAATTCTACTAATATATTTTTAAAGGATATATATTGTCCTTTAGATGTCTGATGTTGTTGTTTTAAGTGTCGTTGGATCATGTCTCATAGCCTCAAATCTCTCACAACCTTTACTTATTTAATTGACCATGAACCTTGATACCTCTTGGACTATCAGACCCCGAGAGTATCATCAGCTCAGTAGTCAGTACTTTGGTATTGACATGATTAATAACAAACCTTTCTAAATTTGCCCGTTTATTAATTTTGAAATTATAAAGAAACTAAGGTTTCAACTCCCTCAGGCAAAGTTGGCCCTTTCAATCGATATTTTATAGTGTGTCTTTTTATGTTGTGATGTTACACTATTGTTTCAGGTAGGGTGAAGGTTGGCGCCTATTAAAACGTTCAAACCTGCTGCATATGTTTGCATCTGTCCATAGTCAGGAACCTGATGTTCAGTTGTTGTCGTTTGTTGATGTGGTTCATAATTGTTTCTCGTTTCTCGATTTTTATATAGATTTGACCGTTGGTTTTCCTGTTTGAATGGTTTTACACTAGTCATTTTGGGGGCCCTTTATAGCTTGCTGTTCGGTGTGAGCCAAGGCTCCGTGTTGAAGGCCGTATATTGGCCTATAATGGTTTACTTTTACAAATTGTGACTTAGATAGAGAGTTGTCGTATTGGCACTCATACCACATCTTTTTATATCTACTTAGAAGGATTTTGCTATTATTTTAGGTCATTATTGATTATATAGCTCTTCAATTGTTTCGGATTTATACATCCTTGGCTTTCAAATATTCGTCTTTGAGTGTTCCTGATGAAGGTAAATCCAGTAAAGCGCTTCGAACGCATTAAATTTATAACGTGCTGTTTTCATTTTTTAATGTTATAGTTTCAGTCATATAATTATAGATAGCCTTTTGGGAGTAATTTTAGCGTCAACCACTGTTAGTGGGTCTTCTTCATAGCCGGTTGGAATATTTTAGGATTAAGCATTTGTATATGGCATCTTCATAATTAAGTCATGCTATGATAGATCGTACATTGTTACATTTGGAGAAGGATCTGCTTACCCTTCCGGAGCACCTGATATCACCCCCAGTTTTTTGGTGAGGTTCGTGTTGCGTAGTCTATAGTTTTCTATGTTGTGTTTTGTGTACTGTTGTTTGCCTGTTTGCTTTTTCTTTTTTAGCCATGGCGTTATCAGTTTATCATCGACCTATGAGTTTGAATGTCCCTTTGGTATCTTTCGCCTCTTTTTTGTTACACATGAGATACGAACACATGATATCCTTTGAGTGGGTAATTTCAGTGCTCGGAATTAAGTTCAATTGGATAATTTCGATGCAATTACTTGTTCAATTCGAAAACAGATTATTTGTGCAAAAAGATTATTAAAACGTTCCATATTAGTAAAAGAACGGCTACCAAGTGCGCGCAGTTAGAACCATTGACATAACGTCTATTGCAATCACATAGCTTTACAAACATGTTATTGATCAAAGAGCTTAGCTGTTTTTATAACTTCTATCTAGGTGTATTTGTTACTTATTCAGTGTGGATCTTAAAAGGTAAAATGTGTCGCGTCCTGGAACACGAAACGGTTATCTGCGTTAACCATTTTTATAGATAATGCACCATATAATAACAAGATTAAAACTATCAATGTAGAATCAGAAATTATAGAAGTGTGAAATATTGAAAGTCCAAAGTTTGGATATTATCCGAAAATGTAAATGTTTTAAATTGTCACCAATATATCTTTTTGAAAGTTCTAGTAAATATCCCTTTTAATATTTTGTTGAATTAATTGTTTCGCTTTAGTAAGTGATTTATGTAAAAACAAAATAATAAGAAGATCGACATCCGCTTGTTCTATATTCTTGTCAAAGTAGAAAAACATATGACAATATAATATTGTCTTATCGTTTTTTTCACGCATCTTAAATAGGAAATTAAATTAAACATGTTTAAACCCGCCACATTCTATATGTGCCTGTCCCAAGTCAGGAGCCTGTAATTGAGTGGTTGTCGTTTATTGCTGTTTCTCATATTTGTTTCTCTTTTAATATTTTGTAGTTTTTTTCTTGTGTTGTTCCAATACATCAAAGATCGAGGCTACACCAACAATTGATAGAAAGAGCACATATTTAGATTTTAGATGTCATCTTTTGAACCATTTGTCCAACCTTAACAAAACTGAGCTTGAGATTACCACTAATGGAAGCAAACCCTAATTATCTTTAGTCAATAGGTTAAAGTTGAAGTTACAGATTCAATAAATGCACAGAATGTTTTGGAAAACAATTGTTTTTTGACAATTTCGTTTGAGCCAAAACAGTAAAGCTTTGTTTATGTTTGATGGACAAGACACCCTGATATAAAAAAAACCTGTTTATTATTATATCAAAGATCAAGGCCACAATAACAATACTAAGATGGCAATTTGGTCAAATACTTCTCACACCATATGATATAAATGTCGGTATCTTTACTGTGTTCAATATACTCGACACACATATGGTTTTTCTACAACAGATATTTAAAGATGGTAACTCGTCTTATGCAACCATGGCACGTCTATCATGTTTCTATTTATATGAAATTGTAATCGTTAAATTCAACTAACTTTACAGTGAGAATTTATCTATTGTTACAAACTAGACAGAGAGAAAACTGGCATGTATTTAAACTGTTTAAGTGATGTTATGAATTGTATAGCACAGGTGTCCTCAAATGCAATGTCTAATACCCCTGGAAACAAAAATCTTTCCAAATTATTAATATATTTTTTATATCAGATATCAAAACCGGACCTCAGAGGATGTGTTACAGTACATACAACCCAAGTCTTCCTCCTGCAATAGTATAACACACATTTGACTTTCCTGCACTTCACTTTAGTATTGTTCATTTTAAACTTAACTAGAACGGGTCCGTGACTGAATAAAAGTTCCTACATGTACGCCTTATTTTCAGCGTGGATTTTTAGTATTTGTATTGTCATTGATAAAGTCATGCTGATTATAAGGGGCACAGTTTTCTCTGCTTTCCAAATCTTTCTGTTTGAATCCCGCCAGATTTTCTTATTACAACCGGAAACTACTTGTAGATATATTTTTTTTAAGGTCAATGATTGAATTTAAAAATTTCAATCCCTGTATAATGACGAAGTTCAGATGTGATTATGATCCGTGTATAGCAAATCCCAAATACACCGTTTGGTGGTGCGCCTGACGGAGACGAAACATACAGATTAGATAACAGGTAACAGTTACTATTGGTATCGGTATCAGATTCGACCCAGAACTTGTTATTCATTGGTAATATCAATTATGTGGAAAACAAAAAGGCCTGGAATGATGTAATTTTTAATCAACACCATTGTCCTATATTAGTTATTTATAAAGTTGAATTCTTTGATTCGTCGTTTTACGTCATGCCGGCTAAGAAATTGGACCTCGTTATTTAAGTAGTATAGATGAAATATCAAAGAATTTAGTCCAACTTTATTCTATCAAATGGAATGGCCAATGTAGATAATATGTTGGTTTATAAAATCATATTTCATATCTATGAAAAACCACTCTGATTCAAACAAAAATAATTCTGCAATGATCATGAATCTTACTTTTTTATGGACAAAATATTTGTTACGATTTGAAGGACTAATCCATTCAGTGTTCATCTTTCTTTCGACTTCTTCCTTAAATCATGCGAGGCAGATTTAATGCAGGGGATCTTCATAAAGAAGAAAAAGCTAGTACTATCCTTTCAACTCCGCTGTCTTATATAAATGATGCACTCTCATTAGGAAAGAAAAATTTGGAGACTGTTTTGAACGCATATATCTCATCAAATTTAAAATTAAGGATACCTCAAATACATTTGTTCTACCGCATATCTAGGAACTGATAATGAGGGTTTGTTTGAGAACTACCTCCCTGGTAATATTATAATACAAAGCTTGCGATTCCTATCATTAATTTTTTTGATAGAAGGTTGCTGCTTACAAGGAAGATGATAAACCATGTTGTGTTCCTAGTTGTTACGTTGAAATCATCATTTTTAAAGTTTTAAGGACGCCGACATAAATTTGGTTACTGTTAGGGATTATCTGTGTCATAGATGACCACGAATATATTGCATTGTCGTACAGACAATCCCGTCCACTATTCATCGTCTTTCATATCATCGAAAGAAACTCTTCATCAAATATTTATTTGTGATTTGACACATAACGGGTTCCACTATTGGATCGGGGTCTGCTTATCCTTCGGAACCACTTTAGATGACCCCGATTCAGGATGGAGTTCTTGTTGCTCAGCTTTCATTTTCTCTGTTGTGTTTTCAAGACTGTGGTTTGTCCTATCGTCGTTTTTCCTTCATCCAGGGACGTATCGTCTTTCTTCCACTAATGATTTTGCAAAGTCCATTCGGTATCTTCTGTTTACAGTACATAATTGCAAAATGGTCCCCCGTTCGACTATTCAAGATACATTAATATCTTGTAATAACGTGTCAACATAGGAACTCAAGTAAAGCCTGTTTTGGTGAGAGTTCTATTTTGCAGTTAATTCACATGAGAAATGAACCATCAGCTCTGATAGCTCCTTATATTAATAATATCAATTTTGTTGCACCGGATATGCAAATTATTTAAAAATCAAATATCTAATACAAACGTTAAAGAGCTGATAAACCCCCCCCCCCCCCCCCCCCCCAAAAAAAAAAAAGGAAAAACAAACCCTGGCAAGGAATTGGAGCTACGACGACGGAGATACATTATATTTATTAACTTTACATCAAATTAATGTCTGTATTTCTTAGACGGCTGTATTTCAATCCCCCCTGTTTGGTATCTTTCTTCATATTATGTAAAGTAGTGTTCTTATCCATTAAAGAATATATATGCCTATACTATCTAAAAAAGGAAAACAACACTTCATAAATTTCATGCGTCCGACTCGCTTAGCTGGATTTACCTTCACAATTCCTAATATTTGAAAGCCCAGAATGTATAAGAACAGAAACAGATGAAGAACTATATGACCAAAAAGTACATAAAGAATAGCCAAATCCATAAATGCCTTGGCCGAGGGAGTTGAATCCATAGTTTCTTAAAATTTACATTTACAAAAAAAAAATAAAAATATCTACTGTGATTACATTCGACATTGTACACCATGTTGCGATAAAAAAAGCGTTCGTGCAGTTATGCTACTTTACATTAGGAAGTTATTTTCTGATTTTGTATAATATTTGTAAGGCAAATAAAGAAAAGACTTATACAATGTATCGAGGCAATGCCAATTTAGACCTCAGAATCCGTAGTAATGTACTCTTTAATAGGCAAATAAAATCATACTATTCACATTTACATAAAAGGACAAAGGTATTGCCATAAATTAGAATACGTGGCATTATGTCACGAGGCGTAATTTTGTGAACATTATGTTGTTTAAATATATCTGATATAACAAAAGGGTCCGTAACAGACAGCCAAGGTTTTAGGTCTTTTTTGAAAAATGTAAAAAAAAAAAATAAATATCGCAGATTTCATGTCTTTTAAATCTGAAAAGGGGTAAGTCCATAAAACCTGACAAAGCTTAACGCTCGACTATATCAACTTACGTTATAAGTTTAGTTTATCAGGAAACTATTGCATGATCACTTATATTTCAGTATATAATATTGACATCTGATGCTAAGTGTAAACCTCTTAAATGACTGAATGTCTGTTACTTATTCTGCAATACTCTAGTATAATAATTACTGAAGACACTGCTTTACAAGACTATCATCTGCTTATTATTAACATTTGTATAGTTGACTGGATTTATATTTATATACATATACTACTATGAATATCACCTATGTTATACCTTCGGGCACATGATGGAATATAAAATAATCTATTATATATATAATTAATGGTATCAAACAAGTTTAATTGAATCTCGAAGCATATAACGATTTCATTTGTTGTTGGGTAGATTAAGAAGCACATTCATAATAATTAAGTTTAGGATTTACATTTCTTACTTTTCAATGGTGATTAATTACTGTATCATAAAAAGATTGCCTCCTGTTATACATATGGAAGAATAATATAAAGCAAAGTAAAAAAGTTATAATGTCGTATATGGATAATATTGATTTCTTTTATGTTGACAAAGATCATTATTTACTGGATGTTTACAAAGCAGGTTCTGTTATATCGTATATGTCAATGCTGCCTAACATTGTTGTATTTTGTATAATGTTTCGCAAATCTTTGCTTTCGCCTACCACCATTCTGATGCAAGGTTTAGCTGCAGCTGACTTTTTAACGGCGTTTTCAAGCTACGGATTTGAACCAATATTCCAGTCACAATATCATTGTGAAAATACAATAGAATTTCCGTCCTGTAGGTTACCATACCCGTATTGTTCTATTGCTCGTCATCTCTCGATATTATCTTTTACATTCCACAATGTATCCTACATGATCACAACATGCATCGGCATACAGAAGGTCATAGCCATTCTCTTTCCAATTTGGACAAGAAATCAGTTGACCAAAAAAAAAGCTTTAATTTGTTGCGTCTTGTGCTTTATAATGTGCATTACTATTAGCATTCCTCGACATTTTAGCTATTTAAATCACACAGGCAATCAGCCAGGCTACCAATTGATACCGGTATGTGTTGGTGTTTCCGAAGGCGACGGGGTAGCTGAATATTCCTCTTTATATTACCTGATGATACAGACCATTCTCATGACGTGTTGTTGCCTGTTCATGCTACTGTCTGCAGTATTTATTAGCTACAAAGTGATCACCAACAAATTTCGGGGTCGGATAACAAAACAAAGAACATCAAGGAAAGAAAGAAGATCAATTATAATGGTATTTTTAGTTTTGGTGCTATTCCTCGTGACAGAAGTTCCCAAAGTAATTTTGTACTTTTGGTGGTGTTACAGCTTCATCAGTGGTTTATTTCCCAAACAGTCTATTTCTATGTGGCTCGTCAAACGTTATGATATTACGATGTCAATCTCACTCGCAATGTATTCAAATACAATGAATGGTGATCTCACAATCTTTATTTTCCTCGTGGAAGGAATTAAATTATTTACAATTATAGGATGTATATCCAACTTCATCATTTATATCGCTATGTCAACCAAAATGAGAAATGAAATAATTCTGATTTTCAAAACAATAACTAACCGCTGTGCGTATGCAAAAGAACGAATCAAATAACACCGGCGTAATATGAGATTGGAATAAAGAAGGTACAAGAAACAGGACATAAAATTCAACATGTATGGACCAGTAACCACGTACAAATGTTGAAAATAAATTTGACAACCGTTTAGCAAACAAGACGAAAATGAATGACAAACAAATCAACCGACAAATCACAGCCTGAAAAATTGTTCATCACCCATTTAGACGTTCTTGTTATGGCAGTAATGCAATACAAAGTTTATTCGTTTGTCAAATGTACTGCAGTTTGTCGGAAATGTATATTTGAACTAGTATTGTAGCCATGGTCTACCCAAGATGGTATATAGAATTCTCAATAAAATTAACAAATAGACTCCGTGTGACCTTGGTCACTGATCTTAACTATCATCTATAATAGGCATTCAGAGAATAAGTGTAAACTGGTGAACTTTTAAGTTTGCGTATTATCAGATTTCATGTTACTGTTCGGGTGGCGTTTACCTTTAATTTGCATGAGGACATCCTATTTTAAGACATGTGGGGTTATGATGATTGCAAATTGTAATTTGTAATTGTAGATATTTGAATGTTAAAACCTTTAATTTCAATGATCTGTTTTTAGAAATAAAAATAGTTCATACATTTTAATTTTGTGACTTGAACATCGTTGTTTTTTTGAAATTCGCAAGCATGTTTGTGGTATGGAATTTTTTATACGTGAGTATTCCAAAATACAATTACGTTTCTCTGTTAGTTTTTAGTATATTGCATTACATGATTTAAAATCTTCAGAATTACCGTCCTTTATATCACCAATAGTAATATTTGACTCTTTGAAAAAGAAGAATTAAATAAAGATCTACCTTCAAATGAAATATTTGAGTAATCATCGCATTTTCATTACATCATTTTTGCTTGACATAGCCTGTGTGATATCTGTCAACTTTTACCACGATTTGCAATAATATGGGAGTGGTTTGATATGAAGACCTAAAAGGTCAGCACATCTACAAAGAAAAAGTTTATTACCAAATTTGTTATCATATATTTTTAACCAAAATCCAAAATTTACCTACTACATTGCAATTGCAACTAGTTATTCGCGTGTGTAATATAATTTATAACGATTTGATATATTTACTTTATATCCATCTATTGGAATTGTTCATGACATTGTTCCCCCTTGTATTTACATTATAAACAACATACCCATCGATCTACTTGATTCGCTTTACCATCAAAATGCCCATGAATTCATTATTAACTTATCCAATATGTTTTTGTATTTTTTTTTTAGATATACCTTTTATTTCTAACTCATAACCACATAAGGAAATAATTTAAATTCAAAGACTTTTGATTTAATAAAGTTAAATCATCTTACTTTAATTCTAAAAATTTGTCACAATGTATAAAAAGTGCAATGTAAATCATTTGACATTTACAATTTGGTAACACGTTAAAAAATTCTGTCATAATTTTTTGCAGAAAAGATTTAAAGGCGTTTTAAACATATTCCTGGTATAGAATAAATATATTCAGGAGAACTTTACCTAAAGAAAAACCGACCCATAATTGTATGGTTAGTATGACTGAAAGATTAGCAAAAAATATTTCGTTTGCAAAAGCTAAATCAGTTATCTCATAGATTAAATATTAATTAAGTTAGATAATCAATAAAAAAATGTAATACTATGCCTATTCCGCCGGTTCCTTTGTTACTTATAGAAATAACAAACATACTTTGTATAAATAATTCATTCACGCTCATCTTTAGCACGTGGCAAAGCTAATTTGCCCATTCAAGGAAACTCATATTTTTTTTATCTATAAACCTGCTATAGATAAATATCAAATAATGAGACAGACGCTGTGTTCCCTTCTCCGTCTATCAGATAAGAGAAATCACCATAACTATGTGTCATGAAGCGAACATGCATAGTAAAATTAGTCATCTTCACTTTAGCCTGTATTATGTATGTAAGAGTCAAGCGATGATTTCTCAATGGACTTCTTGTTATTTGATTATTGTTAATGCCAAATTGTCGTTTCCCTGTCTTGTAAAATATACTTCCGTCCTCAGTACAGATATGACAAAAACAACAACATATCAGAACAACAGCGCCCGCAATACATTTAAATGCAATAAATAAAAGCAAACAGTAGTATACCGCTGTCCAATAAGACCAAACCAACCAATCATTTCAAACAAGAATATACATTACCTTTGTAATGAAAAAAGATATAACACAAACCATATACATACGTTTTCCAATTTCGTTTCCAAAAGTATGTTTCAAAGAAGAAAATAACTCCTAGATAGAATACACTGTATACCTGTCTATAAAAAGCTACATGATAATTGAGTTTAAGATCCGATATTTATTTTGACATCACACGTGCATTTCTCATCCATGATAAAAATGGGCTGCAAAATAACGGTAGTTTCTCGATGTTAAAATTATATAAATTCATGAAGAACTTTACAACAAAAAGGTAAAATAAAAACAGAACGTATTGTAAGAACAAAAATAGGAGCGAGACCGGATACTATGACATGATAAGCGTCTACTGTATATGCAACTCTCGATATGCGAAGCAATACACACACTCTTGAAAAGACAACTATCGATACCTATTCTGGAATCTAAGGATCTAGAACCGCATGAAACAAAATATCGTAAGTCAATTGAAACTAAGACACATCGTATCGGTCAATACATCCGTGGTTTGACGGTCAAATCATATTGTGTCGTTTTTCTTCATGACTCTGTTTGAGAATATTTTAAGTCAGGAGTATATCCTATTTTATGCAGTCCAATAATTTGAATATACAAGAACGTAATGTATCAACTGAAATTTGAAAGCTCCATATGACGAAGCAGAAGGTGAAATGCTGCTGAGAAATAGAAAGCTGACGATCTGAAAGCTTTAATTAGCTGAAAATCGTTTATTTGTGTCAATATCCAAGCAGAGATCAACATATGGAGCATACATTCATGTATAAGATGAAATTATTAACTTGAAATAAATGGACTAATCGTAATTAGTATATCTGAAACATTAATCTAAAAACTTTGCAAGATTCGTTTTCTGTTTCCTTTAGGTACTCGTTTGTATGAATTCTGCTTAAAATAAGCACAAACACCATTTGGAAAGTGAATTAAGTATTGGAAATTTGAACACATTTCAGTGCAGACGACAGTTGAGATACCAGTGCACAAAAGTCAACAAATAAGTTGTCAATAGAAAATAACAGTAATTTGGTGAGATCATTTTCGATGTATTTTTTGTTTGAATCATGGTGATTCTTTTTCCAAATTAAGATTTTGCCTTATATGAAACAAGTAAATCGTAACTAAAATTTCGTCAAAGGTGATTATAGAATGAAAACTCACAACAGCGTACATACATAAAAATATATATTGTATAGGCGTAAACTGCTTAGGGGTTGCTACTTTCTGCAATAATGAATGTATTGAAACAAAAGTCGGCAGTTATAAAATGGGTCACAGATTTGATGAAAAGGGAAAACAAAAATATTGAATTAGTCGATAGCTGCTGAATTACTTCGTTTAACATCAGTACTAATTAAATGTATTTTATTGTAATATGAAGTTCTTTTTTCGCTTTTGAATCAAAGTCATGTTCTAATTCCAATAGAAAATGGATTGAACGTGATTGACGTCACAATTGAAATTGCAATACTGACAAATATAATGCCTATCCATGTTGAAATGAGCATAGAGCATGGCATGACAGAATTATTTTTTAATTAAAATTGACAATGCGAGTTTTCAAAGTTGACATAATGGTCCATTTAAAAAGGTTCTATTTTGCAAGTGTCTTCAAGTTTTCTCAATAATGCTTAAACGTTTACCCCCGGTTTTTGGTGGTGTTTGAGTTGCTTAGTCTTTAGTTTTCCATATTGTGTTTTGCGTATTGTTGTTTGTCGTTTATTTTTACATATTTAAATGGCATTACTAGTTTGTTTTCGACTTATGCGTTTGAATACTAGTAACCCTTTGGTATCTTTCGCCTCTCTTTCACATCTTTCAAACTGATAAACATATATGAAAGGTATATACTACTCCAAGAAAGTTCCATTGAGGTTAATGGGGGTAAAACTTTAAGAGCTCATATCTTTTTAGAAAATACTCAAACTGATAAGACATTAACAGCATTCCTGTTTATGTCCTTTCACTAAATAATTCGAAGTATGTTGACTATGTTGAATTCATCTTTCTCATCGAACTCGAAATAAAGGATACATCAGATACAATTAATTCTGCCTCATATCTTTACTTACATCTAGAAAACGACAATGAGGGTCGGTTGAAAACAAAATTTTACAACAAAAGAGAGGATTTCAGCTTCCTAATTGTGAACTTTCTTTTCTATAAAGGAACATTCCAGCAGCGCCTGCTATAAAGTATACATCTCCCAGTTGATACTATATTCTAGAGCTTGCATCTCCTATCATGATTTCCTTAATAGAGTGTTGCTGTTTACAGGAAAGCTATATATTGAACCAAGAGTTGCATGTGGTGACGTTGAAATAACCCTTTAAAAATTCTACGAACGCCATCACGAGTTGGTTGATCGTTATGGAATATCTGTTTCACAGATGACGACGGATATATTCCAACTGTTATAACCACAAACCCGTCCTCCTTTCCTTTTATGAGACCTACCGAATTAGACTTATCACCGGGTTAGTATTTACATTAGCAAATCGATGGGTGCCACATGTGGAGTAGGATCTGCTTACCCTTCCGAAGCACCTGCGCTCACCCCCGGTTTTTGGTGGGTTTGTGTTGCTTAGTCTTTAGTTTTTTCTTTTTGTTGTTATTCGTTTTTTTGTCATGACATTGTCAGTTGTTTTTCAACTGATGAGTTTGAATGTCCTTTGGTATCTTTTGCCTCTTTTTTAAATGATATTGAATTGAATACAAAAGAATTGAGTGTTATCCCGATTTTTAATAAAGAAATTAGCAGGGAAAATATTTATTTTTTGTTCATATGTAATCAATTATGACAACAGATTCACCACTTCGTCAATTGTGTGCGTTCTATGCATTTTTAAACTAGATCATTTGCAAAACAATAGGTTGCCAACAGTTTAACTGTTACAACTTCTTGTATATAACAATAATTTATTTAACATAATGAAAGCCCCCAATATGCTTTTACACTCAATGCTGCTATGTGTGAATTAAATAACAGGGGACTAAATGCCGACCTTACAGTCCCAAGCAGCACCGATAGTATTCATATATTTATCAATAGTTTGAAATAACCGGTATCCTTTTGCCTTCAGTCTAAATTCTTAATGATAGGTTGGGAATTCAGAATGATAGACATTAGTGAAATACATTTGCAAATTACATATACCTATGAATAACTCTTGTACTTAAACACGGGAGACATTGTAATCAATTATACAAATGTATATATGTGCAAATCACATATATAGCTGTAAATAATTTATAATTTAATATATACCACACATTAACACATGGGCTACATAGCTATTATTTATACATATGAATATATTAATCTTGCATTTGAATTTATTACAATTAAGGTGAACGAACCCATTTGTGGTAGTCATTTGTCTAGACAACCAATCTATAGACTTGTCATCAAGTCAACACATACTAGGTTTTTAGTGTTCCTTAATTTGCTATATACATGTATAGCAATTGTACTGTACTCTCTAGGTTTGTGTGATTCTATGGAACTGCATTTCACTTATAATCTAAGAGTAATTACTAAATAATTGTCTCATGGATTTATGGTAATGTCGCTTCTTCCGATTCACATATCAAAGAAAACATTCAATCCCAAAAGGAATTATGTCAAACCAAATAAAGAGTAGGTCAGTACATTTTGTAGGAAAAATGGACAGACATATACATAATTGGGTTATGTATTGTTTTTTAGTTTTTATTTGTCCACATATATTTGAACAGTGGCTTACCATGAACCATGAAACTGAGTTCAAGGTAAAATTAACCCAGTCAAACGAACAGGTGCAACTAACAATCTTTCTGTGCATTAAATTTTGTTACCTTATACTTATATTTTTGACAATGAACCTTATCACGAAAACTAAAAAATGAGGCTGAAAAATTTGTGTGAAGGACAGATGAACAATTTCAGGGAAACATGATAACTTAAAATTATTCTATACACCGAATATACATGTACAGTCCTTGGATGGTGTAAACTTCCCACTAACACCATACACCATCACTACATTCACCATACACCATACACCCTGTGCCATTTTACCATACACCTTACACCTTTGCACCATACACCTTACACATTGCACTATAATGCAATTTAATTTCAAAGAAAGCGTGCGACTACAACATTATCTATTTAAAAAAAAACGAATTTTGATCACAATATTGTAAATTAATGTATAAAATTAAAAATCAGTTCTTATCAATATTTTGCATAGTTTTAAATGTCGTAAACCATTTATTCACACCATTCCCGATTGCTCTTTACACCATTACACCATTCCATTTACACCATTCTCTTTACACCATACTGCATAGCACCATACACCTTCTGCCATTGCATCATTATGCCATACACCATTACACCATACACGTTTCTTTAGGAAGTTTACACCATCCAAGGGCTGTAGTTGACCAACGTGTACATGTTGTAGTAATCGGGAAACGGACCTTACCCTTGAAACGTAACGTTGACCATTGATTCAGGAAAAAAAAGGTAAAGACCAGGTAAGCTATATTGGACAGACATGTATCGTAACTGACAACGATTCTACATATCAACTATATTTATCATTTAATGCTGAAGGATTCTAAAATAATTACATGTAACAAAAACTTTGCAGCTTTAATCGTAAAGACGTTGCTGAACCACTAACAAAATCATCATGGACAAATTATATATGCCATACATCAACTTCAAGCTATACACTAGTAAACCAATTTTGATCTGAAAACGGCTATTTTGATCTGAACAGCTTTTAAAAGACTGAACAAGAAGTTGTTGCAGCATTTTCAGTTTTTCGGTTGGTTTGCAGACTATCCACTGCGGTAAATTCAATACTGTTCGACATTTTGCTTGAAGTCAATTAATTTCTGTACACATCAACATCATACTGAATTGTCTGGAATGCTACTAACCAGTACTGAATTGACAACAAGCGAACCGAAGAGAAAGACAGCAATGCATTATCGGTCAAGATGCAATAATATTGATTCATCGGCAATGTTGTACTTTTTAGCTATATTGGTAAAGACAGACCGGTAATAATATCGGCCAATATTACATTTTTTATTAAAAGAAGAAATCTACATTATATAGTTTATGCTATATTATAAGAATTAGTAATATTATCTAGCAGCTCTATCCTATTATCAAATGCCCAAAACAATAACTTACCAAAAGTACGCAAATCTTTTACAACTTGAGTGCTTAGAAGCTGCAATATTATACCTCCTTTATTCTATGTAACATTCCTTTATTACCAAGGAAGTCACCTTACACGTTTTAATAGCACAAAGAGCACATGGTTTGTGTGTCTTATTGACATTCGTTGAGTATGAAGTTTAAAATGTTGTGAACTAATATTATCATGAGCATTTTAGCATCTAAAGAAAGGAAAATTTCATTTTGTTACAAACCTGATTATTTTCACACATATTTGTTATTTGGAAATGTTGAGCTCATGCAGATCATTAAGAATGTCCCTAGCGACGGTTTGACCGGAATTCTTTGCAAAATGATTCGGATAGACTTTGTAAGATGTAACGATACCAGTTTAACATTGTGAACTATCACTTTCATCTTGTAAGCACTGAAGGGTGAGTTTCTGCTTATTACAAAGAGCATAAATATATAGATGGACATATGGATGGAAATAATAAAGGGCGTCGGGAAGGATTTCTACATTTCCGCAAAATGCATATGCACACATGTGTATATCGCATCTGAATTTTTAAGTATCCTTTGGGATTTTGATAAATCACTGATTTTTGAACAAACTGATTATATTTTCGTTGTTTGAAAAAAAAGAAAGATTGAATAACGGACACTACATAAAACCGGAGTTATCCTCAAGTGTTCAGGAAAGGGTATTCAATCCTTCGTATGTAAAAGTTTCATCCATATTTAATAAAACATACAACTAATAATTTGCTAGCATACAATCTTAACAGGATTTGTGATTTAATAATGCATAATGCAAACTTTATTAATTAAAATTTTGACCGAGATTTAACTGCTTTTAATCTCTAACACTTTTTATCTAAAACAACAGATGAATTTTGTCTGGTTTGTTGATATCAAAAGTAAAAAGTACTTCAAACAAAAGTAACTGATTTTAGTTTCGCCACAAATTTAGGAGCAATGTCATGTTACCAATCAATCATCAATCCTAAATGTAAATTAGTTGGACTTCGAAAAGCATATTTTACCATATATAACTGACACTATATCTAATCCTTTTTAGATTGTAGCAATATTATTTTCTGCTACAATGATTTGTCTTAACGTGGAAAAACATTATTATTATAAATAAAAAAAGATGTGGTATGAGTGCCAATGAGAAAACTCTCAATCCAAATTACAATGTATAAATTGTAAACAATTATAGGTCAATGCCTGTTTGTAGATGTACATTAAATGCAGTTTAAATTGGTGACAAAATTGCCTTTACCTTTAGATTATAAATTTGCTTTATTTGTGGCATATATATTTTGATCTTGCGAGACATATTTTGTTTTAGAGCGAGAGTTTGTGACGACCAGACAAAATAGATAGTATTTAGAGCACGATTTTTTGACGACCGGACAAAACATATAGTACAGATAATAACATTTTAGATGATACATATATAGATATATAATGAAGCCCTATGTTGTGTGAGTGCGTTAACAAAGAGGCTTTTGAACAATGTCATTTGCCTATATGTACTTAGTAATTCTTCAGACTTATATTTATACAAATTACAATTAGATGAATTGTTCATTGATCGTTCAACGACTATTTTTTTTTATTACATATTCTTGCTTTCAAATGCACAAAACAAAGTACGTGGGAGAAATCTAAGCTTATAAAATAATTTGAACGATTCTTACTGAATTTACTAAACGAGTTAAAAAGTCAACTCAGACTTCCCTGATTCGAATGTTTTTGTTCTATTTTAACGAATCCCAACTAATTTGAATCCATAATTGACGCCAATCAATTATCTGAATCATTTTAACAATTTCAATCAATTCAGCTTCACTATTTTAAAAATAACAATTCTGACTTAGCTATTTCAAACGATGATAACAACAATACCATCGATTTTATATCGTTTAAGAATTTGTTTCATAATCTATTTCAATTAACAATGTTAAAATACCAAAACAATAATGACTGAATCTGAATGTGGTGTTTAAAGATAAAAACGTTTCGATCGAGAAAATAAATTTTCATCAATATCAAACTTCAACATAGTAAAACAGAAAAAAAAAACACAATCTGAAGAGCAGAACCTATTGAGACATTAAAGGTAATTATCCAATAGGACCAAAAGTACATGCATGTAGATGCACGTCTCCTACTTTAAACGTCAAGCATAGATACAAAAATCTATACTGTGTAGTAATGAGTATTAGAATAAAATTCAAATGTATTTAACATTTTGATTACATGAATTCTAAAGGCAAGTCTTTCATGTACAAGCTAGAACATATTTGTTCTACAACAGAAGCTTAGTTTGAAGATATCTTCAAATGAATAGTATTGCAAATTTTGCCTTTTCCTAGAAAAAATTAGATGACAGCTTCCTGAGTTGCAACAAGCGCTACATTATGTACCATTTGAATGCAGTAATAGATATACAAGGTCTGTTTAATATTAATCTGAAGAATAAACTGTAAATCACAAAAGCCCTAGTATTTGGTTTTAATTTGAGGACTAAATATTTTGTTTACCAGGTTTAAATGCAATGACTGATCAGGTAGTAGCATGAAACATGTCTATATAGCTAGGTATAGTAACATGTCTTCTTGCAGACGTTAACGCTGTGCTAACTTATTGCTTGTTAAAAGTCATATTGTAGAGCAGGTAATATCAGTATAATATAACAACGGCTTTGGTCTACAGCCTACTTGATGAAGAAAGAGACTTGATCAGAGATGTTGTAAAAATTGAAATACATTCTTGTGTAACTTCGATGACAATGAAAATAAATAGTCAGCCTTTTGGCTGGTATTATGGATACTTCCTTATGCGGTTAATTCGAACACAACCACAACAAAAGATATATTATATGACGGAAGCAATACATAAAGGGTAATATGCATTAATGTTTTTCATTTTTATAAATTTACTGTTTGCAAAAATATGAATTATTCTAAATACTTAGGATTTTCTTATCCCAGACATATAACCTTAACCGTATTTGGCACTACTTTTTGGAACTTTTGGTCCTCAATGCTCTTCAACTTTGTACTTGTTTTGGCTTTCGAACTTTTTTGATCTGAACGTCACTGGTTAGTCTTGTATGGACGAAACGCGCGTCTTGCGTATTAAATTTTAAACCTGGTACCTTTTGTTAGCTATTATTCGTATGTTTCTCTGTCCTATATGTTCTCCCATTTATTTGTATTGTAGTGCTGTCATGTAATGTTTTCATTTTAATGTTATATTTAACATTGCCATAAAAGCGGGAGGTTTGGCTAGCCACAAAACTAGGTTCAACTCACCATTTTTTTCTTAAAATGTCCTGTACTAAGTCAGGAAAATGGCCATTGTTATATTATAGTTCGTTTCTGTGTGTGTTACATTTCAATGTTGTGTTTCTGTTGTGTCGTAGTTCTCCTCTTATATTTGATGTGTTTCCCTCAGTTTTGGTTTGTAACCCAGATTTGCTTTTTTCTCAATCGATTTATAAATTTCGAACAGCGGTATACTACTGTTGCTTTTATTTACTTGTACTCGTGTTTGTATTATTTTTACATGGTCGTTATAGAGTTAAAGATTTTTGTATTAAATTATATGACGCTCAATATGTAACCTTCACAAACCAGTTTCAATCCACCATTTTCTACATAAGAAAATGCCTGTACCAAGTCAGGAATATGACAGTTGTTATCCATTCGTTTGATGTGTTTGTTTTTTTTTTTATTTTGCCATTTGATTGGGGACTTTTCTTTTTGAATTTTCCTCGGAGTTCAGTATTTTGTGATTTTTTTTTCACAATACCACTGATAGAAATTAAGTAGGGAGGATGACGATCTATTAATCGAAGTAGTTGAACCTAACTTCAAGTTCACATGTCTTTTAAATCCAGTAACCTTATCGGTGAATGTCTTTTGTTACATTTTATGTGTTCTTGTTGTATTTGGGAATTGTGGTTTTAATGGCAGATCTTTGATAGTCATTCTTATTTTTTTCACTTTAAAAAGTCTAAGGGCGATTAAAAGCTTGACAACCACATGTTAACCAGATGTCTTCTGGGGCATATATAATATGAAATAGTGAAGATCAATCCTACGTTATTTTGTTCAAAAATCACGATGAAAGTTATAATATTTCTAAAATAGTTAGATCAAATAATTTGCTATTAGCTGTCTACTTTTTCTAATTACAAATCTCATTAATCTGTTATTTGCAACATAGTACATTAACTATTGTAGCAATCCATGATCGATACCTAAACTGTTTGGGAATCCCCTCGCACACCTATATATCATTTGTCCCGCTCGATCTTTAACCGTTTGATTTATGGAATTTTTTAACATATATTCTTATACACGAATATCCTAAAATATAAAACAATCTTACTCTATAAATATTGAATTTAATAGATATCGACTGGGATCACTTTGACATCTTTGAATACAGTAATATCGCAACTATATAAAAAAGCGACTTCTCAAATACTTTTTTCCTTTCAAGAAAGTATGGTAAACGTTCGGTATTTTACAACTGTTTAAATACCTTAAGCATACTGAATATGTACGGAAGAGACCAACTTATATTCTAAATTAATAATGTAATGTAAATTATCGTCTACTTCTTCTCCGTATAGAGGCCTCGGTGGCCGCGTGTTTTGAGTAGTTTAACTACTGTATCAATAGCATGTAAACACTGATGCTGTAAGTTTGAACCCCGCACGTGGCAGGTGCGCTCAACTCAAATCTTATTTGACAAGGACTGTCAGATTTCCTACCTAAAGTCGGTGGTTCTCTCCGGGCACTCCGGCGTCCTCCACCAAAAATACTGACCGCAACGAAATAGATAATAGTGCTGATAGTGGCGTTAAACACCAATCAGTCAATCAATCAATCAATCGATCGATCTTCTCCGTTTACTGTTTCTTATGTTCGGAAGGTGTAACTTGTTCTTGTCAAAACGTCTTTTTAAAAATGTCCTACTTTGCTAATATTTCAAAGAAATTAATAAATGATTGAATTTTTTATCTACGGCATTTGGGTAACTGTAAGGTGATTAGTTTTTCTACTGATACCCCAATAAAGTAAATGTATTTTATTTCAAAGGAAGAACAATTTATACACAATCTTCATGCAGAAAAGAATAAAACATATTCAGCAAAATTCTTCAATTTCACTTTCAGAGTTTTGAAATATTTCCTTACACGGAGTAATCCTATTCTTGGTGAGTACTTTCATCTTCATATATATTTATGAGCTTAGAAATAAGTTGTCTCAAGGTTCAAGCAAAACTGTTTTGTTTTCAAATCGTTCTCTTGAAATAAATGCTAACATGTTGATTGCAGTTTTCCAATTGTTGCTTTCCAAGTAATTGGAAGTAACATACCATCTCCCTAAGCCTATTGCGTTTTCGTATTTCAGATACACTTCTACGTTGAAATGAACTATCATCGATATTGGCATATTTATGAGTTAATTGTTTACAAAACTTTGTGTTTGAAATACTAAGGATTTTCTGACCAAGGAATATATTACCTTTACTGTATTTTGCAAAACCTTTCAGAATTTGTGGACCTCAATGCTTATTAACTATCAAACTTTATTTGGCATTTAAACTTTTTCATTCGAAAGTCACTGACGAGTCTTGTGACGATTCAACGCGCGTCTAGCGTACAAAATTATAAGTCTGATATCTTTGGTCAGTTTCTTCATACTATGGCTTGTTCTGTTTATGGCGATTCAACCAGCAGGAGGATTTAATTAACTAAACAAAGTATTTCATCAAGATTATTTTGAATAATGAATACAATTTTTCCTTTACAAGATTTATAGTTGTCATCACGAATAGTTTGACTGCTACTTACAGTATAAGAACGGAAGTGTACATTGTTATGTTTCGTATGTTCGCTAAGTCAGGATACTTTTACAGAATAGTGTCTATTCGTACAGATTGTTATCAATTCAGTGTATAATTGTTTAAAATGCTCAAATTTTTTTCTTTGTTGTTTTCTTATTTGTTGACCTTTTTTCGAATGAAAGTACCCATTGCAAGAAACAAAACGTAATGTTAAGAGAATTTTAGTAAAGTCATTTGGCAGGAGTGAGAAGAAACAGAAAAAATATGTGAAAACAGAAGACAGTTAACGAAGTAAAATCAAGGTTTATCGTATATGAAAGAAAAATTGAGTTTTATTTTTTACCAATGTCAAGGCGATAATTGTGTTATGTCTGAACTGTAACTTCAATCTTCTGAATGATGGCGTCACCTGAAATTGAAGAGCGTGTAACAAAATAAATGACAACATTTAATTTACTTATCAAATTCTTGTCGATGTTCTCAAATTGTAACTTAATGAAGTGATAAGGAAGTATTTTATGTCCAATATATCAAAGTTACAGCAATTGCGTGCATTTTGTACGGAAAACCTTTCATCCATTTAGAAATGTTAGAGGCTAGTTTATAAACCTAAATTCAACATATTCTTTCCTTTTGAAGATGGAATACCTAATTTAATCAAAAGAAATATGAAAATGTCTATTAGTAAATAGTTAAAAAGCTTATATATATGTAATACTCTCAAACGTGTCCATCCCCTCAAACGTGTCCGATCCCCCCCAAACGTGTCTATTTCGACCAAACGGGTCCTTAAAAACCCAAATCGTCCAAAAGGGTCCACCTTAAAACGCCTGAACATCTCAAAACTGTTAGCGCTATTATTTCCTTAGTGATGTAAATAACGTTTACGGCATTTCTGTAATAGAAGTCGCAATTGAAGATGTCGGGTTTTGATTGGACTCTAAAATAGGATTTAAGTCGCTATCAAAGGACATAAATGTTGTGTTTTGGGCACAATTACCGGAAATTGAAACAGTAACAGAGTTGAAAGAAGAAAGTATATTAGCACTAGTTTGAACAACGCCGAATTTTTTATGTTTAGCATAACTGCAAGTTTGATTTGTAACATATAGATTAACTCTTGACTTTTGTTTGCTTACTGTCCAGTGGCAAACATTTCATGGATATTTTAAGGTGTCATTCCACCATTGATATTCCCCTATTAGTCTTTGTTAAATTTGCACTTTTCAAAAAATTGTGCAGACGTTACATTTGTTTCATTTAAAGAAATACTTGGCATGAGTAAAGTTTTATCCTGTTTCTTACAATAGACAAAATTTCACATAACGTTTCATTGCATATAAGAAAATAACCATCACTGAAAGTTAACCAATCAAATGTTCACCCTTTTTCTATCTGTGTACAAGCTTTAGTAACCATGTAACCTCAAGTTTCTAAAATATTCTATAGAAACACCAAATGAAAACATAAAAGTGCTTTGAAATACCCAAGATATATGTCTATGACACAGAAATGTTTTACTGCAATGAAATGTAGAATTAATTTCCTACAACTGTCAAATTCAAGGATATATTTTTTTTACCCATTTTCATATGCAACCGGATGTGACGTACAATGATTTGGTGGTATTACACCTTAAGTGAACGTAAATATTACAATTAATTAGTTTTATACAGTGAAATTTATCGTTTACTCAGTGAATTCTTTTGTACTATATATACTCCGGTGATGTCTAACTATATGCAAATTAATGATGTATGAGGATATTACACGGATTTTGTATGAGCTCTTCAAAGTATGTACTGGTATTAAGTTTTTAGTTTTAAAATGTTTTGGGTTCGAGCATCACTAAAGAGACATAAACAAGAGGAATAAATTTGCATGTATCGTTAGCATCCCTGATACTTACCTTATGACTCATAATCGTAAAGCACATACAGGTATTGGCAAAATACATTACAAACCGTATGCGTAAATTCCGTTACAGATAATGCATATTTTAAGGGTTTTCTTGTCGTATAACACACCGAAGGGTGTCAGGATTGGTCAAATGAAAAACCGACCGTAGGGAGGTCTTTCTTTGGGCAATCATGACACCCCGAGCGGATTATCTGACTTTTATATACCTATATGGAGTTATTTTCTTTCAGAACGATAGGTCTTTCTTTTGAAGAATCAATCCGGACGATACCAAGTTTCAATGAAATTTGCTTCAAGGCATAAAATAATGACTATACACATTATTTTCCCTGATTAAAATGCAAACTATAATTTGCACGACTTTGCCCCCAGCAGAGCTATAGAAAACAGTACATTGACGGGTGTTATATGGACACTTTTTATGAAGTTACACGGACACAGTTCGTTTTCGACTCAGCATCTCTGTTGCATCTTTCGCCTAACTTTTATGATACACAAATAAAAAAAAATATAAATAAAGGCAGCAGTAGTATACCGCTGTTCGAAACTCATTAATCGATAGAGATAAAAACAAATCCGGGTTACAAACTAAAACTGAGGAAAACGCATCAAATATAAGAGGAGAACAACGACACAACAAAAACACAACATTAAAATGTAACACTCACAGAAACGACCTATAATATAACAATGGCCATTTCCCTGACTTGGCACAGGACATTTTAAGAAAAAATGGTGGGTTGAACCTGGTTTTGTGGCATGCCAAACCTCCCGCTTTTATGGCAACGTCAAACACAACACCAAAACGACAACATCACATGACAGGACCACAATACAAAAATAAATGGGAGAACATATAGGACAAAGAAACACACGAATAATAGCTAGCAGAAGTTAAAATTCAATACGCCAGACGTCCGTCTCGTCCACACAAGACCAACCAGTGACGCTCAGATAAGAAAAGTTTGAAAGCCAAAACAAGTACAAAGCTGAAGAGCACCGAGGACCAAAACTTCTAAAAAGTTGCGCCTAACACTGCCAGGATTTTCTGCCTGGGACAAGAACATCCTTATTATTTAGAATAATTTATAATTTTGCAAACAGTAAATTTTATGAAATGACTATATAATAGATATACATGATAAAACCAAAGTGGGGACTAACTACAGAATAAAAACGTAAACATTACATAAAACAACTTAATCCAACATATAAAAATCCACAGCCGAGTTAGCTAAAGCCTCAACGCACAAAGTGACGTCACATTTGAAATTCTAAAAAAGCACACAAAGTGACGTCACATATGAATTTGTAAAAATATTTCCCAAAAATAAGATAGGATTAGGATTGATTCAAGATTAGATTTGTAATACTGCCATTACATTTATTAATGACAATGAAAATTACAATACTTATTAATATCAAATTGTGGTAGTAATTAGATAATTAATTGTATTATCTAGCTATGTCGGTGTTTCTTCTGAATCAAACTGTAAACCAAATATATCGTATAAATTTCGTTGAACCAAACTAAAATCTAATAAATGAAGGGGGTGACTAATTATCTATACCATAACACACGAATATAACAGAAAATACGTTAAGACATTTGACATAATCCGACGAGAACAACAAATATAACATCAAAATTAAATACATGAATTTGGGATAGAAAGGTACCGTGGCACGTCTTATAGCAATGCGATTTCACACTCAGCAAAACAGTGACAATCGGGAATAAGTCACGTTAGGTAATTCAAAGATCAGACGACGTAATGACAAACCTCAATCTAACACGTGGTTAAAATGTCCTTAGTTAGTTTTGACAAAGACACATCGTATGGATCAACCAATTGGTGACGGTGTCCGTAAAATTTACGGAGTGTCATTTTTAATCTGTCCTCCTCATAACTTTGTTGAAGCAGTTTCTGCGTAAGGAGCACACTCCTGTATATAAAGTCCGTATAGTGTGAACAAGCACGAGAATAACGTATCAATTGAGATATGTAAACACCATACGAAGGAGCAGAGGGTATGTTACTACTGAGAAATGGGAAATTGATAATTTGGAAGTTGAAATCGTCCCGTTTATCATAGATTTTCGTGTGAAGTCGTCCATCTGTGTCAATATTGAGGAAAAGATCAAGGTATGAAGCAGTCCTTCTAGTATCAGTAGTATCCTTAATTTCAAGTTCACTGGGATATATGAGATGTAAGTATTGGCTGAAATATGGGTTATTCAATGATAGAACATCATCAATATATCGGAAAGTAAAATTAAAGAATTTCGCAAGGTGCTTTTTCTTTTTGTCTTTTAGAAGGTTCTGAATGAATTCTGCTTCATACGAGTACAAAAACAAATCGGCCAGTAGGGGTGCACAATTAGTTCCCATTGGAATACCGACTGTCTGTTGAAATATAAATCCTCCAAACTCAACAAATATATTGTCGATCAAAAAGTCCAGCATTTTGATAATATCATCTTCAGTATATTTTCTGGTAGATTCAGTGTGGTTTTTCACAAAATATGAATTATTTAAAGAAATTTGTATCTTCGATTCCCATTTTTATAGAAAAAGCTCTGTTTAATGAGATGGTGAAGTCGATCTTTCAACTGAGCATGGGGAATAGTAGTGTAAAGCGTAGAAAAATCAAAAGTTTTTATGTTGCTGCAAAATTGCAAAGATTGTGATCGAAGATTAAGCAGTAGATCTTTCGAATTTTTGAGAATCCACATCTGGTTAACACCACTGGTAGAATATATCTCATCACAATATTTTTGAAGCCCATCTTTAACTGTAGAAAGAATAGTAGTCAGTACTTTAGAAAGATGTTTAGTCGAACATTTTGATGACCAAGCTATGTATCGTTCTTTATATGGAGTTTTGTGTAGTTTTGGTATCCAGTATAATGATGGTAAATTTAACACGTGGTTACTGAATAAATGCATTTCCTTTTTTTTTTTTGTTTATCGTTAATTGTATCAAGATGATTTGGTTCTTAAAGGTTGTCTTATTAAGTTTACGAAGGACTTCGAATATAAATTGCTTTGCGATGAGTAGAAATGCACCTTTTCATTACAAATTATGTTTTTAATATTTGCAGTTTCTTCAATCTTGAAATTGCCACATACCACTACAGTAATACTGACAAGTGCTTTATTTCTTTCTTGTAGACATACTTTCAACAATATTACTTGTCTGTCAAAGTGATTCCAATGTTATATAATACACCCAATGCTTATTAGTGCTTAGTTTATGGCTAATGGTTTTCTGTGTACGTTATATCCATAATACAAGAAGTTGTAACTTTATTAAATCAAAATGATGCAGCAGAATTATCAAGCGGAAACATTCATTCATATGGTTTAAGGGTAATTACGTGTTGTATTATAGCCGTTCACAATTTAACTTGCTTAAGTATCTACCACAGGATATAAGGTTTTAATTTCCGGATAGGGTTCGTTTAGTCACGTAAAAAACTGGATTTTTTAATAATAGTTTGTTTACATTGTATTACTAAAAATAGTAGTTGATAAATATAGGAATTTAGGTCCTCAATGCTCTTCAACTGCGTACTTTATTTGGCCTTTTTAACTTTTTTTTATTCAAGCGGCACTGATGAGTCTTATGTAGACGAATTGTGTATCTGGATTACAAAATTTTAATCATGATATCTATGATGAGTTCATCTATAGACATTTATTTGAATGTTACGTTTGATTTATTGTTGGTGTTTCAGAAGTATTGGCTATATCGTTGCGGTCAATTTTTGAGTAGTTATTGTTGAAGGAAGCCAAAGTTCCATGAGAAAACCACCGACCGTTTGCGGGCAAATGCACTTGCCACTTGTGGGGTTTGAACTCACAACTGTTGTGATGACTAGCTAGTGATTAAGTAGATCAACAACTTAGACAACTTGGCCATCGATTCCTCTTTTATAAAGAACAGAACAACAAACACAAATTGAACACACACATACATCAATACGTTAATTTTTAACTGCTATTGAAATGTAAGAAAATAAAGAGAACACAGTCATCCTCTTCGAGTGTTCTAGATGAAGTTTTATTTGATATTTGACATTAAGCATGCTATCGATGGGTTGTTAGGTTACACATTTCTTCCTATTACCCCAGTGCCTTATTCCTAAATAACAATGTCCACTGTTATCCTACAATACCCTTCCCTTTCCCGAATGTGACTTACCGAATTAGACTATTTACCGGATTTGTAATAACATAAGCAACACGACGGGTGCCACATGTGGAGGAGGATCTGCTTACCCTTCCGGAGCACCTGAGATCACCCCCAGTTTTTGGTGGGGTTCGTGTTGCTTAGTCTTTAGTTTTCTATGTTGTGTCATCTGTACTATTATTTGTCTGTTTGTCTTTTTATTTTTGGCCATGGCGTTGTCAGTTTGTTTTCGATCTATGAGTTTGACTGTCCCTCTGGTATCTTTCGTCCCTCCTTTATCTATTTACTATATGTAATGTTAGCAATTTTCAGTCGGAATTTTCCTGCCAAACAAAATTCATTGCGATAATTTTCAAATTAATTCAAAGGTCATATGAAAAAAGTAAAATAACAAAAATACCGAACTCCAAGGAAATTTCAAATCGGAAAGTCCTTTATCAAATGGCAAAATCAAAAGCTCAAACACATTAAACGAATTGAAAACAACTGTCATATTCCTGACTTGGTACAGGCATTTCCTTATGTAGAATTTTGTAAAAAACTAGACAAACCGTGTGTCTAAAAAGTCTTTTTTACCTGTCTCTTCTGTCATAATAATAGTTTTATCAGTTTAAAGGTTATCAGAATCAGAAATTGATGATAAAAAGAATATGTCCAGTGTATTGTAGTTACCTGTGCGTTCTTTGTTGTTCATGAGCTATTGTTTATTTTCGGATTTTTTCACATATATAAGCACGGTGTTAATGAAAAACCGTGTGTTGGTCATGCTCATTTTCATTTCATTCTGTGAATTATTTTGTTACTGTGGTCAAGATGTGTCATTTTTTGATTGGTTGTCTCCTCCAATGTAAAAGAAGGGGCAAAAGATACCAAATGACATTGCCATAGGTCGAAAATAAAACTAACAACATCATGGCAAAAAGCGCAAAAGGTCCAAAAGAAAAACAGCAGTATACAAAACATAACATCAAAAAATAAAGACTGAGGAACACGAGCCCCACAAAAAACAGGGGTGACAGAAGGGTAAGCAGATTCTGCTTTACATGTGACATCCGCCGTAATGCGCATATAAGCGCAAACCCAGTGATATGTTTAATTCGGTTGGTCAGATTCGGTGAAAAGAGGACGGGATTGTGGTTCCGACTTTTGAAACATATCCATCGTCATCTGTGAAATAGATATTCAATAACGGTCAACCAACTTATGATTGTATTCGTACAATTTCCGAAGGGATGATTTCACCTTCACCACTTAGAACTATTGGTTTAATAGCTTTCATTTTAGCAGCAACTTTATATCAAAGAATTCATGATAGAAAATACAAGCTCTTGAATATCGTATCAAATGGGAGATATGAACTCCATATGCAGGTGCTGCTGGAATGTTTCTAAATAGAAATGGAAAGTTGTTAATTGAGAAACTGAAATCATCTCTTTTGTCGTAAACTTTTGTTCCCAATCGACTCTTATTGTCAATTATATATGTAAGCCAATATATGATGCAGACTTAACTGTATCTGTTATATACGTTATTTCATGTTCGATGGGATACTTGCGCTCAACATAGTCACCAAACTTTATTAGTGAGAGGAAATCATCTATATAGTGGAAAATGAAGTTCAAGGATAATACTAACATCTGTTTATTCTTTCTATGAAGCTCATGTATGATGTCAGCCTCATGTGAATAAAGGAACAAATAAGCAAGAAGAGGAGCACAGTCGATTGTTTGTTGAAAAACACGTCCTCCAAGCGAAACAAATATGATGTCTATCAAGAAATCGAGCATCTTGAAAATGTCAATAAACTACATTTCCCAGTTAACGATCTGCTTGTATTTACCACATATGTTACCACTTTTAATCAATGTACAAATCATATTATACGTGGTAAATGAGTGAACCAATCTCCTAACTTGTTATTGTATTCTCTAGTATCTAGGTAGATTGTTTGTTTAAGGTCATCTTGTTAGGTTAAACAATGACTTAAAATATAAATTGCTTTGCGATGAGTACCGATGCACCTTTTCATTACCAATTCTGTTTTGAATATTTGCAGTTTAATGAAACTTGAAATTGCCATATTGCACTGAAGAAATGTTGAAAAGTTGTTTTAATTCTTCCTCACAACCATACTTTCAACTATTATAACTTGTCTGTCAAAGTGAAGCAAATGTTACATAATGCAACTTAATGCTTATTAGTTCCTAGTTTATTGCTAATGTTTTTTCAGTGTATGTTATCTTACAGGCATAATTTTCTCCTGAATACTTGGAGATGTGACTTTATATAATTAAAATGATACAGCATAAACATTGTCAATTATCCAGCAGAAAAATTTATGCATTTGATTTAAGGATAGAAACGTATAGCTTGACTATAGCCGTTCACACTTTAAGTATTTACCGCAGGTAATAAGGTTCCCTTTAAGAAAATAGTATTGGCTTAGCGTCATTTTTTTCCAATGTTTATTGTTGGAGGAAGCCTTAGTTCACGCAGACAAATCACCGACCTTCAGCACAAAAATTGACAATCTTAATCAATTAAGATTTCACTGGAACACACTTGTCACCGAACCCACACCGCAGTTTTGACTTGCTTGGGATTTAGTATATATATCTTTATTCTATTAAACTAAAGTACAATGGTATAGAGGCATGTAGATGAACTACTTTTAAGATTTAAAATTAAATTTAATAAATAAATAAAAAAACTAGATAAATAAATAGATGAAAGAATAAGTAAACAAATAAATAATAAATAAATAAATAAATAAATAAATAAATAAATAAATAAATAAATAAATAAATAAATAAATAAATAAATAAATAAAAAAAAAAAAAAAAAATTTATTAATTAATTAATCTAAAAAAGATAAATAAATGAATAAATAAATAAATAAATCACAAGTATAAAAATATTGAGATGTGGTATGTTGCCAATGAGACAACTATTCACCAAAGTTCAAATGAAGTGGATGTCAACAATCATAGGCAACCGTACTGCCATCATGGGTTTATTATGAGGTGTCTCCAAATGTCCTGGACTTTAATGAAAATTTTCTTGAATTTTCATAAAAAGTTTCGAATGTTGTTAAATGCCACATAACCTCTACAAATTGAAATTTAATCGAGTTAATCGACCCAAATTGTAAGTTATTCCGAAAATGTATATACAAAAATATGATTAATAACGAGGTCTATATATCGGTGCTGAAATGAGAATGTGGCACATGCAACATAAAGTTAAATTGAAAAAAGGCTTAGGTTCATAAACACTAACTGACAAGCCCAAACGCTTGACTGCATCAACCAACGGAACAAATGGAAAACAACTGTCATATTCCTGACTTGGTACGGGCATTTTCCGGAGAAAAATGCTGGGTAAAATCAGGTTTCATAGCTAGCTAAAAACCTCCTACTTATGTGACAGTTGTATGTAGTTCCTTTAAATTAACAAGATTGTTTGAATTAACTAAAACAGTCATAATTTGTTAACATGACAATAATTGAAACCCTGCAGCCAAAATTGTGTGAACATACATGTACATCATAAATATACAACACAAGTACATAAGATAATCCTAAGAAACACTCAACAAAATCTATCAAAGACACCAACAAAAACGTTTTTAGTTTGTAGTATAAACAATAGTACACTATAGTAAAAATATAAAAACATATGCACACTTTCCCGCAAATGTACAAATTGGGTTAATATAAATTCCTTTAAGAAAATAATATTGGCTATATCGTCAGTTTTTTTCCAATTTTTATTGTTGGAGGAAGCCTTAATTCTCGCAGAAACATCACCGACCTTCAGCACAAAAAATGACAATCTTAACCAATTAAGATTTGACTGGAACACACTTGTCACCGAACCCACACCGCAGTTTTGACTAGCTAGGGATTCAGTATATATATCTTTATTCTATTAAACCAAAAGTACAATGGTATAGATACAAGTAGATGAACTACTTTTAAGATTTAAAATCAAATTTAATAAATAAATAATAAAGCTAGATAAATAAATAGATGAAAGAATAAGTAAACAAATAAATAAATAAATAAATAAATAAATAAATAAATAAATAAATAAATAAATAATAAAAAAATATATATATATAAAGAAACATAAAATGCAAAGATGTCAGCCTTTAAACAAAACGGCCACCGGCTTTCACAGAAACAGATGCCAGCATCCAAAGGAAATGACTGTCAGCATTCAATTTATAATGTGTTGAGATAATTTTTAATTACAGCTGTGATTCCAGCATCCCTGAGATTAACTTTAAAGGATGAACATCCAATTTTTTTAATGGGATGGCAGCATCCAAAGAGAAAGTTGAGTCCGCATGCATATAATTGGGATGCCAGCATCCAAACAAAAGGTATATCAAAGTCTATATATATATATATATATATTAGATGCCAGCATCCAAATGCTGGTGTGTTCAATATGGAACTTTATAAAGCCATATCAGCATCCTGCAAAGATGAAGATGCTATTTCCATATTTTTATAACCCCGCCGAAGCGGAGAGGGTATTAAGTTTAACCCTTGTCCGTTTGTACGTACGTACGTACGTACGTCCCAAAATTGGTTTCCGTTCTCTAACTTAAGTTTGCCTCAACCAAACTTATACACAATGTCTATTACCACAAAACACAGATCAAGTTTGAATTTTGGTGGCGTCACTTTAACCTTTCTAGAGTTATTCCCCTTTACAAATGGAAAAATTGCTAAATTTTTCATTTTTTTTCTAAAAATATCAATGATGCCATTGTTCAAGTAACCTCGTCCGAAGACACATTGGTTTTCGCACTCTAACTTTAGTTTAAGTGAATGGATCTCTATGAAATTTTGCCTTAAGGTTCAATACTACAAAAGGAAGGTTGGGATTGATTTTGGGGGTTATGGTACCAACAGTTAAGGAATTAGGGGCCAACAATAAGTATTTTTGTAACTTCCAGACACAACTTGTGTGTTTGTGTATGGATCTCTCTGAAATTGTACCACAAGGTTCAATATTACAAAGGGAATGCTGGGGGTAATTGCTTCAATATTTTAGGAATAAGGGGACAAAAAAGGGGCAAAAAACAAGCATTTTTCTAGTTTCATGACAATAAATTGTGTGTAAGTGTATGGATCTTTCTGAAATTGTACAACAAGGTTCCGTATCACAAAGGGAAAGCTGGAATTGATTTTGGGGGTAATTGCCCAAAATGTTTAGGAATAAGGTGCCAAAAAGGAGCCAAAATTAAGCATTTTTCTAGTTTCCAGACAATAACTTGTGTTCAAGTGTATGGATCCCTCTGAAATTTTACTGTAAGGTACCATACCACAAAGGGAAGGCTGGGATTGATTTTGGAGGTAATTGCCTCAAAATTGTAGGAATTAGGGGCCAAAAAGGAAAAAAAAACAAGCATTTTTCTAGTTTCAGGACAATAATTTGTGTGTAAGTTTATGGACATTTATGAAATTGTACTACAAGGCTCCATATCACAAAGGGAAAGCTGGGTTTGAGTTTGGGGGTAATTGCCTTAAACGTTTAGGAATTTGGGGCCAAAAAAACAAGCATTTTTCTAGTTTCCAGACAATAACTTCTGTTCAAGTGTATGGATCTCTCTGAAATTGTACGGCAAGGTACCATACCACAAAGGGAAAGCTGGGATTGAGTTTGGGGGTGATGAATCATAAGGGGGTTCAAAAAATTTGGGTTTTTTTTTTTTAAATTTTCCATTTTGAATTGGTTATTTCTGATTTATATATAAAAGCAAATAATAATGATATGGTTTGAATAGGTAAATTAATTTTTTTTAAGTTCTTAGACCACATTCATTCTGTGTCAGAAACCTATGTTGTGTCAAATATTTAATCACAATCCAAATGCAGTGCTGTATCAAGCTTGAATGTTGTATCCATACTTGCCCCAACTGTTCAGGGTTCGACCATTGCGGTCGTATCAAGCTGCGCCCAGCAGAGCATTTTATTAAAATTGGAGTTATCTTCCTTTTATCATGATTATTGTTGAATCAACTACAATCAATGTTTTATACAATGCAATGTTTAATTTTGCCTTCCACTGATAAAACACAGATCAAGTTGAATTTGGGTAGTGTCACTTTAACCATTATTGAGAGATGCCCCTTTATAAATCGAAAAATTTCAAAATTTTTAGTTTCCGTTCTGTTACTTAAGTTTGCCCTAACCAAACATGAAACCTATACATAATACTTATTACCACAAAACTAAGATCAAGTACAAATTTGGGTACCGTCACTTTTATTGTTCTTGAGTTATGTCCCTTTATAATGTTGTATGCAAGCGATGGCATCATCTGTGTCCATGGGGACACATTCTCCATTTATTTTTTATAATCCGCCAACACATTTTTAAAGTATCCTGTATACAAAAATAATAGTTGTTAATTGTATAAAACAACCTCTCAACTACAAAAGGTAATGAAAGAATTATATAGGCATCCCATACTTTTTAAAACCAATTAATTTGTTCAGCAGAATCTGCTACCCATGTGATGAAATGAATCCGTATGCTTGAAGTAAGATTAGTATATGTTGATACTATATTATCATACATGAATTGAATATTATGTCCAGAACAATGCAAGACATAGAGGTGTATACAAATGAAAGTTATGATAGATCCGAATTTTATTCAGAATGCACCAATAAGAAAACCGTAGTTTTTCTTCAACTTATTTACCTAAAACTATTATATCAGCTGCAAAATTATTATTATATGTACGCCTACATTGCATTACATAATGGAAATTAACAATGTATATTTATATAAACGATAAAACTTGTAAATAATAAATAAATAAATAAATAAATAAATAAATAAATTAATAAAAAAAAAGATAAATAAATGAATGAATAAATAAATAAATAAATAAATAAATAAATAAATAAATAAATAAATAAATAAATGAATAGATAAATAAGTAAATAAATAACAAGTATAAAAATATTGAGATGTGGTATGTTGCCAACTATTCACCAAAGTTCAAATGAAGTGGATGTAAGCAATCATAATAGGTCAAATTTATTTGTTCAGGGTATGTTCACTGCTGTTAATATGTCCTTTGATTGAGTAAAGCTATTTCAGTTGATATTTTATATTGTGTCTATCTATGTTGTGATGTTACACTATTGTTTCAGAAAAAGGGTGAAGATTTGGTACCATTAAAACGTTTGAACACGCTGTATTTGTTTGCACCTGTCCTAAGTCAGGAATCTGATGTTCAGTAGTTGTCGTTTGTTGATGTGGTTCATAAGTGTTCCTCGTTTCTCGTTTTTTATATGGATTAAACCGTTGGTTTTCCCGTTTAAATGGTTTTACACTAGTAATTTTTGGGGCCCTTTATAGCTTACTGTTCGGTGTGAGCCAATGCTCCGTGTTGAAGACCGTACTGTGACCTATAATGGTTTACTTTTATAAATTTTGACTTGGATGGAGAGTTGTCTCATTGGCACTCATACCACATCTTCTTATATCTATATAATGGTAACCGTACGGCCATCATGGGTTCCGCAAATGTACAAATTGGGTAAAATATAAATTCGAGGTTTCACAATAAAAAAAAACGTAGAGCAAAATGGTTTTCAACATCAGTAGTAATTAAAATGTATTATCATTATCAGCAGTAAGCAATATGCTATTTTGTTCTCTCTCTCTCTCTCTACATTTTTTCTACAAAAGCTTATATTTATATAACAACAGTAACTTTATAGATATGCAATTGCTGTTCTAAAAGAAACATGGTTATGTCGTTGGTAAAAGGAATTTAGGTTGAATTTTATTAATTTACCAGTGTTAATGCCATATTTGTCATATGTCTTAACGGTAACTTCTTTCTGCTGAATGATGGATCCATTGAAATTGAAAAGCGTGTAACGAAACATAAATGACAACATTACATTTACTTCTATTCTAATAAGATAACTCAAAAATAAATTTAATGAAGTGATCAGGGCGTATTTTATGTCCATAAATCAAAGTTAAAGCGATTGCTTGCTTCCCATGCCACTTTTGTATGTTATGTGCGTGTTTACTACTTCGTAAGTTCTAATTGGGACTTTCAAATTTTCAAGTTAAGCTAAATACATAAATGAATAAATAACTAAGTTTATTATGAGGTTTCTCCAAATGTCTTGGACCATATCCAAATGTCATGGACTATAATGAAGATTTTATTAAAGTAGTAAGTTCGATAAGGCCCTAAAATGGTCCCTATCTTTAGCTAATATTTCAAATTGGGAATTATTGACCAATATCACAATGAATCATAGCTAATACAGTGACTAGATAGGATATTTGTCTTTTTATTGAAAATGTACGTACTTGCGTTTTATTCATGACGTCACAAATAGCACTCATTTTGATTTTCCATGAGAATCAATAAAAAAAAATTCTATTGCTTTTAAGAAAGGAAACAGAGAGCGCATACGTCGACAATACAATCTTTTAAAATAATGTTTGTTATGACATTTTACATGTCTGACTTGAATATTTAGTATGTCAACGCCTGCGCTCTATGTTTCCGTGGTATTCATTTGGTTGAAATCTTACTGATTTTGTCAAATTGCTGGAAAATCTCTATTTTTGACATATTTGGGATTTATAAATCAACGATTTAAAATACAATTTTGACAAAAAGTAGTTCTTTTTAACTTTCTCGCATGTCTTTTCATCAAGTAAAAACATTTCTTTATCTTGATACATCGAACTTAATAATCGGGGCCAAACAATTCCCATTCTGAACTAGTTATTCCTTTTAACATAAAGTTTTTAATGTGGTTATGCAATACAAACTCTATAAATTGAGATTGAATTGATTTAATCGAATAGCTAAATTGTAAGTTATTAAGGACATGTATATGCAAACATATGATGAATGGTTTTGGCTAGTCTCTGCGCTTAATTGAGAATGTCAAAACTGTGTTAACAAGATAAATTTAAAAGAGTGGAAGTCCATAAAAAAAACTGCCTGACAAGACAAAACACTCGACTTCATCAATCAACTGAACGACTGTAAATCAACTGTCATATTTCCGACTTGGTACAGGCTTTTCCAACGGAAAATGTTGGGCAAAACCTGGTTTCAGCCAAAACTGTGTAAACATACGTCAAAGATTTATAACGTAAGAACAACATAAGTTAATAATCCAAATTAACATACAGTTAAATCTAACAAAGACACCGACAAAACTTTTTGCAGTTCGTAGTAAAAATAATCTACTACACTAATGAAATATAATGACATGTGCACAATTTCCCCAAAAAGTACATGTTAAGTAAAATATAAATTCGAGTGTATACACAAAAAGCGTAGAACAAAACGGTTTTTGGACATCATTACTTTTTAGAATGTTTTATTATCAGCTGTATGAAGTAAGCAGTATGCTCTCTCTCTCTCTCTCTCTCTCTCTCTCTCTCTCTCTCTCTCTCACACAATTTTCTAAACGTTTCGGCCATTACGGCCTTCTTCATTGGAATAAATTACAACATTGAAACAACAATTACATCGCTTGGATACATTACATTATAATAAGTACTATGACGTTTATTTGCCGCGTATTTTTTTTTTTTTATATAAATATTTTCACTATCTTTCATACATTGTGTTGAGTCCATCAGGCTCTAAAGTTTTTAATTTTTTTTATCCAAAAGGCTTCTTTAGTTTTTCTGTAAATTTCTGTTCCAAATACTCTTTCTATTGCGGTAACTTTTAAATTTTTCATCGAATGATTATGCTGAATGAAGTGGTTTGCTACCGGATCGTCTGTTTTGTTTGTTCGTATTTTTGAAAAGTTCAATAGCATCCGTTAATAAAGTGTATCACCTGTTTGTTATAGTTTTTATTATACAATCATTCAGAGACTTTATATATAGAACGTTGTTTTCAATTTAGACTTGTTTATATTTTTTCGTTTGGGCTTGTATTATATTTGCCTTCGGGTTTATATGATCCGTTCATCTTATTTTGACTCTTTCAAAATTCAAGAGTCTATCCTTAATTGGGGTAAATTATATGGCCTTCCAAATACCGTTTCGATTCCTAACATCACTGAAGAGACATTAATTGTCGAAATCCGGATATGGTGTACAAAAACCTTTGCACCTTTTGTTTGCGGTATACCATCTTTTCCGCAAGTTTATTGTTTTCTGTTTAGTATTAAATTTATAATTGAGATCCATTTATTACATCGGTGATCCGTTTATTTGGAAATCGCCAATGGCAGTCAGCAGGGTTTAAGAACATCAGTTGTTCGACCTGCTAGTCAAATGCGTTTTGTTAAAATATACTTTTTCACTCATTTGGTCTTTTGGAAAATGTTGTTTGTGCTGTATTTAGACCCCTCTACAAAGAAATTTGTTTTGCATGCACACGTATAAAAATTGCGGTTTTTATCCAACGCAATCATAGGATAGAACGTTGTTTTCAATTTAGACTTGTTTATATTTATATATATATATATACAAGTCTAAATTGAAAGCTGGAATCTTAACAAGTGGCTAATTTAACCCGGAACCGGTTCAGATTGTTATTGTAGCGTTTAATGCCGTGTTATGAGTTTTCGACTGACGTCTACCGAATCATCTATATCAAATAAAGATATCTGGGACAAGGCATTGAACTGATCAGGCATTTCTTTCAGTGCCTCATACGATGAAACCCATGAGCATGTAATGTATCAACTAATTGTTTTGATCAAAATTCGTGATAAAATTGTAACGCAAGACCAATTTGAAATGGAGTAATAACATTTATAGTACTCATTGATACTATGCTTTCTGTAAGCGACACGCATTTTCGCATTTTTTCTAAGGTCGTTTGATATTGGTTTGTAAAAGCCAGAACAGATTTTTCATCTATTAACCACGGAAGAGAACATTCGGAAGGTGTCGGATAATAATCATTGTTTAAATCAAGGCTATGTATATCACGCCTTAAAATATTAGCAGCGGTGTGTAAAATCTGTTCTTCACATTTTGTATTTTTTGAATTTCCAATTTCCAAATCTAACTGTGCTATTTTGAGTTCAGATTTTAGCTGATTTGCAGCGATAGATATAGAGCTGCTGAACAAGATATTTGATTTACCCTGGCCTTGTTGTAAATATTCGATAACCTATTTTGAAATTTATATGTTGTGTATTTGTCGGCATACTCCTGTGAAAGCATTGCACGAAATTTCTCTAGTCAGGTGGACATCATAAAAGCCTTATGCTTAACAATCAGCTCCGAATTTATTTCTGATACCAACTTCACAAATGCAGTATCGTGGTGGTCAGGAGATTCTATTTTTACTTTTTGGGGTGTTTTCAGTAGATAATTAGTTATACATGCCGAATGATGAAATGCATTTTCAGTAAGATTTAAATGTAAAACCGTTGACTCAATTTCATGATCCAAATTATTTCTGACTGCCTCTAGTATATTCTTAATGCTGTCTTCTGATTCCACTTTGTGCAGTCTTGCATCTTTTTTGTAGGCTTTGTTCTTACAAAAAATGCAGGAATACCAATCTGTTCGAGCTGTAATTCTAGATGTGCTTACAGCAGGTGAAATTATGCAAGCGCTATCGATTTTCTTCTCCGTTTCCATCAATTCTTGTTTTTAACGAGTAAGATTTTGTTTGCTTGTGTATGACTTACAACAAGATCTATGGTATCATACCTCAATATTTTCCGAAATGATATAATTGATAGATGACAACTCTTCTACAATCTTCAAATATATCTCATCTTTTAGTACTTTAGTAGCTCAATACAACTTACTTTGCCCTTGTCAGTAAAAATATATAATTTTTTCCAGGCGTTTAATATGACAAATTATGCATTCATGCCAATCTAAGGAAGATTTCCCTCTCTTGGCACTTGTTAGGGCATTTTTTTTTAAAAGGACTACCTAAATGTGACATTTTCCGGAAATGTGTCACAAAAGATCCGGAATATTTTCAAACGATTATTTAACACAATGTGAAAAATTATTAAAAACAATATTTATAACCTCTCCGGGTGTTCAAAATAACAAAAAACACTGCAATTAACAACAAAGCATATATAAAACTAGTGTAAAGACAGATATAAACACTAAAAGTGATATAAAATAAACAATTTCAATGTGAAATGCTAATCGACATTTGGCTTGCATAGTGTGATAGAATTGAACCGAATGAGGATTAAATAAAAATAAATCTCTCGGACCGCAATTCCGGAATTACATAAATTGTGTAACGGATTGATGTGTCCTATCTAAATTTAAAAAAAATGTAAATCTATTAAGAAATGTTTCAAATGAAAGCTGTTTAATATAAAGTAAATATTAAAATGTATTTGTTTGCAAAATAAACACAAATGAAGCGTTTTATTATTATCCTGTAATTAAAAGAAACTGGTGAAAATCGTGTTAACCACAACGACTGAAATAAAAAAAGTTAATAAAATTTTAATGGAAAACATTTAAAAAATAATTTTTGTCTCTTAGTATCATTAATAATATATTTTTACATTTGCATATAAAAATATAGCCGTACTATTGTGATTCGTAATAATAATTAACATTTTAATGTATCAGTGAGTTTTGTCTTATACACTACATAACGCTAAAACAAGCCATTTTTACGGATATTCGACCATACGAATTTTCTTACGGCATGTTTAAAATATAAGTTTAAAATTTATTCTTTCATTTCAAAACATTTCTAGGTGTGTGTTCTTTGGGTGCATTAAACTCCTTAACTAAGCATCTTTTAAGATTTCGCCGCTGCACTATTATAAAGCAAATTCAAAATTGCATTTATTTGTTTGCAAATATTAAGGCAATAATTGCCATATGGCTGTATCTTCAATTTCTGAATGAAGGAGTCCACTGAAATTGTAAAGCGTGTAACAAAACAAAAATTAATTGTCATATCAGTTCTTGTCAGTTTACACAAGTAGTTACTAAATGAAGTGATCAGGAAGTATTTTATGCCCAATATAGCAAAGCTATAGCGATTGCATGCTCTTTTTTTCAATTTCAGTCTGAACTGATTTAAACAAATAGCAGTAAACTTTTAATGCTGGTTTGTGAACCAAAAATCGACATTACCCTTCCTATTGAGGATGGAATATCATATTCAAAGAAAGAAATCTAATAAAAATATATACAAATTATAAGATAAAAATGTTATATAAGATATCTTTACAAGAAAAACGGCCCAATAAAAATATGTCTAAACAAAACTCTGAATAGATTATTTTGTTGGTTTCATTTATACCTTGCTTCAAAGAAGTGGTTTTAGACTCTTATCAGTTAGTACGCTCTTCGGTCTTTCCTTCCGTCACATTTTTTGTTAATAATTGACTTTACTACTACACATTACAATGTTTGAGAATTGAAACTTTGTATCAAATTGATAATTTATCAGATGTAATGCATGAGTACATCTTTGTTCACCTATTCTTTGATAAACATGTTTGCTATTAATATTCACATATTGTTTCACACATAAAATTTAAGGATAATAGTTTCGTCCCTTATCTATCACATTAATTTGATATTTGACACTTATCATACTATACATGAGTTGTAGTAAGGTAACATATATCTTCCTGGTACCCCAGCATCTTATTCCTGAATAACAATGTCTACAATTGTCATGTTAGAACGTTTTCCGCCGAAAAATTTTGCTTCAAAACAAAATTCAGTTTGATTAACTTTTGCCGACGGTTATCAGTATTTAAGGCTAACAGTACTTTAAATATGTTTTTTTTAGTTTTATTTAATCGTCAGATATAAATTATTTTTGCAAGCAGACTAGACTGAAGCACGGTTATAGAAACATGGAAAAATCCGAGTTTTATCACTATTTTATTTGTTTCTATTTCATTTCAAATTAATTCAAGGATCATATAAAAACTGTTATATAACTGGTAAACCGTGTGTCTATAAAGTCATTACGGCAGTTTTACCAGTTTAAAGGTTAATAGAACCAGAAATTGAAGATAACAAATCATGCATAACAAATGAAAGGAAAAAACAGTTGTGGTGGGAAAATGAAAATCACATGAACATGAACGGAAAGTTGTTTTTTTAGAAAAGACAAGTATAAACGTTTTTGGATCAATTTGTTACATAGGGGAGTTTGGAAAGACCCTAGGTACTTATTGCGAAATAAGAGAGGCTCTACAAAGAGATCAAAGAAGACGTAAATGTGTATATCAACGCAGGGATTTGATGGCTAAGTGTGTGATTGAGCTAGTGAGACAGTGGTTTCCAAACTTACCAGGACAATAATACATTGGTCACATTTGGGAATATTAACTTAGAAACATTTGTGCGGATTAGAAATGAATCATTTGGTGTTTGTATATTGGATGCTAATAATTCTCCTGCCTCTAAGTTAAACTGATTTGTTATCAGCATGCTGATATGCAGGAAAGTATGGTATTTCCTAATTCCTGTGTAAACAATAACAATAAAAGCTCAGCATTCAGCTGTCCGTCTTGAAAATTCAAAATTTGAAAATCTTGCCCCATGAGTATTTACAACCTTGATATTTCAAATAAAAGTTTTTTTCAGCATTTTTTTTGTGAAAAGGTGTGTTGTTGTTGTTCCTCTTTGGGTGCTAAACTTCATGGGGAATAAACAATTCTTTGAAAGAAATTTTTCAAAAAATGTGCTCTAATTTTGAAAACAGGAAGAAAACCTAAGAAACCATGATATTTTTCATTGGCAGCTATTCATACCCCAAGTCTGGTCTTTAACAATTCTGATTTGATTATTTGCAGTTTATTAAAACTTGAAGTTGCCATATTGCACTGAAGAAATGTTGACAAGTGGTTTATTTCTTCCTGGTAGACATACTTTCAACTATTATAACTTGTCCGTCAAAGTGAGGCAAATGTTACATAATACAACTTAATGCTTATTAGTTCCTAGTTTATTGCAAATGGTTTTCAGTGTTTGTTATCTTTCAGGCATCATAGTATCCTGAATACTTGAAGATGTGACTTAATAGAATTAAAATGATGCAGCATAACTATCGTCAATTAACCAGCAGAAAAATTTATTCATTTGGTTTTAAGATAATAACGCATAGCTTGATTATAGCTGTTCACTCTTTAATTTGTTAAAATATTTACCGTAGGTAATTATATTTTCTGCGCGAAAGTATATGTTTTTCCGAGAGTTCGTTTTATCCCATACAAATCTGGATTTTTCCCTAGAAGTGTGTAAACATTGCATAAGTTGATAAATAAAGACATGATTTATTTGAGTCGGTTACGTGAGTAATTACTAGTTCTTCATTGGTTCTAATTGGTACTTTCGAATATTCCAAATTACCCTAAAAAAATATAAATAAATTAAAATGTTAGTAATTAGGTTTATGATAAGGTGTCTCGAAATGTCCTGAACTTTAAGAAGATTTTCATAAATTTCTTATTTAATTATGCTAAACAACGTAAGAAAATTGAGGTTTAATCTATTAATCGAGGGAATAAACTGTCAGTTATTAAGGTTGTGTATATGCAAACATATGACGCATGGTTTTGGCTACGTCTAAGCGACAAATTGGAAATGTTCAAAATGTAATAGGAGGAAAAATTCAAAAAGTTCGAATTAAAAAAAAAGGACAAAATCAAACGCTCTACTGCATCAATCAACAGAACGACCGAAAAACAGCTGTCATATTCTTGACTTGGCACAGGCATGGTTGGATTAACCTGTTATAAAATGGAAAAAATGATACACGACGTCATGAACTATGATTTATAACCCAAAACCATCCTGCACTATTTATGAAGTTGATATCGAATATTTGTCTATAAAAAGTTGGTACCTTCCGATGAACTTTTAGAGAAAAGGATGAGATGTTCTTATGCAAATCCCTGGCTCATTAATGCTTTGTTCAAACACCGTTTTACAAAGTGTTATTAGCAGCTGAAAGCTCTTGAATATCGTACAAGTGAAAAAAGGTACACTCCTCGCGTGAGTGTATTGCTGCTAAGTTCATGATAATTTATTATTTCAAAATTGAAATCGTCTCGTTTGTCATCGTATCTGGTATTTAGTACATGATGATATATTAATCGGACCCAATCAGAAAAGTTTTGATTTTAATAAATGTATCTGTATGTAAAATATAATGATCCATTTTATTTTCTTGATTTATGCAAGTGTCTGAAGAAAGTCAGACTCATATGAAAATTAGAAAAGGTCGGTAAAGAGAGGCGCACAGTTGGTATCAATAGGAATACAGACAACAAGCTGGAAAAGATGTTACCTTCAAATTTAACAAATATGTTATCAATCAGAAACTCCAGCATTATAAACAATTGTTGAATGAATAATTTGTTATAGAGCTGATTAGAACAGTCTGGAGAATTAAGAATTAACAGGTGTCAATAAAACGAGATTCGAGAAAGGCATTAATGAGAGATCGATCATTTAAACTCAGAAAATAACACTCGACACTTTTTGATCATATTACGGGTTAAAATTATTGCCTTTGAAAATATTTCGTATGAATCTAAAAACTGTACATTAAAAGTAAGAAGTTTTAATTCAAATAATGCCAGTACTAAACTGCAGTTGCGCTAAATTACAAAAGTAGTTGTAAATAATTTAGGCAAGGTAGACCTTGGCCGACTTTACTGTTTTGATAAGGGCACCCGTGATATTTTTATACTCTAAAAATTGAAAATAACATTTTATCAATTTGAAGCTTTTTTACTGAAATAACCTTCAAATGAAACGCTCATATTTCGAAATTTGACAGCCAGGGATGTATACATACTTGAATACCTCGGGAGCTTTATGACTAATAGGGACCATATCATTTATGAGAGAGGCGAATAATACCAAAGGGACATTCAAACATATAAGTCGAAAATAAACTGAAAACGCCATGGCAGGAAAAAGAAAAGACAAGCAACATTATTTAAAACACAACATATAAATCAAAAGACAGAGCAACACAAACCCAACCAAAAACCCGGGGATGTTCGCAAGAGCTCCGGAAGGGTAAGCAGATTCTGCTCCATATGTGGCACCCGTTGTGTTACTCATGTAAGTACAAACTCAGTGAAAAGTATAATTCGGTAGGACACATTTGGGGAAAAGGTTAATGCTTAAGTCTACATCGAGAAAAAACCTAATTTTTTAAGTTTTATTCAGATAAACTGATGATGTCATTGTATCTAATACTTTTTTTTTCGGTTCATTTCCTTAATTTCTTAAGAGCTTTATGTAACTTTGCCGGTTGTAATGTTGCAACTCCTTCAGACGCAGTTGAACTTCGGACGTTTTTGTTGTTTTGTTCGTTGTTTTTTGTCAATCGTTACAATTCAGTAGATTTTCGGCCACAAAATAATAATATGATAGCTTTAGTTCAATATTAACAAAATGTTTTAAAAGATAATTATTTTTCGTATGACCAGTGAAACATGATTATAAATGTTTTATTTACGCTGAATACAGAACATAAAAGAAAATATGACCATTCACTATTTTATTTTATTAAGAAATGACTAGTCTTAAGCCGGGGTCACACATTCACGATTTTTACTGCCGTCCTTGATAGGGCCATTTCCGATCAAAATTTGTAAAAAGTCTGATCAAGATCCGGTGAATTGCGGCTGGAAATTCAAACTTTATTTAAAATTTGTAAAAACATTTATTTCTTCACGACAAAAATCAGATATTGTTCAGGAAGCGTCCAAATTCATCCGTTTCCAGCCGGATTTGTCTTGATTATCTATCCGTTCTCAATCGGATTCTAATTCAATTTGTATCTTTCATTTGGTAAAAAACGACCGAATATGTCCCGACAGCGTCCCGATTCTGTCGAATGCGATTCGACAGAGATCAGACCTTGACCAGACAGTAAACCGACGTTGACGGAAGATATCCGTTAGAAAACTGTTTCATGTGATAGTCCCGTCTTTTAAAAAATTTGCCATTTTCGGGATGATCAGGTACTACCGGAACGGAATCCTATCACAGTCTGCTGTACCACATTACAAACGGCTTTGTCTGGAATCCGTCGTATCATGGTCTGTAATTGTCGGGACTCCGACGTGGGTATAATTGCCGAATTTGGTATCAATAACGGAATTGTTCGCCAAGATCTGGATGCAATCTGGACCTAATCGGCCAATAAAAAACAGCAATGACAAATTTCTTCAGATCATGTCGTTCCACAGGACACCGTCCAGAAAACACAGAACTGTGTTACGATTTTGATCCGATACAACAGAATCTGTCACGACATAGTCACGATTGTAATCCGACTAGACAAAATCGGCTGAGTTTCCCCGAATATTACGGGACGCACCTAACTGTCGGGGTGCTTGGCGACCTCTCCAGAGCCTTCCCGATCCGTAGAAATCTGTTACGAACGTATATGACTGCGTTCAGACAATTATAGGACATTTCAGATCATTGAGGATAGTAATCCAATTTTTTCACATTTCGTGTCTTAACGCTTTCTGATCTCAAACGGGAGCCATAATCGGCACTGTGTGAACGCCGCATTATACACACGGACTGTTTCCGCTCAACATTTCATCATTGAATTCGACGAGATTAACATATACCGATAATGGTTTACAATTTTTACAAATATGCATACTGTGTTGCAAATCTGTTTTAGAGATAAAGAGCATTATGGATTCAATAATTTGATAATTCGGAAAGTTTCTGACATCATCGTGGGATCTCTTTTGACGGTATGATATGATATCTAAGTCATCACCCCCTCCATTTCCGTTATTTACAAAATGTTAAGTATGACTGTTAAACTAGTATGATTTATCAATACACAAATGTTTAATTATAATAAACCTAAAACTTTCAAAGCTATTTTGTTTGAATTGTTTTTAAATTGTTATCCAAAAACAAATTGAACGCGAAAATTCATCCTTTTTTCTTAAAATATAAATAACTGTTAAATGCAATTGATGATCAGATTATAGAATGATAGAATTCCTTGACACAGCTTGTTATTTGGAGAAAAAACTTTTTAAATCAATCGAAATAATGAATAATTGAGAAACAATTTAGTCACAAAAAATCGTTAAGTACGGAAATAATGTGTCTCGTAGACTTTATTTCTACTTGTGCCAATGTATAAATTATGGAGTAAAGTATGGACAGCGTTCATTCAAAACTCCAGAATTAAACAAAAAATATTTTTTTAAAACATTACATTCAGAAATTCGTCAAGGTAATGAGGTTGATGTCATGTGATGCAGTTAACTATTAGGTAAAGACACAAAGTTTACCGTTCCACTGTTCGTCTCATTATTAAAATAACATGATTTTTTGTCGGTTATTAAATGCTAATTAAACCCCGTTTAATGATTAAAAAAGGTATTAATCTGCATTATCAGTATCACTATATTTTTATTAAATAAATTATCAAAACTATATTTTAAACACAGCTAGAGGATACAAGGATATTGATACTACCGAATCCAAAAAGTATACTTCATATCTTGGTGTTTTTCTTCGATTAAGGATGTTCGCTCCTCTTGTTTTTGACTTTTTTGTCAGATATTCGGAATCCTCTAGTTTTATCCATGTAGTACCAATGAAAAAAATTCCCACTAACCCTTACTTTACTGTTCATACTTTTATTACATATAGTTTAACTTGTAATTTATGAAAATCTTATAAAATCCTTGTTATTTTTTCATAGTGTTTGAAAGAAAAAAGGTGCCAATGTTAAATGTATGAAAAATCTAGAGAGAATCATTTCCCGCCAAATTTTCAATTGATTAAATCTCAAAAACAAAATCACGGACCTATCATTTTTTTCTGCTTTTTAAGTTCAGTTATTTATATACTATCGATTTATAACAGTCGATTAAAAAGTTAGTTATTTTTAAAAAGAGGAGCGAACATCCTTAAGTGTATCAAATAGGTGCCTTTCAACTAGAATCTATGACAAAAGTGATGATTTCAACTTTCCAATTGTGAACTGCATATTTCTTAGCAGGAACACACTCTCTTTCAAATCGTATGGTGTTTTTATACACAATATACTGATTGCATTATCAGGGATGCGATTCTTTAACAAATCGGATTTCACCTTGAGAGATGCACACGCCTGATGAAGCTAGTTTAATATATAGAAAATAGAATATGATAAGGTGGCAATCAAAACCATGCATATGTCGTCTAATGCATGCAACACAATAGCCAAAACGAAAAAATACGTCAAGACAAACAACTCTACAAAAACTCAAAATTGATCATTGTGCCCTAGAATTGACTTCGATTGTACCATTAGGAACACTTGGTGAACAGCGGTATACTACTGTTGCCTTTTTTTCTATATTTATTTCAAAGACATAACTGTTGATATGCATCGGTCTTACCTCCATGAAAACTATGTTGTTTTCCCTGCAGACAAAGCCCGAAGCAATGCCATATGTGTATTGAAATTACATTATTTATACTGCTCAATAAGGAAATAGGTACAGACAATTCACTTGGAAATCCAATGTATACTCCAACGACATTTACTAAAGGGGAAATCTTGAACAATCATATGTCTGTTTTATGATCTTTTGAAATTTAAAACAATCAAATACATAAGTAAAAAACTGTCCTTGCAAAGATCGTAATGGTATGTCAAATGTTCCACAAAACTGGATTCAGAATTATTAATTTTATTAGGCCAGTAATCAAAACGGGATTAAAAGTTACTTTACCTACCTAAGGATTTAGTGAAAAAGATATGTGGATAAAAAAAAAAAATCCCAAATCAATTCTTTCAAACACATTGCATGATTTCAATTTTATTCTTTCAATGTTCCTACTCATGGTTTCTTTTGTCAGTGATTTATTCAACAAAAATTAAATATAATATTATATATCTTAACCAAATGATAAAACAAAATTGAAAATAGAAATTTCATGAACAAAAATAAGTTGTTTATATGAGAAATACTATGAAACTATTCATTAGAGATCTAAAGACGAGCATGCATACGTACGCAACTGTAGGTCACATTTCGGCCATCAACAATAAGAAAGCCCTAAACCGATAGCTAGCTACAAGAGGCACCGAAATTACAATCTGTGAAACAATTCAAAATTGAAAACCTAAAACAGATTGAGAGGGTAGACGTTATAACTTTATTTAGAATAGCATGACCTTGTTCAATGCAGACATATATATTTATATATACATATCGACAGAATGGAAAATTTACAACTAAGAATTGATTAATATATAGGAATGCATATTTAGTTATGTTTGAATTCATTAATAACAAAATGAATATCAGCGCCTGCATACGGAGTATATATCTCCCAATTGATACGATATTCCCGGGATTGTGTTTCCTATCATGATTTCCTTGATAGAGGATTGCTGCTCACAAGGAAGCTATTAAACCAAGAGTTCCAAATGGTGAAGTTGAAGTCATCCCTTCGTAAATTTTACGGACGCCATCACGAGTTGGTTGACCGTTATGGAATAACCGTTTCACAGATGATATCGGATATGTTCCTTATGTCGTAACTACAATACCCTTCCCTTTTCACGAATGTGACTTACCGAATAAGACTATTTACCGGATTTGTAATAACATAAGCAACTCGACGGGTGACACATGTGGAGCAGGATCATGCTTACCCTTCCGGAGCACCTGGGATCACCCCCAATATTTTGGTGGGGTTCGTGTTGCTTAGTCTTTAGTTTTCTATGTTGTGTCATCTGTACTATTATTGTCTGTTTGTCTTTTTATATTTTGCCATGACGTTGTCAGTTTGTTTTCGATCTATGAGTTTGACTGTTCCTCTGGTATCTTTCCTCCCTCTTTTGTATCTTACAATAATATGCAAACATCTTTTCAAAGTTTTACATTAATAACCATTTAGAAAAGGTTCATTCAAAGAATCCCAAATTTACCTGGATCGTATGTTATATGATGTGCTCGAAAAACAACTTCGCCGTAAAAAAACGTGATATTTCATTTGTAATAAAAATAGAAAAACAAAGGATAGGGGTATCCATCCAGGACACAAAATCAGTACATGCACAGCAAGCAACACACACAAGCAAATTAAAGGAACAGCACTTTTATTGCTGTTCTTCATCTCAAAGTCATAGAGATGCCTAAGTTTTCAACAATTAAAGCCAAACTACGAAATTAATGTATGTATCTAAGAAGCAATTTAGTAAAGGTCAATACGGAACATTGAAAGAATAAGGTGAACGAGTTTTGAAATATACACACCGAATGAGGAAGCCAAAGGAATATCACCGTCCAGATCTGGAACTAATTAATCAACAATAGGGAAGGAAACATCGACATTTGTTCTAATATTTTGCATAGAGTTTTCCGTGTGAAACTGAAACATAAAAATCTAGAAAAGGGAATGTATTGCTATTACCATAGTTAAATAAACAAGGTAACTTGACTCGTGCTTTAGTCCTTTTTAATTACGAACCAACAATTTTGCTTTGCCTTCGCCATGAAGGTTCATGATATATTGTTACTTATTATTTGTTTTTATTGTACTTTCTCTAGTGGATTACGATCTAACTGACAGACAAAACCCTGGTAGGACAAGAAAATCAAGGAAAAACAATATATCAGAATCCAGGGATTTAATTTTTAATTTCAGGTCTAGAAAATACATCTTTATGAAATATGTTTATGTTATTACATGTCAAGATCCTTTCGAATTTTATTCATGCTATTGCATCAAAAGTAAACTATCAAAATACCGAACTCCAGGGACAATTCACAACGGAAAGTTCCTTATCAAATAGAAAAATAAAAAAGATCAAACACATCAAACGAATAGACCACCATTGTATTATTCCTGACTCGGCACCGGCATTTCCTATGTAGAAAATTATGGATTAAACCTGGTTTTATAGCTAGCTAAACCTCTCACTTGTATGACAGTCGCAAAAAAATCGATTATTATGACAACAATGTGTGAGCAAAACAAACAGACATGATAAGTAAAAATGTAAACAAATAGGGTACAGCAGTCAACTTTGTGTTATAATCTAAATCATAATAAAATAAAACAACTATGTCAACAAAGAAAAAAAAATGGCATATAGACACTCTTTAGACAAAGCCCATAAGCAAAAATGAAAAACAAGAATACAAAAAATGACCATAGCACAATAACACAATGGCGGGATGTATGAATACCGATCCACGCTAAAAGTATATTACCAAAAATGGACTAAATAGTAAAGGTTAAACATATACAAAGACAAATAAAAAGAACACTATATCACGTAATCAAGATGATAAACAAACAATATTGCATATTATACTATGAATTTAAGGCATAAGAAATCAAAGACGTGTCATAAATATTCTTTTCATTGAGACTTATTTTATCTAATTTGGATTATTTTCTGATGAATTCATTGTTCAGCAAGAAATACATTGTCAACTCTTGATTTAATTTCAATTTAGGGTTTTTTCAAATATTGAATCAAAATAAATGTCAGATGTGAACATTTGTTTTGCATCTCTTCAAGCATACAACAGAACGAAATAGCATCATTAAATTAAATCTATTTTTCAGTAAAACACAATGAAAATGAAGGACATATTTGTTAAATTCAATAACATCGGTAATCAGGACCTGTCCTTCGACTGTTTTATATATTCTACGAAGAGAAACTTCTAATAAAACAAACCCTAAGCTTAAATTAATAAGAATCCCCACGAAAGTTTTATGAAAGCTTTTTAATTTACTAAGTTTGCACTTGAAATTGAAAAAAGGGACATGATACGAAGGGGGATCAAAAACTAAAAGACAAATAAAAAACAATACGTCAAATATAGCTACAAACATTACACAGAAAACTACAATTTGAGCAACACGAACCCCATCAAAAACTGGGTTGAACTACTTAGATACTCTGGAAGGGAAAGCAGTTCCTGCAACACTAGTGACACCAAACGTATTAACCCCTTTACCTCCAGTTGATAAAAGATATCTGATGATAAGGCTCTACACAATGTTAAATTGATAAATGCCATTTATCTTACCCTAAAAAAATAGGAACTTCACAAACCAACGGTACATGAATATAATGTAACTATGAAGGTGACTGATTATTTAAGTTTGAAATAAAAACACGATTTTGTAGGACAAAGGATAGACAAAACTGTTACCATTACTGTTGAAATAGCAAAAAATACAACGTAAAAAACTCAACTCGCTAGAAAACAGAATTAGAGATGAAGTCAAGTGCTATGGAAAGGTAAGCAGTTCCTTCTCCACTAATAACACCAGTCGTCTTACTCATGGCAAGAAAACAATTGGTGGCATTTGTTCATGTACCAATCTCAGAAAAGAGGAACAGACTGTGATTTGACAGATGGGACATATTTGTGGTCATTTGTGCTCTAAGTATTACATAACCCTCTACCAATCATGATGACGTCCGTAAAACGAATTGAATGAATCCCCTGGTACTCTGCTGAAGACGAAGAAAAGTTATCGATTGACTTTCTATTATCGTCCTTGGCTATACGCATTTTCACTTTAAAACCATTTAAATGTCTGAACATTAAATTTTGTAACGAGATTAAGTTACATTTTAGACAGTGTCTTTGCAGTTAATTCAGTGCTATTCTGAAATTTTGCTTACAATCATCGAGGACTTCTTAGACAACTTAGTATTAATGTTTTGTACAAGTAAATAACAGCTACTAATAATCATTCTGAAAATCTGAAAAAAGAGCCAACCTTAACAATCAACAAAGAGGTCACTGTCTGAAAACAGCTTCAAATACTACAGAAGATATTTATATGTTCGTTGATTAAAAACTGAACATGACGTATTCAAATTATTCTGTCTTAAACATATCTTGCAATCAAACTGTTTAAATGGAATTACCAGTGTATGTTCATAATCGTAAATTAAAATAATTCATTTTTTTTATGTGTAGCGATATAATTACAATTAGCTTTTTGCGCTTCAAGAGTAAATATTGCATTTATTGCGGAGATTCGATATGTAAACCAATAATTATATAAAACATCGCCAGGGAAGAAGGAACAGGGAACTAAACAAGATATATAAAATCATCAGAATTTCGTACATAAGTAGCCTTAATTAATAAATGGTTATGCATTATGAGACAAAGCAAAAGATACATGTTTTTTTTCATTAAATTCGCATTACACTTTTCAAAATAACTTGCCAGATTTTAATTTCAACAATAGAAAGCGGTTGTTGCACTACACTTCGCTTCGTTTGCACAAACATGTTTCATTTTGTTTATTATTTGGATAGTATATGCTGTCAATTGGACTATTAGCAATATACGTTCCTGACTGTATTATGAAAAAATCTGTAGCGTCATTTTGAATAATCTTTTAAAACCTTTTACATTTATATTTAGAACGAGCCATATGCATATAATTTACTTAAAGCAAAAACCAAATTTACTTTTTGTATAAATACGAAGGCTGATGAAATTTCTGCTGATGGTTTAAGAAAAATTTACACCACTCTCATTAAATTTAAACATTCATTTTTAGGAAAGTTCTTTTGCGATTGAAAATTCTAGACGAAATTTCAATTGATCCTGAGGAAAAGACGATGAGGCGTGGTGCAAAAGATCAGGTTTAGGTAAATGTATTGGAGGTTTGAAAATAATTAATTCCGCTGTGGAACACCTGAAAGACATGTCGATTTGTCGTTGAGTGTAAGGTCATCACGAAATAGCGGTATTGTCGATACAATGAAATACACATCAATAACAAACACATATATATCAACCATGTCATCGATGTGTGTGTATAAGTGCGCATATTCTTGTCGAACTTTTTTTTCAAATATACAATCTACTTGTTGTCCTTTGCATTTAGATAAGATATTGATGGGAATTTTGCCGATGCCTTAGACCCCGTTCACACTAGGACATTTAGATCGATTTAAACTAGATCGGTTCACTTTAGATCGATTTAAGAGCCAATGTGAACGCGTTGAATCGATCTTCAATCGGTCTAAACTAAAACACCAAAAGAAGTAGTTTAGTTTGAATCGATCTAAAGTGAACCGATCTTACTTTAAATTTGAACGCAGAGATCGGTTTAAACTAGTACGATTGAATCGAAAATAATTTATGCGCATGTATAACGGCACAACTATATCAATGGTTCGTTGTTTAACCCATATTTCTGTTAACAGACCTTTGTGTACATGCACGTAAAAACAAACTGAAAACATGTTGTCTCCGCCGTAGCATAAATTTGCGAAATCTGTGTCTTCTTTTTTAAGTTGATTTTTTCTTTTCAGGAACCGCAGTATTTCGTCGTGTTGTAACTTCGTTGCTACAGTTTTTTGTTTCAAAATCAAAGAAAACTGCAAGTCTTAGAACACTAGTATCAAAATTTAAACTTGTGATTCAAGAGAAACAATAACTTCATCTAATTTTTTTTTCAAGTGTGTGTATCAGTGTATCAACACATCAATTTGATAAATTAGTTCTATTTATACACAATGTTTACAGTTTTACGGGTAATAAGGTCAGATCAATTGCATTTTTAATTGTAGTGTGAACGCACTGGTTCAGATTAGACCGATAGAGATCGTTATGATTAAAGATAATGTGAACGCTAACTGGTTTTATTTAGATCGATTCAAATTAGATCGATTAAAGAAAAATGCTAGTGTGAACGGGGTCTTATTTTTTCTTTTAGTTAAGATAGAGGTTTTGGTATTTATTCAACTGTTTGTGATTGATTAGATCAATTGCGATACGATTCCTGTCTCGTCATATATCAATGTTTTAATGCTGATTTTAGTGTGAAGACAGGTCTTTAATCGAGACGACTTAGAGCTTGATATATTGTATTGCATAGACACCTGTGTTTATTGTAGACCATATATGTATGTGGCCCTCTAGATGTTTCTGTTTATTGCTGACGTTGAGCTGTTGTCTTATTAACGTATACCACACATACATTTTTATAAGCATGCACTTCAATACTTTTCTAAATAATTCCTAATAGATAGTATGTATACATGTACTAAATGACTATGTTATTTTAAAAATATAAATTTCCGAAAACGTGTTCATTGGTATTTTAGTCTACCAATCCTTAAAGTCAATTCAAACCAATACTTTATGTCAAAAACTATAATTTGATTAATTAATTTTCAAATCAAATATGCCATACTCAAACAGATTTCACGCATCTGTCTGTTTTATGCTGCTTCTTAATGATGTTGAAATAACACGAAAACTGTATTTTTCTGTGTTAAATTATTTGTATTATTGAAACCAATTCAATGTCTTAAATTGCACACAGCAGTTTGTTCCTGGAATTACACTCGATACCGGCTTGTTGAGCAGACATTTGATTATCTACGAAAATATCATTATTCTACTTATTCTAACTACTTTGAATCGTTCAGAAAGAGTCGCAAGATCTACAGTACTGTATTTTCAAAGATAGACCGATCAATGCAATTGTAACACCCAATCAAATTATTAACTGCAACATGGTCTTTAGTGAAGGAATCAAGTCAAAGTAATATGAACAAAATGAAATTAAATGTATCTGCTGTACTTTTTTTTATTTTTGTATTTTTTTCAATGGCTTGTTTTTAATTCAAAAATGTGTAGATGTGGTATGATTGCCAATGAGACAACTATCCACATGTGAGCAAAGAACCAAAGGACTTGGAATATGTGTTTGTTGTTGTTGAACTTTTCTGTCATCGTATGTCTTTGTAAATAAACAATATACAAAATCCTTTTGTAAAACATTTAATATACATAGAGTAATTACCAATAGAAAGAAGCCTTGGATAAAAGACAAAATTTATGGCCAGCTTTCCATGAAAGTTAGTTAAAAAAGAAGACAAACAAATTAAAGTTTTAATTTATTTGAAAATAGACCGATGTTAGATGCTTCTTTCTTGAACTTACGAAATACGAAATTGTAATCTATAAAGTCGGAGTTCTTTTGGCAAACTTCAGTTATAAAAATCAATAATGTTGCAATTGCAAGGTAGCAGTTTTTTTATGTCATTTATCATTGTATCATTTTATTTCCAATATTCATATTTTGTTTGTTTGTCTGTTTGTTAGTTGTGCTATCCTGCCAACAAAACTTCACGTTAGACTTTCATCTTAAAATTTGCTGTTTAAATGTACAGAAAATGTATCTACCACTTTACTTTCCAGTGAATTCAACACACAGTAATGCAAGGAACATCACAATCAAAAGGAATATTTCGAAATGCCAAAAAAAATTTTTTTTTTTACTCTGTAAGATATCGATTATTATGTTTTATAAATTGCGATCGATCTTTTGTAACATTAACGAAATTCTGTAACAATTTCCTTACCATCCGCATTTGATGTCTTTCATATAAATAAAGGCAACAGTAGTATACCGCTGTTCGAAACTCATAAATCGATAGAGATAAAAACAAATCCGGGTTACAAACTAAAACTAAGGGAAACGCATCAAATATAAGAGGAGAACAACGACACAACAAAAACATTAAAATGTAACACACACAGAAACGAACTATAATATAACAATGGCCATTTTCCTGACTTGGTACAGGACATTTTAAGAAACAAATGGTGGGTACACCTACACTTACACCAGCCTGGTAGCCTTAACATCAGTACAGGCAGAAAAATACAGATGCTATTTTATTGAAATTTGTTGTTTTACGATTTGTAAATCATTTTAAATTAAGGAGACTATCTCTCTCGTGCATAAGTCTGATTCCTTTATCGGATTTTGATATGTTTTTGTTCCCTTTTTTGCTTTTATCAGCTCAACAACGTTCATATTTACTTTGGGTTTTTAATATACTGTATCACTGTTTATATTTCATGATCGAAATGCACTTCTGGTACAGTAATATAAGTGCCTTTAATGTTATTTCGCTCATATTTAAACAAAAGTATTAGTCTTACTCAAATATTTAAGAACATTCTGTTGTGCATACATGTATTCAACTCTTATTGAAAAAAAAATTCGATGACGTCAACGTAACATCACATTTGACGTTTTTAAAACTTATTAAACCAAACTGTTTGTGCTATTATTATTTTTCATCTAATGATGTTGAAACGACAAGCACACTATATTTGCCTATTTTAACCATGTTAGCATTATACACAAGCGCTGTTAACATCTGATAAATCATGTTTCTATTGACACGATTTCAAATGTCTTAAATTGCAGTAAGAAATTTGTTCAAGAAAGGAAAATCAACTCCGGTAGTTGAACATAAATTTGATTCTACAAGATCACATAGGTCTTCATTTGTTGTTGTTTAAATATTCTTTTGTTTTTTGTTTTTTTTTTATGTCTTTTTAATCGGTTTCATTTTGCAAATATAACCTTAATTTAATTCTACATAACGACGGATATTTTACATTTGTCGTAACCACAGTATGGTCCTAATTTCCTCGAATGATACATCACCGAATTAGACTTATCCCCGAATTTATGTTTACAAGACCATCACGACGGGTGCCATATTTGGAGCAGCATCTACTTATTATATCCTTCATGAGCACCTGCTATCATCCAAATTTCATTGGGGTTCGTGGCGTTTAGTCTTTAGTTGTCTATGTTGTGTTTTATCGACTTGTTTGTCTTTTGGTCGTTTTTCGTTTTTCGTTTTTGTCACTGCGTTCTTAGTTTGTCTTCGATTTATGAGTTTAATAATCCCTTTGGTATCTTCTTCCTTTCTTTTACAGTATTCGATGTTTATAATTAGATATTTTAAAACAATGGATTTAAGAATATACAAGAAAAAAACAGTAAAAAATAAAGAAACATTGAACAACAATGAACATATATGTTAAATTTTTAAATTTCGTTTAATGTTTTAAGTTATTGTTACTAATGATGCATATATAAATTGATTTCATACTAATGTTTTTACTTTGTTTGTCGATATATTTTTGTTTAACTTAACTACGAAGTCATAATAAACCTGTCGTACACGTAAGTTGGAAGCTTTATCATTGTGTTTTTGTTACTAGTATTTCATTTAATAACCTGTTGATGTATGGTAACCGTGTGTAAGTGGGTGAATATGGGACGTTGATTTCATGTCCAGTCACTCTTTTTTAATCTGAATTGTTAGAACCCTACTCAATTGATATTTTAATCATAATAGTAGATAAATCAAATGATGACACATCCACATTTTTTAAAAAGTGTAAGCAAAATGAATTGACAAATTATTATGTATTTAAGCAAAACATGCATTGCAAAATAACTGAAAAATACATAGCGATTTTGGAAAGGTCATATGTGGGCTTTGCAAACTTGAAGATATATTTAAAACTATTAAAAGCTACTAAAGGGACAAAACTGTGGCCAAAATTAAAGCTCAAAAACATACAGAACGATTTATCATAAAACGTTACAAATGAAAAAATGCTATGTAACTTTGGTGTGTCCAATGCATTTTTTCTAAATGTACCTTCACCAGGAACGCTCAAAACCAAAATGTTGCAAGGCGATTATAGATAAATACTTGAATACATAAGGGCTATATAACTAAAAGGGACATAGAAAAATTGACCGAATCCACCGAATGTCAACTTAGTCTAAAAGTTTAAAAAGTTAAATAGCAAAAATACCGAACTCCAAGGAAAATTCAAATCGGAAAGTCCCTTATCAAATGGTAAAATCAAAGTCATCCTTACTTATAGCCAAGAATGGACTCAAATGGCCAGGAAGGACGAAGTTCGTCCATTTTATTCAGCACCAATCTGTCAAAGTCCTAATCTATCGATTATCTTTCATAAAGTGGTTTAAATATCAAACTCATTAATAACTATATGCACAGGTTTAAGTTTATTCTTACATTTTGACATAGCACAATGTCATGTTGTGCTCAGACTGCTTACATATATAACGTCTTTGCAATAGATCCGATGGAGGTGTACTGATTGAATTTTTAGTTTCGAAAAACATGGTTGATATAGTTGATCTTTGATCGGTTCTTAGTGTATTTTGGTATTTGTTACTTGTTTTTTTTTTGGCTTAGTACAGATCTGATGAGCTCATATGATTGTAAAAGATTGTACTGATAATGTATTGTTATTGTTACCCCATTGTGCCATTTTAGGGTTGCATTGAGCGCTCACAAACACTATACCCCGCCACATTTTGTCTGTCTGTCTTATTTCTGGAGACTGTAATCCTGTGGTTGTCGTTTGTTTTTCGTATATTATTTTTAGCATAAATGATCAGGCCGTTAGTTTTGTCATGTCGGGACATTTTAAAGCTTAAATATATGGTGTAGACTTTGCTCATTGGTGAAGACCTGAACTTTCTTTTCTATGTCTAGTGGACAGTTAACAATCATATCACACATCCTTATTTCTATAAGCAGTTATCAAATTAATGCCGAAATTTATTAATATTATTCATATGGAAATAATAAAGTCAGTCATCTGTATTCCTTTCATCTATATCAACCTCCATAAAGCCTTTGACCCTTTATAAATGCATCTGTTTAGGACAGACGTTAAGCAGTTTGACATCGACGTTATCCAGTTCACTTCTTGTTAGCTTGGTAAACAGCATAAACTGATTTTGACTTTAATATTTCAGAAACAATTCTATAAATCGATTAGCAGACTTTACTTGTACATATATTGTCAAATATCAGATTCTTGCAAGATTCTTGAACATTTTGTGAGCTCTGTTGCTGCGTTCATTTGCCAAAATCCCTCATATTTTTTTTTACTGAAAGGCAAAAAACAAATCCTGTAATTTGATATATGGTTATTCCTCGGTGTGTCAGGTAAGTATGATCGAGTGTATATAAATATAATATATTCCGAATCATGCACGACAACTAACAAAATCGTCAGCAATGCAATGAAAGACTTGGAATATATTAAGCTATCTTAATAAGGAAAATCGACAAATGTAATAAAAGATGATTAATTAGAAAGGAAGTCATTTTCAAATGATCCGTATAAGCACTTCTTGAATCTATTGCGAGACATTGCGAAACAAAAGCTTTAATTAGTACCGGAATTGTTGCAACCAGTTTGTAATATACCTAATTTCCTTTCGAATTATGACTACATCTTGTTAGTGGAAGATAATTACGCTCATAAAACAACTTGTTCTAAATTTAGAGTATTTAAGATTCCCCATATTGTCTGTGAAATTCTGAAGAAGAACTTAAAGTATACGTAGGCGTTTAGAGAGATTTTATAAATTCTGCCATGTGACATGGTAAAATAATACATTTCGGCAATTTTTGAATATGCAAATCATATTATACTGCACAGATCATTTTGGTATTTAAAATTAATATTCAAAACTCCCAAACGTCATCAATACAAATAAATTAATCAAGGTTGTTAGCAAGGAAATTTTTAACGTCTGATAAAGTTTTTGTTTTTCCAAACCACGTTATGTCTTGTGTAATCAATCTTCTGCTGATTATGAACATCGTAACACTTCGAACTATTAGTAGACATGTTGATTAATAAATCAGAAAAGGTTTTCCTGACTTCCGATCCTGCGACTGTAATCGGAAATGTTGGTACACGTACATGCTTATAAATTGGAAGATTTACAATAAAGATGACATAATTCCTTCCGGTCTCTCCAGTTTAATGTGATTCGTTTTGTATTACATAACTTGGTGAGAGGATGCAGATTTTTCAATCGCTAAAGTGACATATATAATACGATAAATTGTATTCTTCCTATGCAGTTCCTTCACGCAAGCAAAGCCAGCATCAATTAAGTTTCCACAAAAAACAGGAAATGCTAATAAGAATTAAATCAATGCATTATATATTTTTTTAGGGGATGGGAAAATTCTTATAGTGAAATGTTCATTCCTTTCCTTGCTTTGATGTGTTTGATGAGTCTATAATAAAAATAAGAAAGGGAGTAAATGTCAATGAAACAGAAGTCATAAATAAAACAAACGATGTATACATTGTTTAAATCAAAATACCAAAAATACAGTCTTCAACAATACTTAAGATAGGTGTCTCTACCATTAATCAAGCCCTAAATCATCCCGAGTCAAAAAATCGTTTCTATTGCTTTACATTTTAATAGGGACTATGGAAATTCTGCCTATTTACCAATACATATGTGGCAATGAGAAATCTTAATTACTCGTCATAAATCTTCTTAAACATATGTCGCAACTCTTGTTGGAAAGGTTTTATACAATGATTGATATATTATTGTATTGTTTGTCCATCGTCCAGGGAGAAATATTTCATGATTTTATTAAGAACGATAACAAATTAAACAATACATCAAATAATGAAATACTACAAAATGGATTGACCGCTATAATAGCGAGAAATCTGAACCGCCATTGAATTGATAGATAGTTGCAATATTTTAGTCGAGAAACAGGCCAGGCAAGGACCCCTATACGAGTTTTTGTGCGAAGATTCGCAAAAGTACAGAAAGCGTGGCACTATTCTCTCAAGAGGCATCAGATTTAAGTCTCATTGCCATCGAACGTGGGAACGGTATTTTTTCGTTTTTTATGTTGTTGAAACAAAAATATAAACTATAAATTTTACATTGAGGTTCTGAAAAAGGAAATCACGAATTCACCGACATTCCAACTGACTCCATTTTCAGAAAATGACATCTGTAACAAACATAAACTTTTAGCTACCTCTTTACAAGCAGAACCAAATACAATGAAAGTTCCACCTATGTACTGGCTTCCGAAGCTGCACAAAACGCCTTACAAATATAGATTTATTTCGTCTTAAAGCCATTGTTTCACTACTAAACTATCTATTATACTTACTAGTACACTTGGTACAATCAAAAACCTGGTTATAAATTGTTCAAATAAGGCCTTTGAAAATAGTGGAATTAATTACTTTTGGAGTGTCAGAAATTCGTTGGAAGTACTTGATAAATTGCGTACTTAAATTGGTGATTTCGAATCTGTTCAAACTTTGGATTTTTCTACCCTATATACCACTTTGCCTCATAATCTTATTAAGGAAAAATTCACACACCTGATTAAATGGGCATTTAAAAAGTCAGAATGCGAATATATATGTTCAAACTCTTTTAGGTCATTTTTTAGTAACAACAAATAAAAGAACTATGTCGAAATTGGACCTGCTTTGATACTATAACTGCCCTTGATTTTTACTAGATAACATTTTTGTTCGCTATGGAGATTCCGTATATCGTCAATTTATTGGAATTCCCATGGGGAATAACTGTGCACCACTTATTGTTGACCTGTTTCTGTTTTGTTATGAGTTACAATTTATGACTAAAATCAGCAAAGACCCATCGAAACAACATCTGATTCCAAAATTTTTTTTAAAACACTTTTAGATATTTAGATAATATATATGCTCTCAATAATGACGACTTCAGTATGTACACTAAAGAGATTTATCCTGCCGAACTGACCTTAAATAAAGCTAATACTAACAACGAACACTGCCCTTTCCTGGATCATGATATCTATATCGTTAACGGAAAGCTTAATACCAAAATTTATGACAAATGCAATGATTTTTCATTTCCTATTGTTAATTATCCATTTTTAGATGGTGACGTTCCCTTAATTGTCACCATCTTATGGTGTTTCTTTATCACAACTTGTTCGATTCGCTCGTGTATGTAACAACGTATTCTAATATGACGTGCTTCTTTCGCTTTGTAAACAACACCGTGATAAAATCTTCGATATATCTATACTTAGCGCAGACTCAAATATGTGCATATTGGTGGCTGTTACTATTTACCTCCCACGTGAATCCACATGTATCGTAACCTATGTGCAAACACTATGTCGATTTCGTTATGTTCAAATTGAAATTGAAAAAGAAACTACAGATCCGTTATTCCTATTATAATGCATAACAAAAAGAATTAATGCACAAGAGCTTAAAAAATGTATAAAATCAAAATAAAATAAAATTCCGCGAAATTTCATGAATAATCTTGGCGCATTAACGTCATGTCATAACATGACGTCATACGAATGAAAACTCTCAAGCTGAAGGTTTTCCGTTACGTATACGCCCTAAATTCGGATAATATTGCATTAAAATGGAGTTTTGAGATAGGTGTCGTTTCATTTTCTATTCCATTGCATTATTTGCACATTTGTGGATTTCAGCAAGTCAACATGGCGGCTCACTCCTTAGTTACGACATGTCAACTCTGGATTTGACAGTAAATAGTAGCCAACGAAAAAAAAATGTTTGGGTTAAGAATAATGAGAATTGAACACATTTTTTTAGTGCTTATTTAAGAAATAATTCATGTAATACTTAGATTTATTTGAAATTTGTAGCTTTTATCTTACAGGGGGTAAGATAGAACAACCATACACACGGCAATCTTATCTTCGCTTCAGTTTTTAAATTACCGTTTTTGTCCTATTAGAATCGAAATAATTCATGGAAGCCATAGATTTGTTGGACATTTACAATGCAATGCTTAGTTTCTTTTTTTACCTATTCTGACATCGGGCTCGGACTTCTTTTAAACTGAGTTTTACTGTGCGTATCGCTGTGTGTTTCTTTATTCTACATTGGCTAGAGTTATATGGGGAGGGTTGAGATCACACAAAACATGTTTAACCCCGCCGCATTTTTTGCGCCTGTCCCAAGTCAGGAGCCTCTGGTCTTTGTTAGTCTTGTATGTTTTTTTTTTAATTTTAGTTCATTTATATGTTTTGGAGTTTAGTATGACGTCCATTTTCACTGAACTAGTACACATTTTTATTAAGGGGCCAGCTGAGGACCACCTCAGGGTGCGGGATTTTCTCGCTGCGTTGAAGACCCATTGGTGGCCCTCGGCTGTTTTCTGCTTCTTGGCCGGGTTGTTGTCTCTTTGACATATTCCCTATTTTCATTCTCAATTTTATAGAAAAACACATTGAAATGATAACAGCAATTATAAATTTATTATAGTTGGAAAAGTTTAAGTATATGTCCATATTTATCGATATGAACACCGCATTTCATTTAGTCTTACCCACAGTTTTCCATGCAGTGATTCAACATTGATGTAACCAAGGTATTTCAAACCATTTTCACCTAAAGCAGTGAGGGTTGATTTAAAAATATAATTTACTTGTGAGAAATTAATGTGTCTTTCTTGAACAGAGATACTATAATTAGCACATATCGTGCGATAAAGTGAACGACGTATTAACAGGTTTGCACGTTTATTCGCTAGAAAATGGCGAACAAATGCGGATGTAGATAAACAAATCATTTTTACAGATTGAATTTGAATGAAATATGTGAAGGTTTTAACACATGTGTACTGAATATTATAAGTCTTGAAAACACGATTTATTTATTAGTTGTAATTGGCTTTGAAATGGCTTTCAGTAACTGATAGTACTATAATATCTATACTTTGCGCCTTACTTCCTTACGTTGTTTTGTTCAGTGCTTTGCGTCGATCTGATGAGTCAAACCTTTTTCAACTGATTTTTATTTTTTTTCTTAGTATGATTAACCCAACCAAATTATGTATGTGTGATTCAGGAGATTGTAATTCAGTGGTTGTCGTTGGTTGCTGTCTATGTTTCAATGTTTTGTAAATAAATCAGGTTGTACAATTTGTATCGTTTTTTTTTTGTTTTTTTTTTGTTGTTGTCTTGTTTGAAATGTTTAATATTTTGACATTTCAAAGTCTTTTATAATTTACAATACGGTATGGGTTTTTGCTCATTATTGAAGGTCGTACTGTAAACTACAACTGCTGACATCACCGTCATTTGGTCTAAAGTTGACATTTGTTTCATTGGTAATGACATCACATCCTTTTATTTTTACATTCTATATAACAGAACGCAATAGAAAACAATGAAATCAAAATAATATAACTTTATGCTGAACTAAATTTTCGTCTTCTTCTAAAACATAGTTATACAGTACTTAAACCCATCTATTCTTACTCCAAATATCTGAACTTACTTTGGTGTTTGAGCACGCGCGTCTGGCGCAAATACAAAATTTCAATCCTGGTATCTATGATGAGTTTATATACAAGGCTTCATCCTGTCTAGAAAGCTGATGTACATGTACGCATATGCATTGTGAAAATTCTAATGCATCGCTCACTTTTTAAAACTTCATAGACACTCGTTGATTAGACAGCTCAGACCTGAAGTGTTGTTTAGTTGACCAAATAAATCTTTAAGCTTTTTTGTAACATTCACTTTTGATCTAAAGGGTTTAACATATAAGCTACAGGTTTGGTGGTACCCTCGGGGACTAACCATCCACCAAAAGAGATATCGACCCAGAGGTAGTAATAACATCCTGATCAAAGGTACCGAATTTACTGCACTAGATGCACTTTTCGACAATAAATGTCTCTTTTGGATGCTAAATGCCAAAGTATAAGAAAAACCAAAATATAAACGTTGACGAGTTTATCAAACCAAAAATTACTTATATATGGCCAAATTCTAATAGAAATCAGAACTTTTTTAGACGGAGAAATATTTCTTAATTGAAAATGATTTCCAAAATTTCAATCAAACAATAACTGCATTTTCATACTGACTTCTGGCTGGTCATACCATACGTGACTTACAGTTCACCAGTAGTGGTATCGGGACAGTAAGTAGTATTAACGATAACTATAGCCGTCGCTCTAAAGTTTAGTCAATTTATATTTACCCAGAACAGTTGGTTATTATTTTCTGTCACCATGTGATTCGATTCAATTAGTGAAAAATAAATCCGAAAATGATATTTTTGGATTATTTCGATTTCTCAATCATGACATCACTAAGAAAAGCACATAAATCTGATGGCTTCACGTAGAAAGAACACAATGTTTCTGCAGATCAATGAAAAAGAAGAATAAGGTTTACATTCATATTGTCTAAAAATAATAATAGAAACGTATTAATTATTCCCCACTGTATCTCGTGCAATACGACATTTCTCCACTCGTGACATACTAATCTATTCTGAGATGAGAACAAATGAAAGCAGTGAAAAATCTATATGACTTTAGTGCCTTTTAATTCAAAATCGAACGTATTTTCCAAGATAAATTCCTTTCTATTATGATAAACGACATAACTTTCTGATATTTAGATTGATAGTTTATATTAAAAATAAGATTTTAAAACCTTTATTCAAAGTTGACTTTCTGGCAGTTCTATAATTATGGCTTACGCTTTAATTTTTTTTTAATGTTTTTGTGCCGCCGAGCGCATATGATGAAAGTTTTTTTTCAGAACAATGTTAGCCATACTGAAATAGATGTTATACGTTTTATAATACTTTATATGAAAATAGGTGATCAAAATAACATCTTAGGCCACACCAATTTTATAAATAGTTCTTCGGACTAAAGCTTCAAAAAAAGGGGGCGAAGGAGCGAAATTATTTTGTTTTTATATATTTCTTGAAAATGTGCAAAAAAATTGAGGAGTGTGCTCTGCAAGTGAAGCGAGCGGTATGATTGTTTTTTTTTTTAAATGTGTGATTTAGAAGTTGTACAATTTATGTACATGATATAATAACTGGGTTATTCATAGAAAAACGAGGAGCAACAGATGCTCTAATGGATATTCAGACTTTATTGTCTCACTGTAGTTTAGTCAATTTTAGTTATTTTATTCAAGTAAGCTTTGTCTATGTGAATTTTCATTTAAATCCATATATATATATATATATATATATATATAGGAAGCATAGCAGATGCAGTTTTAAAAGAAGAAATATGTTTGTTAGGTATATGACACATGTTGAATAAAATTAAAATATGTGTATGTATCCACAAAAATGCCCCTGAAAGATATATAGTTTTCATTATATGGTAATGATTGTTTATTGTTGTATATCAGTGTTTCTGTTGTTCCGGTTTTCCTCTTTTAGTTGATGTGTTTTCCTCGGTTTTAGTTTGTTATCCGGATTTGTTTTTGCTTAATCGAATTTTGACTATTGAACAGCGGTATATTGCTGTTGCCTTTATTTATTAGCTGCTTGACATCCAGTTGGAACTATTTATGCATATTTAGGATCAAAATAATGAGTGAGGTGAATATGTCTTGCTTCGAACTAAAACAACACCCCGAGTAATATAGTTATATTGCTATACATGTAGATCCAAATGTATTAAAATATTCCCTTAAAATACATGTCAATGTATTTTATTCTCACTGAGCAAAATACTCTTTCCTTTTGCTTCTATAAGCTGTAATGCATTTACAACTCTTTAGCTTGACTAGAAGTGGTTGAACCAATTACACACCCCTAATTATTATGAGCATGCCAATCACAATACGGCATTACCTTGGTCTCGTTGGAACTCTTCAAATTCCCCCAAACAAAAGAAGACTAGTGCTTGCATGCCAAAAGACGAACAAGGGGATATGGGGTTTCATCAACATTACATAATTCTGAGATTTTTTTAAAAAGTTCATGGGAATTCACAATTCATTTCATCCAAAAGATAGATAGGTTTATGTCTGTTGAAACAAGGGTCGGGGTGACGATGATTCTAACAAATATTGACGTGTTTGTGGTCATCTAACGAAAGATTTTTAATTTTTACATCATGGAACAGGTCTTTAAAGGTAAAACGAGAAGCATTTCGGATAACTGTGTGTTCAATAACTTGTCAACGGCATTGAGCTGACACAACTGCATGTTGGCATCCCGATTATTGACCTTTCATTTACAAATCGAAATATCACACGTGCGTCGGTTAAACAATAAGGAGCATTATATCCAACAAAAAAGCGTTTATGTGAAAAAAAATTCAAGGAGAAACTAATTTTGGAGCGGCATGCGGACCAAAAATTTGCGGAAGCGGTAATTTTTTTTTTATTGAAAAAAATTTCTCCAAAAAAGGAGCGGGAAAATCAAGGGAAACTATTAATCAAATTGGTGTGGCCTTAGTGTTCATATTTAATTTAGGATAAAGTCGTTTTGCATATAATACTGAAACATGTACGGATCGTCAAAAGTGCTAACAACCATGATTAAATCTCAGCTCATAACACCCAGCTGTGTCTTGACCTGTTTTTAGTTCTTTAAGGCGATCGGCTATAAGTCCTTTAAACCACCAAGGTCTGAAGTTAGACCAAAACATGTACTATTAAATAAATCAATATTTCAATAATATAACATTCGTATGATCTAAGTATTGCTCTGATTGTTGAAGTTTTGTGGCCAGCTATCAAGAACCATAATAGATATGGAGCTTATTTCTTATACTTGTGTAACATATTGCGTAATTAAGTATCAACAATTATATACAATGTCAAACACCGTCAAAGAGTACAATAATTTGCATATATTGCTACCATTACAAATAATCTTATCTCAGCTAATCAATTAAAAAGTAATATTGTGACATATTTGATATATAAAGGTGTTCTCCATGATACATGGCTATCGGTAGTAAACACAGCAAAGTGTTTTGAAAGAACCGATCGAATTTTAATGCCGTTCAGGTTTTAGAGAGTTTCGGTGTAAGATGGGATGAAGGGTACATCAAAAGCTCCGATGGGGCGTGAAAGATTCAAAATTCTTGATTCAATATTCGCAGTTTCAAATTCGAGATTCCAATACAATTTTTTTTTATTTCAATTAAGAAATTTCATTTTTTAATATTTTTTATTTTTCAAAGTAGCAAGTATAACTATTTATATAGATAAAAAAGTATATTTTAACAAAACGCATTTGACTAGCAGGTCGTACAACTGATGTCCTTAAACCCTGCTGACTGCCATTGGCGATTGCCAAATAAACGGATCACCAGATGTAACAAAATGGATCTTATAATAATTTTTTACCAAACAGAAAACAATAAACTTGCGGAAAAGATGGTATACCGCAAACATGAGGTGCAAAAATTTGTACACCATATCCGGATTTGGACAATTAATGTCTCTTCAGTGATGTTAGGAATCGAAACGGTATTTGGAAGGCCATATAATTTACCTCAATTTAGGATAGACTCTTGAATTTTGAAAGAGTCGAAATAGGATGAACGGATCATATAAACCAGAAGGCAAATATAATACAAGCCCAAACAAAAAATATAAACAAGTCTAAATTGAAAACAACGTTCAAACCTATGATTGCGTTGGATAAAAACCGGTTCCATTTTGTTACATCTGGTGATCCGTTTTTTTGGCAATCGCCAATGGCAGTCAGCAGGGTTTAAGGACATCAGTTGTTCGACCTGCTAGTCAAATGCGTTTTGTTAAAGAATTCTTTTTTCACTTTTTTGGTCTTTTGGAAAATGTTGTTTGTGCTGTATTTAGACCCCTCTACCAAGAAATTTGTTTTGCATGCACACGTATAAAAATTGCGGTTTTTATCCAACGCAATCATAGGTTTGAACATTGTTTTCAATATAAACTTGTTTGTATTTATATAGATATATATATTATACGAAAGTCCACGATTTTATGTAATAATATGACAAATATTAGATTCGAACTTAGAAATGAACATTAAAATTTTAAGGCCAAAAAGAAAAAAAAAAAAAACAAACCGAAAGTGAACCAAAACCTCCGAAATTTAATGATAACAAAGTAAAATCGTGTCACCAAGGCTAGGTAAATAAGTTTTTTTTATAAAGTCTTTATTCTGATGCTTAAGCAGACGTGATCAATAATGCTTGGATACACTTTTCAAAAAAAGAAAATCGGTACAATACGTTTATATATCATAGGGCAAAATAAACCCTATAAAAGCCCTCTCCTCCCTTAAAATTCATAATATTAATGAAAGATGAACACTTAAAACAGGTTATTTATATCCACGAATCATCAAACAGCCATAGCTATATTTATTTGGATATAAGTCATGTGTAATACTCATGCATTCTGGAACGAAGTTTCTTTGTGTCCTTTCATTGATTCGTTCAACCATTATTTCTTTGGTCCGTTAGACTGGAAATGTCATCTGATCATTGCAGGGATCAAAACTATAGTTTTGCTTTTATTTTAACAGTATTTATATAAATATACTATTTTTATCGTTTTTTTTTTTCATTTTGTCAATTTGGGATCAAATAAGGAAATGAATGACCTTTCTCCTTTTCACAAATTAGTTGCTTAGAATATAACATGTATAACAAATATAGGACCCAATGGTATTTATGTGATCCAATAACTCTAATGATCTTAGGTTTTTCCATAGCATAACATTGACTTGGTCATATAGATCAGCATAGGTGATGCACTGAAGGAGTTTTTTTTTAAGCTTTATTTATAATAACTATTACTTTACATCAGACATGAGAGTATATTCTGGCAACATGTACTTATTTCGTTGTTACATGTATTCATTATTTAATACAACATGCGTGACGCTCTTTTTTTCAATGATATTTTTGACTGCATTTTGCTGTAAGCCTTATACTTGTTTTTTTAGGCAAAAAAAAGAGGTAGATAAAACAAAAAGGACAATCAAATCTCATAAGTCGAAGATGAAGACAGACCAAACATGACAATACAGGAAAAACGATGAAAGGACAAACAACATCTAACAAAAATACATAAACAACTAGTACGGAACAACACGGATCCCCCCAAAAACAAGGGTGATTTTATATGCTTCTGACGAGTAAGCAGATGCTGCTCCACATGTGGAACTCGTCGTTAGTGTTCAATACTGGTTTATGAAACGAGTTTAAATTGATTTCGCATAAAAATCTGCATGGTAAAATTTTATCTATATATACATGATAAATAGTTGTCTGCTCTATGGTCGGGTTGTTGTCTCTTTGACACATTCGGCTGTTGTCTGCTCTATGGTCGGGTTGTTGTCCCTTTGGCACATTCCCCATTTCCATTCTCAATTTTATGAATATATATTAACTTATCGTATATACGAGGATTAAAATTTTGTACGCCACACGTGTGTTTCGTCTATACATGAGTCAAATCTTGTACGGCCTCAAATCTGTGTCCTTTCCTCAGTTCTGTGTCCCATGACGTCATGACACTCAAACTTGTGACCCTTTGTTCAGCATCAAATCTATGTCCTTTCTTCAGATATGGGTCCTGTGACGTCATACAAGTCTATGTGTATTTAGTGCGTGTCCTTTTTGTCATACAAGTCTATGTGTATTTAGTCCATCCCTTCATGTACATGTACATAGTTCAACACATATTATTTTTCCAATGGCTTAACTAATAGTCATGTCTTTGACAACAAAAACATTTCTTCGAAGACGTTTCAATAATTATGACGTCAACTCATAGGAAAAGGGGAAAGGGGGGGGGGGGGGGGGGGGGGGTCGGAGGGGGTCCAATCCCGAAATCCCGGGTTTATTTTTGCCTTATCCCGATTTCCCGGGCCTTATTTCACAATATTCGAAATCCCGATAAATTCACATATGCTTTTTGGGCAAAATACATTAATTAATGATAGTACACTGTTCAAAGCAATCGGTCAGTCTGTTGTACAGATTCCCTGTATCTCATTAATATAATCTAGTGAGCTTAGTTTAATCCAGATTATATTAACATGGAGATTGCGACATTCCAAAACTTAAAAGACACATAAATAAGTGAACTAGTTTGAGTTTTAAAAGAAGGTAAATCAGTTAGTTGGAGTATGACCTCTGAGAGTATCACTCTTCTTTACTCTGCAACTTTTTTTGTGCAAACCGAAGCCAGGATACAGTGTCAAGTAGTTGTGCGTATGCAGTGTTTTCAATATTTTTTTTTTGTAATTCTTTATTTGTTTCATTCCATTTCATTTTGTTCGACATCTTTGTTTTTTTTTAAATTCAATATGGGCCCTATTTTGCTCTGACATTATTCTGTAATAAATTTGTATAGTGCTTTGAAATTTTATAAATAAAAACCATTATAGGCCAAAGTACGGTCTTCAACACGGAGCCTTGGCTCACACCGAACAGCAAGCTATAAAGAGCCCCAAAAAATACTAGTGTAAAACCATTCAAACGGGAAAACCAACGGTCTAATCTATATAAAAAACGAGAAACGAGAAACACTTATGAACCACATCAACAAACGACAACTACTGAACATCAGATTCCTGACTTAGGACAGGTGCAAACAATTGCAGCGTGTTAAACGTTTTAATGGTACCAAACCTTCCCCTAATCTGAAACAATAGTGTAACATAAATCCTGTTTTGTTTCTGTGTGTAATCGTGTCCTTTGGTTTACTATTTTTTACTACTCTTACATTTATAACTTTGACCATGTAAGATGAACAAAGTTGTCGTCGGAGAAACCAAAAGACTTAACACTATAGAACAAACAATGTGCAAATATATCCAAGTAGCCTATTAAATAAAACATAAACCGTTGTATTTACAAATACACGAGGATTCAAAAGGAAAAATCACAAACTGATCACCGAACACTAAAAAACATGCAAGAACTCCTACAAAAACCAGGAGTTAACCAAGGTGCTCTGGGAGGGTAAGCTAATGCTTTTTTTTTAAACAAGAGTCCCGATAAATAAAAATCCCGTGTCTCGATTAAACTAAATCCCGAAATCCCGATGATAATATAGCTCGTTCCCGAAATCCCGAATTTAAAAATGGACAATCCCGGAGTCCCGATAAAGGTCCCCCCCTCATAGGACAGTGCATACCTTGTTGAAAAGGACTGGATTTGAAAATAAAAGAATATATACTTCTATGATGCAATGAAAGAATAGTACAAAGATCTAAGGAAGAGACATAGATTTGAAGCTGGACAAAGATTTAAAGAAGAGACATATATTTGAGGCTGTACAAAGATTTGAGGTGTACATACATATATCATAAACATTGTTAATCATACAGTTCCCAGTGATGCCTTGTCAACAAAGAATTGTTTGTTATCTAACTATTATAGTTAAGTTCTCTCAAGTCTGTGGTATGCTTATAATTATAATATTGACTTTCTTATCTTCAAACATTATGTCAATAATCTTTTCATTATATGAAGAAAAATAGGGATGCATCGAGTTTCTCTTATCAATTGTCTGAAACAAGATTAGACATAGTTTCGTAGCTTATGTTTTCTGACTAAACTCAGATTGATTTGTTTTACTGAAAGCTGTAATGTAAATATATTGTCATCAAGATACAATAGTCTTCATTTATAAAAAGTTTTCACTTTAAAAGCACTATTCGTCTTTATCTTTAAAGCATAGTAAAACTCGCGATGAAAAGTATCTGATAATGAGCGTGAACGCTGATCCTATCCTTTTTAGACTATTGTATTAGATTTTCACATGGTAATCTTCATACAGAAATTTCTTACAGACAATACATACAAAAAATTATTACAGACGGGAAAACTTATTCCTACTTGTTATCTTTCCTTTCCTTTCTTTAGATTTCATCGGTTATAATATTTTCAGTACTAAAAGACTAATTGTTTAAACCTTTACCTACTTTCTCAAAAATGTCTTTACAAAGCTTTGTTCAAAATGTATCTCTTCTTTTTAACTCGGTGTAATTTAGAGCTCTACAAATTGTATAGATACCTGTATATTTTTGCAGACCTATGCTGATCTTTAGATGTCTTTGGGTTTTTTTAGCAGTTGGGTTGCTGTTTAATTGACGTTTACATCATCTGTGTTCTTTTCTTTTATATAGAGGGATCAATTGCAGAAATATGATTTGACCTGCAGAAATGTCCAAAGGGATAAAAATCTTGTTTTAATGTTTATGGCAACAAAACAGCATCCAAGTTTATGAGTTATCTTTATTGACTTAACATTGACTCATTTATAAACGTTATGATTTTATCGTTGTTGTTCACAGCTCTGGCATCTCTGAATACTAATATCAATTCATTTGTTTGGTAGATTGAAGTTCACTAACACATTTCTGTCAGTTTTTCTTTTCAGGAATAAGTACAAATTTATTTTGAACATTGCAAACGATTGTGTATCCATGTACTTATTATGACTTTTCTGTATGACGTCTATTTTGACGTACAGCCATCGATGTTTGAATGTAGGACATAGCATTAGGTTTACAGCATGCTTACAATAAACTATTGGGCTTTTTATTTTGTTTTTATTTTAAACCCGTACTGTGTTGAGGGCCTGTCTCGAGACTAGCATTATGTTCTGCTGACTTGATTCAAAATGACTTTAACGTGCAGAAAATAAATGCATTTCAAATAATACTGAACAAATTTTCTGCAATGTTGAAATATGTTTGTAATTAAGGTGTTTGGTTTTTTTCTCGTTTAAATTACGTCAGTGGTTTGATTTGATGCTATCTTAATGTTTTTGTTTTAAGCGAACTTTGTTGATGGCAGATCTTCTTTTTTTGACAGTCTTTTAAAATTGTTCATATCTTCGAACACTGATACTTGAAATATTACGTTAGGTATATTCAGACACATAAAACTAGTTTTTACATGTGTAGTTATATCCATTCCCTCGCATCAAATATTTTATTGCCATAAAAAGGAATAAGTTCGCCCAAATTTAAGATTTTCAAAGAACTAGGTTAGACAATTATCGCTCGCTCCCACTTTTTGTTTATCTATAGCTGCTTAATATCCAAATAAATGAACATTACATTAATCTAGCTTAATGACACATAATTTATCAAAAATATAAAAATTATCATAAATTTCCATAATTCACACTTAAAAGTCTGAAACGATCACTTTTATTTGAACACCAATTGAAATTTCTGCACATGAAATGATAGTCTTACTTATTTCCCAAGAAATTGCCTTTTTAGTATAATCATTGGTGATCAGACGTTTTATTTCCAGTAAATCTGCATTTGATGTCTAATTGATCAGCCGAACTACAAATTTAATGTAAGCACTGGTAAAATAACAGCTTTTTAACACTCTAATTCAGACTGAACATATTTTAAGTCACTGCAAGCATAGTGTCTGGATCATAAAATTTGTAAATTAATCAGCCATTAGTTAATCCATTGTTTTTAAACTTACAGGATCCTTCTTTTAACAAGTAAAATAGTGGCTTTGATTGGTTTTTTTTAAGAATAAACGAGAAATTACAATAACAGTTATTATAAATCGGTTTATGAAAATAAAGATTCTAACTCGCAAATGAAAACATGTTTAGGATCATATAGGTGCTTTAACCCTTTAGTACGACAAATATTCATAATCCTTGTCTAGTATTGCTCTTTGTTATCTCTTAGTATGTAAAGGTAAAATAAAACTATATTGAAATTTCTCCATTGACAGATATTGGATGCAACAAAACTACAAAGACTTTTTTTTTTATTCTTATATCTGTTTACAGATTCTATCAGTTAACAGCAGCGTGGTATACAAGATATCGTCAGTTTATTAGAAACAGAGTTAGTTTACTTAAAGGAAATCATTATTATTCTATCTGAAAATGAATAAATAAAAACGTCTGAGAATACTGATAATAAACGCAGTATATTAAATGTCAGGAACTTTTGAATGAAGATTTCAACAACAGTTTATCATGTATGTGACCACCACTTCAAGTGAAATGTAAGTGAACCACGGGCAATTTTAATTAATAGTTACTCGCATTGGGGATTGAATACAATAATGAAATAAAAGTCAAGGGGAATATGAATACTAAATTCTCGGATTAAAAAATATACCTGCTAATATCATCAAACAGATCTATATTTACACTGATGGAAACGCTTTCATCGTTAAAGTGGTGATATATTTTGTTAAGAAACAAAGTGTTTTTTTACTGCAAACAGTATATCATTGACAACAATTTTATTTTATTAAAATATGGCGAACAAAATCAAATAAACTAAGTTTACTTTTACAGTCTGTCTAAAAAAAACTCTTGATAAATTTATAGTTAAATTATTATTTATCAGCTTCTCCTCAAAAACCTCTGCTTATAATTTAATTCAAATGAAACTTTTCCAGAATCTTTACCAGAAAATCTCATAATGCACCTCCTTATTTGAGTTTTTTTTTGTTTGGAATTTTGTTTTTTGTTACCCTTACCAAAGTATAGACTTTGGCATTGCTTTATTTGCCGAAACCCATTTCGTATCCAAAACTACTTCTACACCCCTATTACAACATTCATACATTCTTTATCATATAACGATATTTCGGACCTCCTACAGTGTATTTTGTTTTTCTTAACAACAAATTCATTTTCGAGGCTTCCTTCAATTAAGCGTTCTGACGGTTCTCATTTATATACCTTTCTCCTCCTAATTCCTAGTGAGAATTTGATGAAGTTTTATATATTTATGATTAAATGAAGACGGCATGTTTGAAACAATTATTATGTTCGAGCATGAGTAACTATATTTAGCCTTGATGAAATAAAACATTTTGAGACAAAAACGGACGTAACCATGCAAAGTACGACAGGGCATTACACATGATAATGTTAGTTATGTTTAATTCATAATTTGTTTTGAATAATAATCGGTATGTATTTATGGGTCAATTTTTTTAATGCGACGATAATAATAAAAAAATATTTAACCAGAGAGAGTTATTTTTTTGGTTTAACGTTAATTCCTTGTACTTCAGAAAAACACACTTAGTTTTAATAGTTGGAAAATTCTTCAAAACAGTATAATCAATGTAGAATTACCATTAACCAGTCTAGTGTCTCTGAGGAAAACATGTTATAAAATACCCGGATGCAAGGACACTTGCGCATGATAACTTTACACTTCAATTTTCTTCTTATAAACACAATTTCAAAAAATGATTTTTAATCCGTTTAGTAATATTAATGTATCAAATTAATATGGATACATGAAAGAATACATAAATACACGTCTGGTATTTGCATACATAAATAACTACACTGGAAGAAATAATGATATATTGAAAGGAATTTTAACAGAAGTATGCTACATCGATTTGAATCAAATCGAAAGGGCACTACTCTAAAATCTGTATAGTACAAAGACAAAAATAATGATTATTTTTAAATAAGGATTTCCGATGAACTGACTTAATTACATAAAAATAGCTGTCGCTATCTAGTCATTTGCTTCAATGACATAGTCATGACGTTATTCGTGCTTCGTTTATTTTTCTATCAACAATTTATGTTATTTACATCGGTCAATATAAGTGCATATAAACTACACTGTCATCGAGGAAACTGTTGTCAAGACGTTGGATTCTACTTTGGTGAATGACTATTTATTGATAACTGCTATGAAATTTAACATACTAACAAAATCGAACACTTTTCTATCATTTCCTTAATTTTTGCGTATACATTATTACATTTACACAAACATGAATTTATAAAACTCTGAAACTTGACACATAAAAATACTACCAATCTTTATTGTCGTATCTGCAGTTACTCTACGCATATTTTAAATTCAAATTATCATCAGATATTAGAACAGTGCAAACACTAATATGTATTCACATAAATCATTTAAGACCTGTATAGAATATAAAGCTATAGAAATGAACATTCAGGGTTATATCTGGTCTATTTACAAGCTTTGATAAGTGTTTGGTATTACTACAAATTTTCATTTCTTCGTACTATGAGCATCAAAATTATCTATTTTGTAAAAATATTTCCTCTCTCCATTTGAACTATACACGTATACCTAACAAGAAAATTATTTTCATTTACCTGCGTGTAAAGTAATTGCAAATGGCTGATATTTTTGTTCGAGCATATTGTTTTTCTTTAATTATTTAACATTTCATACCGATATAACATGTTACTTTCAATATTCTTCCCTTAGTTTATTTATTTTGTATTTACATTGTATCATAGATCAAATTTATTTGTTCAGTGTATTTTCACTGGTGTTAATATGTCTTTTGATTGAGTTAAGCCATTTCAATTGATATTTTGTAGTGTGTCTTACTATGTTGTGATGTTACACTATTGTTTCAGATAAGGGTGAAGGTTTGGTACCATCAAAACGTTTAAACCCGCTGCAATTGTTTGCACCTGTCCTGAGTCAGGAATCTGATGTTCAGTAGTTGTCGTTTGTTGGTGTGGTTCATAAGTGTTTCTCGTTTCTAGTTTTTTATATAGATTAGACCGTTGGTTTTCCTGTTTGAATGGTTTTACACTAGTATTTTTTTGGGGCCCTTTATAGCTTACTGTTCGGTGTGAGCCAAGGCTCCGTGTTGAAGACCGTACTGCGACCTATAATGGTTTACTTTATAAATTTTGACTTGGATGGAGAGTTGTCTCATTGGCACTCATACCAAAGCTTCTTATATCTATGTATGGTAAAGAGGTTGAGGTATATTAGGTAAATTTTTCGCCTCAACTAGGTAAGGACAAGACTATTTTTATTCGAAAATATCAAACATACGTTTTACGATACGTATTGGGGCTTTGAAATTGTCCTATAATCGGTATTTATTTGACCAGCAATGGTGGTTGCTATTTCAATTATCTATACAGGCGACAGTAGTTTACCGATGTTCAATTCTCGAAATCGATTAAGAAGATACAAATTAAAGTAAATAACAAACACTGAGGGAGTTGCATGAAATCCAAAAGGAACGTGACCGTGTGCGTCGGCAGGGTAAGCATCTCTTGCTATGCATGCATCACCCGTCATGCGAATGCAGTCAAAACTGCACAATCATGAATAGTACAGTTCTTGGATGGTGTAAACTTCCCACTAACACCATACACCATACACTATTACACCTTTCACCATACACCATTACACCATAAAACCCTGTGCCATTACACCATACACGTTACACCTTTGCACCATACACCTTACACATTACACTTTAATGCAATTTAATTTCAAAGAAAGCGTGCGACTACAAAATTATTTTATTTATTTTTAAAAAACGAATTTTGATCACAATATTGTAAATTAATGTATAAAATTAATATCAATAAACAATCATCAATATTTTGCATTGTTTTATATGTCGTACACCATTCATTCCCGATCGCACGTTACACCATTACACCATTCCCCTTACAACATACACCATAGCACCATACACCTTCTACAACTGCCCCATATGCCATACACCATTACACCTTACATGTTTTTTGGGAAGTTTACACATCCAAGGGCTGTACACAATCGGTAAAATTACAGGTAAGACGGCTATACTGGTATCTAAAGATATAAGACCGCGAAAACATGTCGCTGGTGAGTTGAGACACCGACACATTGTATCGGTCAACCAATTCTTGATAGTGACCGTAAAACTTAGATAGTGTTGATTTCAGTTGTTCTTGATCATAACTATGTTGGAGCATTTTTTGTGTAAGAAGAACAACCTTTGTTAATGAAGTCCGAAAAGTGTCCATACACGAGCGTAATGGATAAACCGAGAAATATAAACGCCATACGATTGAGCGGGGATTATGTTACTTCTTGGAAACGAAAAACACTTTTGAACCACATCAACAAACGACAACCACTGAACAACAGGCGCCAACCGTCACCCTAACATTAAACAGTAGTGTAATTTTACAACATAAACAAAACGACACACTATAAAATATCAATTGAAATGGCTTAACTCGATCAAAAAGACATATAAACAAAAAAAAGATAAACATACACTGAACGAATAAGTTTGATCTTTAACAAAATATAAATACAATATTAATAAAAAAAAAAGTCGTAGAACAATGTCAAAAAGACAACTCTAACCTGGGACAAAATGGCGTTAAATAAAATAACGTACACAGGTAAATTTAAATATAATAATTTTGTTGTTAGGAGTACGGAAATATTTTTTCTCAAAATAGATAAATTTGTTGTTCACAGTACTAAGATAATATATGCGTGTATAAGAAAATCCTTAGTATTTCGGACAATTCAAAGTTTTGTAAATAGTAAATTTATTAAAACGACCGTTCAGTGATATGTCCTACTCAACACAGAACTGACTACTGGACTTGTGATACCCTCCGGGACGTAACATCCATCAGCAGTGATATCGACCCAGATCACAGGGTTACGATTTTGTCTGTTAGACACGCGTTTAACATACACATTAATTATCAGTGACGTGTTTAGAGCAAAAAAACAACAAATATATTAATATTACTGAAAAAATGTTAGCTTATGATGAAAGCTTTTGGAGAAGATTTTTAGTATTTTTAAAAATCCACACATAATGGACACCGCTGCTTGATTACACCTAACCACAATATTTCTGAAGGCCACCTTTCTCTGAAAAAAGAATGGTGGAAAGAGTTTTAGAAAGATGTTTGGATAAACATTGGACGACCCGGTTATATATCATTCTTTACAAGACTTTTTGTGAATGGATTTCTAGTTTTGCTGTCAATTTCAAGTTCTTTAGTTAGACATTCCAAATACTGGTTTCTGCATTTAAAGTAATTTTGTTTCAAGCTTTGTCTGCTGGAACAACAATATGTTTGTCGTGAAGAGTGGATAAAGCATCCACAACTTCTGGCTTATTGAAAAGGTTAAAGCTTATCAGCGCATTGTACATCATGTATTTGTAAAGCGGGTTTGAATGCATGACTGAACAGTTTTGATCCATTCAGATAAAGTGTCCAGTTTTGGTTTATTTTGATTTGGGCCTTATAACTATTATCTGGCATAGTCCTCATTTCCATCCACCAATAACCAGACTTTCTTCTTCCCGTTGATGGACTTGGAAATCTGATATTTTGGGTCTTTGGCTTACAGCTTTCGAAGTTGTTCATTGGTTTATTTCAACTTAAAAATTCATGCTTATCAGCTCATTGTACATCGTGTATTTGTAAAGCGGGCTTGAATGCATGACTGAACAGTTTTGATCCATTCAGATAAAGTGTCCAGTTTTGGTTTATTTTGATTTGGGCCTTATAACTATTTTCTGGCATAGTCCTCATTTCCATCCACCAATAACCAGACTTTCTTTTTCCCGTTGATGGACTTGGAAATCTGATATTTCGGGTCTTTTTGGCTTACAGCTTTCGAAGTTGTTCATTGTTTTTGATGCCAATACATCCACTTATAAGGAATATACTTCGATGCGGACGATTCACAAGAGCGATCGGGACGTTTGGATATACGTCATTGAGGGTAGAAATCTCTAATACCCTCTTGAGGTTGCAAATTTTGAAAGCAGTAGGTGTGGTATTGGTTTATGGCATTGCAGGTGTGTTTTATCTTTGAAATAATCATGTATTGTTTTCTGCCCAGATTTTTTTGTTGTTACTATTGATAGCATCTAATCCTCTATTTGCAAATTTTACATGAAAAAAACAGCTTGAAAGATATTGTGTTATTGGTTTGATTTTTGGTTTGTTGGTAAATTTGTTTTCTCCTATGTGTATACATTAAAAAGAATCTTCTACCGCCACTGATTTGGGAATTCGTAAATGTGAAAACCATCTAGAGATAAACATACTGTCACCATAGTCTAGCGTCTGGAAATTCAGAATGACTCTTTTGTTAATGTCTCTTTTCAATTGTATTGCCTAGTCATGAATAAAAAACAGGCCTACCCAAGTATGTCAACCGTAATTATTTCGTCTACCAGCACTCGATTGGAAATATATCAAACATATGTGTCAAACATGAATTTTTAAGTTGAAATAAACCATTTAAACCTCCAGGAGAAATTACAACTACATAAAACCTAGTCTTTCATACGCAGGCTGACTCAATGGATAAAAAACAAATGTAGGATATACGTCAATGAGGTTACAACCAAATGACACAAAAACGAAACAAAACATGAACAGTTGACAGAAGTAAAGAAGATTTTTTAAGATCTCAACCCTTCCCCAGTTAATTTCAATCAGATGAATAACAAAAGGTACAAAAGAACGTACAATAAATATCAGCACATGAAATTGATAGCGCTTAGTACACACTAACAATACCGTACCAAAGAATGGTCACATTGAATGAAAACAAGCTCAAATTACTTAATCTGCTGACATGAAACATAATTTACACTATAATATTAGGGCTGTACTCCAGAGTAGATTTCATACAGCTCCGTAATACAAGTTTAATGTAGACACGATCTTGTAAAATGCCTAGAATGAATCAAAACAGAACTTTTAATGCAGAAAAAATGAAGAAACATTTTCGTGTTAAGAATAATTGAATTGATGATCTCTCTAAAAATACCAGAAACAATAATTGAACAACAGTTTAAATTATAATCTTTTATCAATACGTCTATTATTCATTAAAGAAATATTCTAACATCGATTATAATTCCTAAACATGTAAGCTGTATTCATTGCAGTACATTTTGCAGTTGTTGATAAATATTAACAAATCTTACATATTTTAGCTAAATAGGTATTACGTAACACATATTTACAACTATCATTGATTGCTGAAGCCCGCATCTTAATAATTTTTAAGTAATAAATTTGTTTTTCGCCGTATCAGCAATAATATACCAACTTCACCCGCAGATGGGGGGCCTCGGTGGCCGAGTGGTCTAAGTAGTTACAACTGTAATCACTAGCCAGTCAACACTGAGGTTGTGAGTTCGAACCCCGCTCGTGCAGGTGCACTCGACTCCAATCTTAATTGACTAGGATTGTCAGTTTTCCTATCGAAGGTCGGTGGTTTTCTCCGGGCACTCCGGCTTCCTCCACCAATAAAAACTGGCCGCCACGAAATAGCACAAAAGCGGTGCTTAAAAGTGGCGTTAAAACACCAAAAATCAAATCAAATCAAATCACCCGCAGAGAGAGTATACACTTCTCAACTCCTACGATATTCAAGGGCTTGCAGGCTACTTTGGCGGTGTCTGAGCAAAAAATTCACGAGCCAGGGTTTTGACAAAGAATGTTTCGTCTTTTTTCAAGAAAATATTGATTGGAGAGTACGAAGACCATATAGATGAATATCAACTTGGCAAATACTACAGGATGGTATTGAGTAATAGATAGTTGCTGACGTTGTGTATAGATATAAGAAGATGTGGTATGAGTGCCAATAAGACAACTCTTCATCCAAGTCAAAACTTATAAAAGTAAACCTTTATAGGTCAAAGTACGGTCTTCAACACGGAGCCTTGGCTCACACTGAACAGTAAGCTATAAAGGGCCCCAAAAATTACTAGTGTTAAACCATTCAAACGGGAAAACCAACGGTCTAATCTATATAAAAAACGAGAAACGAGAAACACTTATGAACCACATCAACAAACGACAACTACTGAACATCAGATTCCTGACTTAGGACAGGTGCAAACAAACAAATGCAGCGGGTTTAAACGTTTTAATGGTACCAAACCTTCACCCTTTTTCTTAAACAATAGTGTTCCATCACAACAAAGAAAGACACATTATGAAATATCAACTGAAATAGCTTAACTCAATCAAAGGACATATTGACACTAGTGAACATACACTGAACAAATAAATTTGATCTATGATACAATGTAAATACAAAATAAATAAACTAAGGGAAGAATGATAAAAGTAACATGTTATACCGGTATGAAATGTTAAACAATTTAGGAAAAACAATATTTTCGAACAAAACTATCAGCCATTTGCAATTAATTTAAACACAGGTAAATGAAAATAATTTTGTTGTTAGGTATATCCTTTTTCAATATACAGTTCTCCCTTTTTTCGTCTTTCTAATTTTATATTCTTTTTGGTAGTACACTCTAACGTTGCTTGGAGTATGCACATCCAGCTTTCTTGTTTTTGCTTTGAGCGTTCCTGATGCACGTGGGTCATAATGTGCATTTCGAACGCATGAGATTTTAATATTATTGTTTAATTTTGTAAACCATAGTATTTATATTTTACCTAATTATCGGAAAAGTGTATATATTTCTTTATGTTTTACTTTATTAAACTATCAACTACTAAAACAGTTTTTATTGGCGTCTATGTCAGATTTATTTGTATGTTTTTTTTTTTATTGTTTAACGTTATTTGTGGAGTATATCTATAATGTATATTTTTAACATTGTGGCTCCTGGATATCATAAATACAATTATATATCTGTTTTGTCATCTCATCTAATTTTTTTTTCATATCACTAAACTTAAAATCAACTGTCATACAAGTTTGAGTTTTAGAAGCTATTGAACCAGGAATATGACAGTTGTTTACAATATGTTTCGTTGGTTGATATTCGAACATTTGGTTTGGTTAGGTTATATGGTGTTCCCCTGTTTATTTTTAATTTACCTTGGAGTTCAGTATTTTTCAGTAGTTTGTTTATACTTTATCTAAATCTTATTATCTCTAAAGAACATGATATGACTTCAGATCTCATGCTTGACCGTAAATTAAGTGAAATATAGACATTTATTTCTCCAAAGATTTAAAACCTTTGAAGGACCTTGTCAGTTCAAGTATGCAATGATCACTTTAATCATAAACTGCGAAAATGACATTACAAAAATTAGTATATAGTGTACTAAAGTAGTTTGATCTATATATCATCTACAACTAGAGCAAGATAATGTAAATGTGATACTTTATCCAAAGCTAAACCTAGACACTGTTTTCAGGAAGCAATTTATTTTACAACAATTCGTAAGAATCACTTCAACATAATAGGAAGAAACCCTACATATATATATATATATGTACCTATAGGAACACTCTGAAGTCTAGTACTTGTATTTATTGACTCAACAATTTAATACTGTTGTTAATACATACAAAATATGTTTCCTGGGAAATCAACAGAAATCAATCAAATATGAGGTTCGTTGTGCCAATGTTGTTGGGTTGAGTCTGAGTTATATATTGAAATTATTGATGAATATCCATACCTTGTTCGTACTTTTTAGTATCATAAATAAAATTAGATGCGCGGTAAACGACAATGAGACAGCAACCAAACCAAACCATAAAAGGAAATAAGTATCAAGATGTCAACCTCAAACAATAGACAAGTATCTAAACAATATCTCAAATATTTAAATAGCAAAGAGTGACGGTAACTTGTGTATCGATTTCAAGAGGCAACAGAAGAACACACGTGTTTCCTTATGTAGAAAATGGTCAAGTATAGTCATTCCAATTTTAGTATACACATCGAAATAAAATAAAAATGAAATCGCATTAACTCAAAAGTTATCTGAAGGGTAAGCGTTTCCTGCTAGGCATACAATACCTGTCATGTGAACCTCAGTCAAAATTTTGCGACAGAAAGTAGGACACAATCGATTATTCTGCGGATAAGGCGGCCATACTAGTAATGTTAGATCTAAGACAAAGATAACATATATGGCATTAACAACGCTGGTGTTGAGGGTAAGTAACAACAAAGAAATGGAAGATGACATAATAAAAACAGAAATCGTCGCGTTTGTCATAGATCCTAGTATGAAGTCACTCATCTTTATCAAGAAGGGTATGTAGAAAGTTTTTTTCGGTAGTATCCTAAAAATCAAGTTTGCTTAGATATACGAGACACAACCACTGCCTGAGATGTGAATCATTGAGTTACAGGATAACATTCATATAACTTAACTTGAAATTACAGAACTGTGGAAGATGCTTTCTCTTTAAATGGGCATGGTTTTGTATTAATTCTGCTGTATATAAATACAAAAACAATAAGGCCAGTTGGAGTGCACAATGATTATCCGTTAAAATACCGACTGTTTCTTCAAATATCTTCAATCAACAAAACCCAAAAAATATGTTGTTTAGTGAAATTCAAACTTTTTGATAATATCGTCTTCGGTGCTTTTAGTGAAATCAATGTTGTTTTTAACGAAGTAATATTTTTCTTGACCCAAAACAATATCTCCCATTAGCACAAATTACCGAGAGGACAAAAAAAGTTCAGATACAAATAACAAGGGTCCTTCCTTGGTACAAACATGAACATGTGACGGTTTGTAACACTTAACACTTAATTTGTATCTGCATCGATGGCACAACATATATATGCAAAGAAGCGCGTACAATAAAATCAGTTCAGAAAAAGAACACATTACTCTATGATACCGGTATAATAGACAACAATATAAGATGAATGTATTGAGTCGTTAAATAAAAATTAAATTGAGAATGGAAATGGGGAATGTGTCAAAGAGACAACAACCCGACCATAGAGCAAACAACAGCCGAAGGCCACCAATGGGTCTTCAATGCAGCAAGAAACTCCCGCACCCGGAGGCGTCCTTCAGCTGGCCCCTAAACAAATATGTATACTAGTTCTGTGATAATGGACGTCATACTAAACTCCAAATTATACACAGGAAACTAAAATTAAAAATGATACAAGACTAACAAAGGTCAGAGGCACCTGACTTGGGACAGGCGCAAAAATGCGACGGGGTTAAACATGTTTTTTGAGATCTCAACCCTCGCCCTATACCTAATATACTTTTGAGGATTTATTAAACCTTTTACATTGCAGCTGTATAATAATTATACCTAAATATATTAAAAATTGTAATATCATTGTTCTTGCATCGGTAAATATGTAATAAGGTCTTTCTATTTTTGTCATTTTTAAAGTATAACCGGGATTGATTAGTTTGTATGTCAATACCGCTGTAAAAGCAATAGAGCATATAAGATATAAGATATATTTATAAACCTCAATTACCTGTAAATTTGATGAGATATTATATTGCTATATTATCCTTTATGTGATTATGATCTAAAATCAATATTGATACTGATTGGTTTTGTAATTATGACAAAAAGGATATGTTCGATGTATACGACATCTTTTCCAGTACCATATGAAAGTTCCTATTACACTGTCACACGGAAAATACAAAATTAAACGCCTGGTATCCTCGATGAGATTTTAAAACACATTATAGTTGCTAAGTACTTTCTGGTGTAATAAGTGATAAACACAGATACATATAGTAAAAATTCACTCCTCCAAGTGTTTGTAAGGTTGAATCCTGAATATTGATATGGTCGATACTTTTCTAAAAATAGCCATTTTCGGAAAAATAAATGTCATTTCGAAGGTTTTATAAAACGTTTCATTATTATGAATCCAAACAACAAAATTGAAAATGACTCGTATTTAACACAAGGAAAACACATGATAACCGACAGTGTATACATTCATCTCTATTCCCAAAACAACAATCGTTGCATTGAATACAAAATAGTATGGTTAAGGGTTTCTACTGCAACTTTCGCTTTACTGACTACGGACTTTGTAAGGGTATATGTTAACCAACTGATTTATTGAAACAAAATATGTTTATTACAAACTATTTTGAGATATCATTTGAAAATGTCATCCTTTTTTGTCTTGAAACATGTACTAGTTTTGCCAAAAGTAACACGAATCAAAACCTTACTATACTATACAAAAAAAACTACAATTGGAAAAAAAAATATAAAGTACGTTTTTTTCAAATACTTTTTTTTTTTAACGGAATATTGAATAATAATTCGTTCAAGCAGTTAGATTGATCTAATGTTGTCAAAAATAAGCTCACAATAATCGCTGATACATTTATTAGTTTAAAAGACAATAATTCGACATCATTTAGGTCCGTATACATATCATCTATGATATGATCTCAGAATTCCAAAAAAAAACCAACAAAAAACAAAGAAATACTGGTATATACAGAGGATCATATCATCAATACTAAATGTTTTTATCGAACGCATATTTGTTGGGTTTGATGGACAGATATTTCAACAGAGATCGGGTATTCCAATGAATACTAATTATACATCTGTATTGACCGACTTGACTTTGCACGATTATGAAGCATAAATCATACAAAACGTTCACAAAGAGAAAAAGAAAAAGAACATGTTCTGTTATTTCACTTTCATTGATAATGTCCTGTCACTCAATAACCCACATTTCAGTGAGTTGTCAAATCTCATAAAATTATCAGAGTGAACTTGAGATCAAAGGCACTACAAAACTAGAAGGTCTGCTTCAAATCTTAATGTTTTCCTCGATATTGACACAAATGGACGACTTTAAACTGGAAGGACGATTTCAACTTTCTAAGTGTCAAATTCCTATTTTTCAAAAGTACTATACCCTCTGCCCTATAGTATAGCGTTTGCTTATCTCAATTGATACGTTAATCACGTGCAATGGTCACACTATACGAACTTCATTATCAAGGGTGTCATCCTTACGTAAAACTGTTCCAGCAGAGATATGAGGAAGTTCGGCTGCCATTGACACTTTATAAGTTTTTACCATCACCGTCACAAATTTGTTAACAGAAACAATATGTTGGTGTCTCGATTCATTAGCGACATAATTTTGCAGTCTTAGATCGTTAGATACAAGAGTATTTGCCTTATTTGAAATTTACGGATTGTATTCTATTCTATTTTGTAGATTCACATGGTGACTGATGCATGCATAGCAAGAGACGCTTACCCTGTCGACACATTCGAGTTCATGCATTCACTCAGGTTTTGTGAGTTTCCTTGATTCGTCTTTTAATCGATTTATAATATTTGAACATCGGTAAACTACTGTTCTCTTTCATTTGCTAACAAATAATTATTTTAAGAATAAGTGTGTCATGACGTTGAATTTGACATTAACCTTGGTATTCTTGTAAAAGAATGAAATCTAAGAGAAAAAAAATAATAATCTATTTAAAATCATATTGTATTGCATGTGTTATTTAAAAAAGGTTTTGGACATGTCCTTTCTACAATACACCAACACAATATTTTTACCAATAGTTCTGAAATATATAAGCATATCACAATGTGTAAAAAAAATGAAGTTGAAAATGCATGAGCTTGAAATTGACTTCCGATCTTATCACACTGCAAGACGATGTAATAATCTATTAGCAAAGATATCATGATCGTTTGACGATCTGTTATTATATTTGAGATATACATTTTGTTAATGGTTCATTGGAATTCAGCAAAAAGCAAATTTGCGAACTATAATGTCATTTTATGGCTTTGTAGAAACGTTAGCGACGCATTGATGAAACATACACACATGTATATCAGTTTCGTACAAACATAAAAGTCTTTAGCGGTGTGTCTTCTTGACCAATTTACAACTTTTGCATGGGAGACATGTACAAAACGGAGTTTAACAGGGTCATTTAGGAAGTATGATTTTCATATTACTTGAAAATGTTTGTGTGGATCCTTTCAAATATTTGTTGTTAGCTTTTGTTTTGTTTCACATTTATTTCTTATAATCACCTTGGTGAAAAGTATATGTCATCGAAGGATTATTTGAATTTATTATCCTCGTCCCAATGAAGTAAAATTGATTTGAATTGATAATATTGAATATCCCAGAAAGATGATATGTTTGTTTAAGCATGGCATATACGTAGCGGATACATTTGGGACCGGTCAGGGAAAGTTTGTGTAATTAGAAAAAGGTTTTGGACATGCATTAGCTTGAAATTTACTTCCGATCTTATCACACTGCAAGACGATGTAATAATATATTAGCGAAGATACAATGATCGTTTGACAATCTGTTATTATATTTGAGATTTTCATTTTGCTAATGGTTCACGGGAAGTCAGCAAACGGACAATTAGCGCACTATGATGTCAGTTGATGGCCTTAGCGACGCATATATATCAATTTTGTACAAATATAAAAGCCTTTAGCTGTGTCTTATTAACCAATTTACAACTTTTGCAGGGGATACATGTACAAAAAGCAGTTTAACAGGGTCATATAGGGAGCAAAACCCAGGGTCTATTTATCAGATATTGCTTTCTTGTTTATTGCTCTCGTGGGGGAATAAAATCAATGTCAAGAGGGGTTTCTATGCTGTGGCATTGCAAACCCCTAGTAATATTCAAAAGTGGAAGATATGAAGGTGAAACCTCAAATCATCAGCCAACAACATGGCCAAAAAGAGACACGATGAAAAGACAAAACAATCCAACAAAGTGTGGTATTTACCAATACTTGGAAGGAAAGACTTGTATCAAAAGGACTAAATGCCTTAACAAACACATAACATATTTACACATCAATTTTTCATAAAGGTTGTTTCAACATTATAAAATGTAGACATATACATATTGTTAAAATTAAGTTGTCTTTTATGTTTTCCTTTTCAAACAACGATTTTAATTGCAAGTATTTAATGCGATTCCTTTAAAGAATAAATATTTCTCATTCTTTTTTATAGATTGTCGACTCTTTTTCATATGTGTTTTATGTTCTGATTAGTGTTTATTTCTAATTGTTGTGAAGTACGCTATGATTGACAATGGCTAGTATTCACAAGGTACAAACAATAAAACAAAATAAATTTAACTATAACAAAACAACTATTTCACGGTTGTCAATAATAGTTAATAAAATATTTACTGTTAAGGCTTTTGACAAATTACTAGTAGTTAATATATAAGTAGCTAATAAATTTGGGACCGGTCAGGGAATGTTTGTCTTATTTACGCCCCGGTATGTGAATAATTAAATATTCTATTGAATGATCAATTCATGGTTTCGACGATTAATTCCAGGTCATAGAATATCATAACGGGAAGAGTATTTCAACCTCAGGCGGTCCAAGGGTCAAAATGCTTTCATTTGTAAAGTGCATATTTATTCTACCAACTATCTGATTAAAAAACAGATCATGTGTCCAAGCTTGTCTTACTAGGATCGGAAAACGCTCCTTTCTACTTTCTGTGTTAAAGAATTGTCGGGATTCTCGGGTTTTGTCGGATCAATACACGCCTTCAAACATTTTGAGGTTACAATTGTTTTGGCTTATGTAATAATTATCAGACAAGAAAGTAGAACGGAGCGTTTTCAGATCCTTGTAAGCAAAGCTTGGCCACAACATTTGTATTTCAATGAGATTGTTCTACCAACAAAGTTACATCGAACTAAAATAGAACATGGCTGATTAATATGGAATCTTATTGATGAATTCAAAGTACTAAATGTTTGCCCTATTGTCGGCAATGCTATTTTTGGCAATTATTTCCTTAAAAGCCGTTTATGATAATCTATTTATGGAAAATAACTGCTGTTGTCTAATATAAGCGCGATATCTATTTGTGAATTTACCGAATTTAATTATATATATGGTTCCATGGCTTTTCTTGGTGAATTTTGGAGATTTTACCATACCTAACGATTTCGCAGAAAATGTTTCATAATTTTGATTAAAATCTTCTGCCCTATATGATAAACATTTGAGGACAAATCAGTGTTTGAGTGAAACTTTTGTCATAATGCTTTCCAGGAGAAAAATTTATGAATGATATAACAACCAATCATAGATAGCCAGCTATTTTGTTCTCTTTGTCATGTTCCCTTCACGATTGGCTGCACCCATGTAACTTTATTTAGTACATTTTAACTTGATAGAATAGCTAAACAGCTTGTATTTGTAAACCCTTTCGAAATGTAATTACTATTATGAATTGAATTGAGACGATTTGCAATGGAAAGTATATGTAAATGGGACCTTTATAGTTTGAAGTTGCTATTTAAATCGATTAAAATAGGCACTTTCTGTTTTGGGCTGCATTTGAGGGATATTTTATGCATATTCAGGACGAGAACATAATTTGATTTAAGATATCGTTAGATATGTTTTTAATGTGGGTTAAAAGTAGGATAGTCAAGGAACTTAGACTTATTGCCATTAGACAAAATATTGATTTTCAACAGCTAATTATACTGCACATAGTAATGATCTATTCATAATCTATTTAATATTTATTATATCGAGTCAGCTGGATTGTTCAACTCCTCTGTCGACTGTCGACTGTAATGAGTTGCAACTTGATGTTTCTATATTTGCTTTAGCGGTTATATTCGTAAATCACTTATGTACAGAAAAAAAATACAATTTTACTCTTATACGGATAACACTGCCTACTCTTCAAAATTTAAAACAATTAGAAACTAAAAAATGCAACACAATCAGAAATCATACTTTATACAATACCATCCGATACCCCAAATAAAAAAAAACCAAACACACATTAACAAATATCATGACAATATCTACGAATCTGCGTGATTCGAAGTTGTCTTGAAAAGAAAACTGTTAATTCCCATGTGTATTCCTCATGTACATCACTCATAAATTTTCCAGATGCAATCAATGTCATTTTGTTTTCTGATTCCTTTTCATTGACCAGTGAGACTAGATTGTCAAATAGGATCCGACTTCCTTATTGACGATTATGAGAGGACACTTAAGTACAGTTTTGTGTTTAAATATAACTTGGTTTGGATGAACTACAGAATCAAAACCCTTGAAAGCAATTCTTGATTTTGATGAATCCTTTTTTTTTAATTTGTTCCTAGCTACTGAAGCTGCATTTAATAGTGATCAATTTTTCCTTTCGTTCGCCTGTTGGTTCGTTCATCCGTCCGCACTTTGTCTGCGAAACTCATCCTCAACAAGAAACTGTATTGATTTTAATAAATCTTTCATAGAATTTTACTTTCTAATAGCATTTTGCATCTCTAACTCTAATATCTAATCAGAAAGATTTTTTGGCTCTTTCAAAGAAAAACATGGATTTTGCAATATCTACGACATGAGTAGGCATTTGTATCCAGAACTCTTCTCTGAAACAATGACCTTTTTTAGCTTAACTTTCATAAAATACGGTAGTTTGATACATAGTCCAGCGTTTTTAAGGTGGGAATGACTATATAAAAAATCTTATTGAAACTGTACAGACATTATATACAATATTTGACGATTTTCAAAGATCTCCCGTTCATCGATGTTCGGATGTCTAATATTTCACCTATGATCTAAAGAAAATCTTCAAGAACTATCTTCACTAGTAAATGGATTTTTACCTGAAATGTTGCATCCAAACTGATCTATACAGCATGAATAATACATAAATAAGTCATTCAGTCTATTCAGACATTTTTTGCTTGCTGCCAACTTTATTTGTTTTCAATCCATTCTTTAAAATACCCAGTATATTTTATTTACCTTTGTGAATCAGCAACACTCAGCGAGATGTATGAACGATACTGAATAAACTACTTGGAAGTTATATTATCGACGACCTTATTTCTGAGTAAAGCTCAGCATTCATTATTCAGAGGTTAACGATGGCGTAAGTTCCAGAATTATCGTTTCAGACTTAACGTCATTCACATGAGTTGCTCATCTTAAGCTACAAAATGTAAACTTGGTAAATAGATAAAACGACATGAGTAGGCATTTGTATCCACACCTCTTCCCTGAAACAATTACCTAATTCAGCTAAACTTTCATAGAATACGGTAGTATGTTTTAGACACTTTTTTTTTTATTAATTATCATTCTGTTTGTCTGCCAATCTTTGAACCCATACATATTTTAACAAAAAAGTGGTATTTCGCATCCACCTTTCTACGGTAATAGTTTGAAAGGCTAACACGTTTTGAAATCGTCTTTTAAATCTTGCTATATAATAAATGTTTCGATTAAGTTTTTTGTTGTTCAATCACCGCGTTTGGTATTTTCTGAAAGAAACATTAATTCGTTGATTTATGATTTGGAGAAATATCAAAAGTGTTTCTCGTGTTTTTATGTATGAGATCAAGTCTTCCCGTACTATTAACGATGTAGCTGTATGAAACCTGTTTTGAAGTACAGAAACCGATATGAAGTGTTAGACGGCACGATTTCATATTTAGACGGCACGATTTCATATTTAGATGGCACGATTTCTTATTTAGACGGCACGATTTCATATCAGCAAGTTAAGTACTTTGAGCTTGTATTGAGTTACTGCGAGCATTCTAAAAAAATTAATACGTTATCATTTGTTGATTATTTTGTGTTTGTGGTATCCAATTTACAGTTATTGAAAAGCTAATAACGTTACCTCTAATAATTTCTATTGTTATTATATGACTCCAAAAATTATCTGTTCTCATTGGCTAAAAACATAGATAACCTTCTTTGATGAAACATTGTATTATTAATTTGCATAATCTGACTAATTTGATTCGTTCAGGAATAGTCACATGTTAAACTATATTTTCAAAGGTCGATCGAAAACGGCAGATAAAAAGTGATTTTACACGGTTATTTTTAGAATATCTAGAAAACGATATGCTTTGTGACGTCATCTAACGAATGTCATGATATTGTTAAAAGTTTTTAAAAAGTGTATATCTATGATCGATTATTTGAAAAAATTATCTTCAAATACAAAAGATGTACCCCCTAAAAAAAAAAATATTGAAAATAACAACTAATATCAGAATATGTTGTTATTGTCAAAAAGACAATATGATATCTGTAGAATTCCAACAAAATTAAATCATCGAAAACAGAGAATATAATGCATTGACGATTTTGATATAAATATGGTCGAAAATAAATTATATAACAATTGTAGACTTTGTATGAGGTCAATACAGGAAATATCGACCCAAAGAAGTTTATCGACATCGTACTTCGTCCTCGGTCAATATATTTCTTTCAGGTTAATATATCCTTGCATCGACCTCATACAAAGGCTATAGCTGTATAATATTAACCGTGGGAAAAATCATGAGAGGTTAGTATAAGACTTGGAACAGCTAACGTGTACCTAAAGATAGTTTTCTCAAGGCAACGTCAATGACATAGGTTATGGAGTCACGTTAATTTTCGTTTTTTTTTTGGGGGGGGGGGGATTCTTTTTTTCTTAGTTCATTTTTTCAATGTTAATTTAATTAAATATTTCAACTTAAAAAGGTACCAACTCAAAATATAATTAGTATAAAACAAAGAGCAGTTGAACATCTCAGTTTAGCAAATACTATAAAATAAACTCACCATAGATACTATTATTAAAGTTTTGTACGCCAGGCGCGCGTTTCGTCTTCAAAAGACTCATCAAATTGGAGATTGACAAGAAATTCCTACAATAAAACAATTGTTGACCTTTTACGGTTGAAACAATGATTTATAAACCTCAGAGATTTGACAATCACATTAGACATTTGGCCTCGGTGAATATCATATCTATGGGGTTGATAAATCATTGTATCAACCTCATCAAAAGTCAATATTTGTATAATATAACTTTTACTAGTCCACTGATAGATATCAAAGAAAGGGAGGTTTGAGATATCAACACAGTCGTTTAAAAAACGTATCAATGATACAAATTATATATATGCTTATCAGTTATTACGCCAGGCGCACATTTTGTCTACACAAAACTCACCAGTTGCGCTCGAAGCAAAACAGTTGGAACATCAAACTAATTACAAAGTGGAAGAGTTCTGTAAAACTATTAACTGCACTTTGTGCTAAATTTAGCTCAGGCGATCTATGTCGTTCGTAGAGAAACTATTTTGTTTAACCCTGTCATATGTTCGTGTGTCTTTCCAAAGTCAGAAATCTCGTCACTGGTTGTCTGAAATATTTTTATGTTTTTGTTATTTGAAAAATTTGATGTCGATTTCAGATCTTTGACAAATCTTACAGAAAATATCTTTACTTGAAGACTGTATGTTGCCCTCTAGATATACTTTGGTTATTTTTGTCGTTGGGTTGTTTTCTCATTGACGTATGCCAAACATCTCCTTTTATTCCTATACATAATCATATAGAGAATACTTTTACAAATTCCAAGGCCAAATTTGAAGTTGATTAAAAAAAATACAAGAATGAACCTAACAACAAGATATTTTATTGTTCTTAGTCATGTTGTTGATAATGAGACAAGGATAAACCGTATTGCTTCCAAGGTCAAAACGTCATGCTGAGGTCAAAAAGATTGTCAACATCATACGTACAAAATGTTTTGGAATATATTCAACTTGTATACTTAACAAAAGGAAAAAGAAAAAAAAACCTTCTTCCGAAAATGCCTGTACCAAGTCAGGAATGTGACAGTTGTTTTCCACTCATTCCGTTATTTGATAACGTTTGATTTTGTCCGTTTTTATTGACAGTTTTTAGAATTTACCTTGGCGTTCGGTATTTTTGTTATACGTTTTCATGATGTTGAAGTTGCTGATCAAAACTGTCGCAACACGATATTTATGTAGCTAAACCGGTTCATTATATATCAATCAAACTTACTGCCATTAGTATTCATGAAATTACTCCATTTAATTTTCAAGATCTCATTTCCGCTTATATGGTCTTAGAATAGTATAGCAAAAACCCACCAATTGAACTATGTACACCTGTGAGGTGAATCTCTGCAGTGCTCTTGTTGACTTTGATTAACAACATCCAATTAGTTTTCAATCTCAGATTGTAACATGCCTACAAATGCATCTTGTTGAAGGATGAATCTAGTCTACCTGATTCTATGGAATTCAAACTTGTTTTTCATGTCTTACATTTGATTAAGTATAAGAATAATTATGTCAGGATCAATATCGGATACTAAACAACAGGAGTCATTAGTTTGGCCACCTTTTATATTAAGGTTTCCATTCAATTCGGCTTGGGCCTTTGAATATAGTGGTTGAATCTTGTATGTTAAACTTTATGTTATCAATATTAAATCATTAAGTCATTGTTCCTTCTATATTGTACGGTGTATCAAGTTTCCCTGAAATGAGATTGCTAAATTTTAGAGAAAAGTGGTTTTAACTATAGTGTTTGATGAGGCAAAATGAATATCCATTATATACGTAAACGAACGATACCCAATATCAGAATAATGATCTAAGTTCAAAAGCACTTTTCCTTTTAGTTCGGATATAGATAAGATATTTTCCCTAATCTAAATTTTAGATATCGTTTAAGCTTCACATGGAGTTAGTTTTCGAAGCTTATATCTCAATGAAACTTAACTAATTTATATTATTCGTAGCTAAAAAAGACGATGCAACTTTATGATAAAAAATAATTTAGAATATCAGTAATAAATACATAATATATTGTCAATCAACTTTGTAATTTTTTACAGTTGAAAACAACAACCAAAAATAATTACATTTGATTAGTATGCCCCTAAACATGATTGTTTTTACTAAGACTTCACTTATCAAAACCACTAGGACAAAAAATATCTGTATTATCACTAAAAATGTCCCTTAAGTCGCAGAAAGACAAATCATTATTATCCTATAGCAGGAAATGATAATATTCTCAAATAATTTTGAAGTATTGAAATTTACTTAATAGTATATATCTTTAACAAATGTTTTTACAATTTTCCATTTTTCAGGATTTACATAATTCATTTAAATATTTATAAGTGTTAATTGACCCCATCGTCCATAACTTTTATTTATTTTTCTGAAACTATTATCATATCAGTAGTTAGTTCCACTCATGCAACAGGTTTTTTTTTATTACTACAATTGTCCATCATTTTTTGTAACAATAAGTTGAATGACGGTTTCGTTCGTCGTAGTTATTGCATACGTCTACAGAAATGCATCTAGCAGTAAGGATGCATGTAGTCTACCTGACTTGTTTTCACATGTATTATCCTTAATTTGCTATAGTAGTGATTATGTCAGGATCCATCTCGAGAACCAAATTACAGATACGATTCTCTTCAAAATTAAGTAATACGATTCTCTTCAAAATTAAGTAACTCTGACCACTTTTTATGTTTAAGTTCCCATTGGAATCAGGTTTTAAGCTATGTTAGTGCGTGCTACATGTTAAGTTGATCCTTTGAAGATAATGTGTGCCTCTTGTATATTGAACGTTATGCTATAAATGTTGAATCATTAGGTCATTGGCCCTTCTAAATTATACGATGTATTAAGTTTTCCTGAAATTAGATGGCTACATGATAGGGAAAAGTGGATGTTACTATATAGTGTTTGATGAAGCAAAAAAATCATATCCATTATTTACGTTAACAAACATTATCCAATAATAAAATTATGATCTAAGTTCAGACGCACTATTCCTTTCAGTTGGAATATAGTAAAGGTATCAACACTAATCACATTCTTGGAAATCGTTTAAAATTCTCGTGGTGTTAAATTTCGAGCCATACATCACAAATAAGGTCATCTAATAAAATTCAGCACTTAAATAGATGATGTTACTTTATCATAAAAATATTCCTGAAATAATCATTAATACATATATAATATATTGCAGTTAATCAACTTTGTCAATATTTACTGTTGAAAACAACAGCAATAAATGTTACATTAAGATGTTTCGATTTAGTAGTATCTCCCTAAATAAAAGTTTGTTTATAACTTAGACGTTGCTTCAAGGACCAATATATCCGTATTACTATTTATAATGTTCGTCCCAAAAGTCACTGAAAATTCTTATTATTTATATATATATAACAGGAAATGATAAAGATCTCAAATCATTTTAAAATTAAAGTTTCGGTGAGAATATATACATGTATCTTGCACTAAAAAAAACCTACAATTCTTCATTTCTCTGGTTTTACAGAAAACAAACTCGATATTTTTTAAAGATACTGACTGTTTCACTGCAGCATGAATACATTTATGTACTAGTATATCAGTGTAAGTCGTCGATTGAATGTATTTTTATTTATCTTTTATTACTATCATTAAAATATCAGTAGTACGTTTTACTCATGCAACATGGTATTTGCTATTGCTTCAATTTTTTTTTTAAATCAATTGAAAAAACGATTAAGTTGGTCATAATAGTGTCTCGTTAGTGATGATCTAGGTTAAAGTATTTTAAAATAAAAATAATAGTAAAACTTTGAAGAGCTGATATAATCCAAATAGACCAAAGTACTACCATAACCAAATTTGGGTAGATATGAAATATACACACACGGTTATGATTTGTTTTTTATAATTTCACAAATGTATGTCATTTCATTTCATTTTCGAAAAGAAATAATACAAATAGTAAGTAACCGTGCTTGCTTTCCACATGCTAGGCATACTTTGGTAAAAAAGAATTGTCGGATAATCACTTGTGTGTGGATGTAAAGACAAGTAAGTGATTGCATTTATAAAAATATAATTATAAAAGATTCTTTAATGAATACTTCAGAAAATGAAAGTAAATGTGGCTGTAATTGCTTTCTTACTACAAATAACATCATTAAACAAGACAAACAAATTTAATATCTATTACTTCATGATTAACTCATCTGAGCTATGTTCCCTAATAACCCTTTTCTCATATACTTTTCAAACCAACAAACAAACTTTTTCGATGGTAGCAATATTGTTTTGCTCGCTGGTTTCAAAGTAAAACACTCTATATAAAAACTGTCTGTCGCATGTGATTTCAACTGGTTATGTAGTCCTAAAACATAGGTGTGTATCATACATTTATATCTCCTTGCTTCAAATGTAAAATAAGTCCTCTATGAAAAATCACTTTGGCGTGACGATCTGCACCAAAGTGGCAAAACTTAAAATTAAACTCGCATAATGAATATTTCTTTTAGTTATTCTGTTGGTTTTGACTGCTTCATGATTTCTCTTAGCGGTCCTTAAAATTTATACCAATCAGGAAATATGTTTTGATACCATATGTATTATATCTAAAATCGAAATAATTATAAAAAAACTAAATCTAAAAACTGTCATACCGACAAATATTCAACAAGACTCAGTGACCGAACAACACATTAATTCACGAACGAGCGTAGTGCATTAGATAGTATTTGTGTTGTTACGTGACGAGTTGAACATTCTTCGATATTTGAATTCTTAAGTATAATTATTCTTTTTATCACATTATAAAAATAAGAAGATGTGGTATGATTGCCATGTAGAGACAACTATCCACCAAAGTTCAAATGAAGTGGATGTAATCAATTGTAGGGAACCGTACGGCCTTCAACAATGAAAAAACTCGTACCGTATAGTCAGCTGTAAAAGACCCGACATGAAAATAAGAAACAATGCAATTGAGAAAACTAACGTTCTCATTTATAATAAAATAATTTACCAAAAACAAATATGACACAAATTAACCAACGACAACCACAAAACTATTGGCTCCTGACAGTCACATAAAGAATGTGGCGGGATTAAACTTGTTTGTGAGCACTCAACCCTCCCCTAACCTGGGACAGTGGTGTTACAGCACAAAATTAGAACAAACTATAAAAATCAGTTGAAAAGGGCTTGACCATTTAAATGGATATCAAAACGAAAATGCAACGAACTATATATTCCCACGCATAACATTTCGTGTATATGCAACGTCATCGATATTGTCTTGATGAGTCTTATGAAGACGAAACGCGTATCTGGCGTATTAATTTATAAGGCTGGTACCTTTGATAACTATTTACACCACTGAGTCGATGCCACTGCTGGTGGACGTTTCGTCCCCGAGGGTATCACCAGCCCAGTAGTCAGCACTTCGGTGTTGACATGAATATCAATTATATGGTCTTTTTTTTTTTTATAAATTTACTGTTTGCAAAAGTATGAATTATTCGAAAAACTAAGGATTTTCTTATCCCAGGCATAGATAATCTTAGTCGTATTTGGCAAAACTTTTTGGAATTTTGGGTCAGCAATGCTTTTTAACTTTGTACTTGTTTGGCTTTCTAACTATTTTGATCTGAGCGTCACTAATGAGTCTTATGAAGACGAAACGCGCATCTGGCGTATTAAATTATAAGCCTGGTACCTTTGATAACTATTTACACCACTGAGTCGATGCCACTGTTGGTGGACGTTTTGTCCCCGAGGGTATCACCAGCGCAGTAGTCAGCACTTCGATGTTGACATGAATATCAATTTTATGGATTTTTTTTTATAAATTTACTGTTTGCAAAAGTATGAATTATTCGAAAAACTAAGGATTTTCTTATCCCTGGCATAGATAACCTTAGTCGTATTTGGCACAACTTTTTGGAATTTTGGGTCAGCAATGCTCTTCAACTTTGTACTTGTTTGGCTTTCTTACTATTTTGATCTGAGCGTCACTGATGAGTCTTATGAAGACAAAACGCGCGTCTGGCGTATTAAATTATAAGCCTGGTACCTTCGATAACTCTTGACACCACCCATTGTTGTATGACGTCAGAGGGTTGAAATTATCAGATTTGATTTTACTCGGACTTTGTTTGCAACCAAATGTAACACATTAGTACAATGCAACAAACTTTAGTTGAACGACCTTACATATTGCACGTACAAATGATAGATAAGACGTGTAATGCAATTTTCTTTGGTCTGTTCAGGGATTTAACTCATTTGTTGATAATCATCTTCTTTTATTATCTTACCTATTCGAATGGTTCACATGGGGAACCTTGATAAGACGAAACTAGCTCTTTATTCAAAATAAGTTTAATTAAATAAAAGTGATAAGTCATTTTATAATTTGTTTTATTTTTTTTGTTGATACAAAAAGTTCATACAATAAGATGAATTTCAATTCTAATTTATACCGTGGGATTAATTTAGGTATGTTAGATAAACCAGAGTAGGTTATAGTTTTTTATATTAAAAGAAAATTGGATATGTACGCTTGACATATAAGCACAATTTCAATCCAGTCCAATCATTAGTGTAGAAGAAATCAAATTATTTAATTTGTGATTTTTATATTAAAAACAAACAGTCTTTATCAAAAGTTGTTGTTCTGATTTCCTTTAAATGTGATATGCATTATTTATCTGTGAGCTCTAAATGACTAATAATGTTAAGAAATTTTCCTGCTGCTACAAGAAATAGTGTTGCAGAGTTTGCTCTTACAAGAAAGAATTAACATTCATTCAAACCGATTGACAGTATCTGTCGTACTGTTCTGACTGGAAAAAAATGTAATTGATTATATCACCACTCATGCATATATTTTATCTGATTATCGACAACAAGGAGGTTGTCTGGATATTTCAGGATGGTGCAATATCTTCAATTTATTTAAAGAGAATTGCCAACTGCCAGAGGCTAAACCTTTGCGTTAGTTTTGAGGTGTCATCAAATTTAAGTAAAACAAACCTTTTGTAAACTTAGTTAATCCCATGCTAAAGAACTGATAACAAAAAGACTTTTAATGAAAAATAAACGGAATTTTGCATCCACATTTGGTGTCATTTGATCTTCTAGATTTTCTATGTCTTTAGTCCTTTATTGTTAATAATCATATGTTATGACTTCTTTGCAAAATGACAAGAACAAAAAATGGCAGTCTATTTTTTCTCGTAACTATCTTCTTCTTTTCTTAAACGAAAAAAATGTATTCACCTTGGCTAACAATGTAGCTTTACTTAGTATGACGTTAATATTTCACAGTAATCGTTAGTGCAAAGTTTATTACAAACGACGCGACTGTTTGACCTATTGTGCTATTGTTAACATGTTTCGTTAGGTTCTGAATTGTACAATTTTATGTTCAACTTGTTAGAAAAACATGTGATTTATATGACATCTCAGATGACAAGTTCTTTTAATTACTTAACATTTCTACATCAGTGGTACACATATCATGCATTGGTCAAACGTTCTATTAAATGCTTTCAAAATATGACTTTTATTCTGGAAATGTTATTGCGTTTGCAAGAATTAGATTAAAGTGTTGTTTAACAGCAAGGTTTCTTCGGTTATATTTGAAAAACAAAACAAAATTACATATCATCTTCCAATCCCTTTTTTTTTTTGGTTTGACGGATTTGAAAGTGATGGTTATTATTTTTATAAATGTACCTAGCATTAGTGAGAACATATATGGATTCGTTTATTCATAGATTGAAAAAAGTGATATAAATGTGTAAGAAGCCATGCAATTCAAATTAACAGATTATATCATACTTGTTTGTTTTCAGAAACTTCCTCCGATTCTTTGATAAAGTATTACCTAGTATTTCTGTACTTGTTTTGTTTTTTCACGTTTAAAATGTCGAAGCCTAAGAGTAAAACGAGTTTTCTGCAACGATTTAAGAGTAAACCTGCGTTCTCCGTCATATTGATATCAACTGCTGAGCATGAAAACGAGGTTAACGTCAAATGAAACAAGTGTCTGGTAATTATAATCGTTACTACATTATCAAACAAATTCATTAATATATAATAAACTAAGTCCCGATGTGTACGTTTTTTTTTTATATTTATCATGAATCCGTTACGTATAATCGACAAACAAATTTTAATTCATTTTCTATCGAAAACTGCTCATTAACTTACGGGTTTTTGAGTCAGATTATAAGATTACTACAGGATAATCAAATAAAACAAGTAAAAAAAAAAAACACCATCTTCAAAACAAAATAATATAAAAGACAAACAGAAGTCCACAAAACATAAAAAAACAAAAGTGGATAGCCAATTTCCCCTTACTTCATTTCACAACAGGGCCTTTTTCAAAAGGTATGTTTTCAACAGCAGCATGTAGAGCTGACTTACATTTTGATATAATGGAAACATGTTAAATTGTTTAAGGACATTATAAGTTTATGCTAGTGTATCAGAATCTGTTTACCCTTCCAAGCACTAGATATAATCTTTAGTTTTTGGTGCAGTACGTGTTGCCCAGTCTTTAATTTTATATGTATTGTTTTGATAGACTCATTTGTTTTTCGTAGTCTGTCGATTTTCCCATGGCGTTAGTTCTCTTCAACTTGTGAGTTTTGTTTTTCTCTCTGGTAGCTTCCGCTTTTTTTAAATAAACTCTTTAAAGTTCAAATTGCATTACGAACTTTTAGATTTTGACCTTGTTTGTAAAACGAATACAGGGATATTAGTCCTACCTCTTTGGATTCACGAATATACGAGGGTTTGGATGGGGACTTCATTTCAGCATTCCTCAATTTTTGAAAGCAACTTTTCTCTATTCTTTATCATTGGCGGATTATTATATATCATGTTAACACCATCCGAACACTCATATATAAAGCTGGAATAGAAATCTTTATTTGGACTAATGAGACAGATCAGATCAGTTCTGTTGTACGATGTTTAAAGGGGAATACAACGTGGTATTTTCATGATACTGGGTAAAACTAATGTTTTGTTTAAATAAGGTTGAGCTCTTTCTAAATAACGAAGGCATCAAAGCAAATTGGCTTGTTTAAAATACATAACCTAGATATCGTAATTTCTATGGGAGATTGTAAATATAGTTAAGAATTCATTATGCACTGTAACTCGGTTATCGGAACAAAATATGCACGTAGAAAATTGTATGAATATCGGAATATATAATTAAAGTAGAATTTTAAACATTACATAGCAATCTAAGTGTTAAACTTTGTCAAATAATTCAATTTGAGCATCCACCGTTTGCATCTTTTCAAACTATTTTTCACAAAGTTTGATTAAAAACAAACATATTTGTCTTTACTTACTGGAACAAGAATTTAGTTTTAATTAGTTTAGTTGATATTAAAATGTTGAATTGATTTTTTTATTAATTTTCACAGGAGACAAACTATTTTGTCACTTCCCTCGTGAAACTTTTTTGCAAGAAACTTAGAAACACACAATTTGCATCAAAAGATCCCTGCCACTAACAACAAATGAATGTTCAGTGCATTAAAATACATATACGATTCTTTTCTGCATTTGTTAAATCTTTTTATTTAGTGTAAACCATGTTTAATGCTTGGCGATCTACTGATTAAATCAACAAATATTTCACTGTACATTGTGTATTTATAAAATCAAATTTTACGAACAAGGCAATAATGGGCGATGCTGTATGTATAAAGATCAGAGAAAAAGCTATCGTATAAAATTGGAAGATTTTGAGCTAAAGTCTGGTCATTTGTTTTTTGGTAAGAAGTCTTATCTCGTTGCCACAATGACGTATAGAGCTCCTACCTGTACTGAAACTTACTCTTGTCACATGGTGATTACTCATACTATATCCGGAATGAGATCGCCGGTAGGTTTTAAACTTACAAATAAGTTTTTCAATATGATTTCGAAATTTTTTCCCTGTTGCACAATACAGGTAAAAGTTTATACAGTGATTAACATACATTAAAAGTTCGGCAATCGTTGATATCAATGCTTGTCGGGCGAGAAGCCGGAGTCCAGTTTCTTTTTTCCACAATGATTCTAAAATGAGATAAATATTTACAGGAAATGTAGTAATAATAAATGAAAACGATACTGCTAATAACATAATTGTTAATTTGATGCATCCTTCACTCGGTAAACGTTTCTGTAAATGATTGTTTCTGCCTGATGTGCAGTTTTGTAACTGAGTGCGACACTTTTTAGCAGAGAGCACCTGTTTTATAATCCAAAAATTCAAATTAAAAAGTAAAATGTAAGGTGCAAAGGAATAAAGAACAGTATCTACCCAAGGCCAGACTTGGTTCAATAAAAACGCATGTTTTGGCACAGCTTCACACCGAGCTGATTCATTTAAATATGATCTATCCGACACGTGAACGGTCCAAAGGAAATGAGAATTGGTTGCAATAAGAATAAGTAAAACTGATACAGTCACCATTCTTGCTCGCTGGACGCTACATAAAATTGAAGCTTTCAGTGGATGACACACCGCTATATATCGTTCAACAGTTACAGCAACAATAAGCCAGACGGAAAAATCGCTGATTGTATATGTAAGGAAAATTGTAATTTTACAAATCCAGTTGTTTTTATTCCTTATATCCACTCCAGTTATCTCCCCTGTCCAAAGCCGTAAAAGACCAAGGTATAAGACTACTAGATCTGCCAAAGCCAACACCGCTAAATAAAAATATGTAGAGACTCTCATCATAGATTTTCTAAGAATCACGAAAGAAAAAATATTTCCGAAAGTTCCAATAAAAAGTAAGACCGGTGGAATGTATGTAATAATCCATTTCTTAGCTCTGTATTCACTATAAATCATTAATATTGTTTCATAGTCATGAATGAACATTGTTTCGTTTGTGATTGCGTTCCCGTCGTTGGCATACATCGAACACTGATGATAACTGTGTAAACAGAAGTTGATATATAAAACAGATAATTTCTTGGAAAATCGATTCTTTAAGCCACATGCGTTAATCAACAAAAACTTATAGCATTTTTAAAAGACAGTAACATTTCATACCTATGACACGCCTGTATATGATGGTTTTCTTACACCTCTCATTATAGCGTGAAGATCCGGTAGCTATTGACGAAAGTTTTTACATGAAGGCTGGTAATTTTCTTACAGTGTTATAACTATCGGATTGGATGGTTGAAATTCTTAACATCGTAATGCTATGTATTTCAACGAAGGCTTTCATCAAAGAGGAGATTGATTCTAATCACATATTATTAAAATATCCGTTCCTTTTTCTATTTTATATCTGAAATTATTCAAACAGCTTGAAATATTTTTTTTTTGTAGGAAAATATAGATAGTTTGACGTCAGATCATTTATAGAAATTACATTTGAGTGAACATATTATACAATTACGGTCTTTTGATGAGGTAAATATGTGGTTTCATTGACTTTTGAAAAACTAATATTCCCTGCGGGAACAGCCGAAGTGAATGTCAGTTTTTCCAAAGCCAATTTTAGCGCCTATTTACCTAAGCAAAAGACAATAATTATTTTTTTCCGTATTCAGAGAGAAAAAATGTATTTAATAACTGTTATTTACCAAATCCATGGCCAATTGCACATCACACTGTTTTATCTTAATTATACACGTAAAAGCACGCGAAGTTTTGTGCTGTTACAATACTTTTTGCTCAGGTGAATATATGCTGTTTTATTCAAAAGTCAATTCATATAAAAAAAACTTACTAAAGTTCTATCAATATGGAATAATTTGTCTCATTTCGGCGCTTTCTTTTTAATTTAATGTTTTAGATTTCTATACTATAAAAAAAACACAGGTCATACATTTAGTTTTATATTTGGATTCTATCATTCTATTGTCAACTTGAGGCTTAGGAATAACAGCAGTTAAAAGATATTCAAACTAAACTTTATTAATAACTGTCCTTACCTAGATTTAGATATTTCAGTCTTACACGGGAAACTCTACACTAAAATTTACGACAAAAGGGACGATTTGTCGTTCCCTATTGTTAATTTTCCTTTTTTTTTATGGTGATGTTCCTTTGACACCTTCTTACGGTGTTTATATATCACAGCTCGTTCGCTATGCCCGTGTCTGTTGTGACGTTTTGAATTTTAATCTATGTATTACTGGTAAATTATTAAGTCAGGGATTCCGTTACCACAAAATACTTAAAACCTTTACTAAATTCTTCCATAGATATAAATATTTGGTTTTGAAGTTTGGTTGTAGCTGTAGAAAAATTATTTCAAACGGGATAAATCATCCTCATTTTTACGGAGATGTTGTTTTCCGAGCCCGGAAATTTAGAAACGATCCGAGTAAACTTATCGATCCTTAAATAAACTTATTCGAAAAGGTTACCAATTCAACACTGTAATTAGATCTTTGAATATTGTTTTTATTGGTGTTAATATTGATTTTGTTATCATTAATCTACAATCTGTCGATACCTGTGTCTTGGCATTGCACAAGGTCATTTTTTTTCTGCCTGTTTATGACGTCTTTACACTAAATCCATTGGATGTTGGATGTGTACTGTTTGATTATTTAGTCTTAAATGCATGATTTGTTTTATTAGTTGTTATTGGCTTTTAACTAGCTGTCAGTAACTGCAAGTACACTCAGATCTTCGCTAAGTGTCTTTTTGTTGTTGGGATGTACAAGTACCCGTCCACGTCTACTCTGTGTTTTTGTTAGATGTATTTTTTTTTGTATCCATATGATGAGTTAAGCCTTTTTCAACTGATTTTTATAGTTTGTTCTTATGTTGTACTGTTACACCACTGTCCCAGGTTAGGGGGGGGGGTTTGGCGCCTTCAAACTAGCTTAACCCCGCCGCATTCTGTATGTGCCTGTCCCGAGTCAGGAACCTGTAATTCATAGGATTGTCGTTTGTTGCTTGGTTACATATTTGTTTTTGTTCATTATTTTGTACTTAAATTAGGCCGTTAGTTTTCTCGTTTTAATTGTTTTACATTGGTCATTTCGAGGGCTTTTATAGCTGACTATGCGGCATGTTTTTTGTTCATTGTTGAAGGCCGTACGGTGACCTATAGTTGTTAATTTCTATGTCATTTGGTCTATTGTGGAGAGTTTGTCTCATTGGCAATCATACCACATCTTTTTATATTTATCCTCTCCCACCGATTGGAAAGGTAAATATTGGTAAGTAGGTCAGGGAAGGCAACCAATCGAAATTTGTATTAATTTTGTAAATGTAATACAAAACTTTTGGCATTGCACAATAAAATGTTTGTCTGGTTTTTTTTAACATCGCTGTGGAAATTAGTTTGATAGTACAATCGAGGGCCTCATGATAAAAGAAGTCATGTAATCTTTATGTGCAGGCTAAATACATTTTGCTTGCATTCCGTGATTAAGGTTCATGTGGACCCTATGGCTAAAAATACCTGAAAATTTACTCAGCGTACAGACAAACCTGTGTATCTGGTAAGTTTTAAGGCAGAGCATACTCTAGATAAATAAAATCCAAATGCATTTGATGTTTTATAAATTAAAAACTTAACTGGATGTTGCTGTGCACTTTTTTTCGTCCCTGTAGAAGATGATAAAATTAACAAACAGTTGAGTTTCACTTGATATGGTTCACTCAGTGACACAGTTTAAATCACCAGTTATCGTCGGGTATTTATTGTCCTTCTATTGTCCGTCTCAATACAGTGCACTTCAATTATTACCTATGGGGAAGTTCTCAAACCTCTTTCCCTACTTTAATTTGGTATCTTCTGTAGGAACGAAAAAAAGTGCACTGCAAACTGCAGTTATGTTTTTGATTTATATAACATAAACTGCATTTTAATTTTATTTATCTAGGGCATGCTATGCCTTAAAACTTTTCCACATATACAGGTTTGTCTGTATTCAGATTAAATTTTCAGGTGAAAACACAGCCTATTTAGCCATAGGTTCCACATGAACGTTAAGGTCCAGCATAACCTTTTAGCAAATATGGCCTACTTACACCACAATTTTTTTTCAATTCCTTTAGATGAACATTAAAGATATTATTGATACGATATTAATTAGTATAATTGTTTGACTTGCACCTTGTATTTCTTACGTCTATTCTATATATATATATTAGAGTCAAGGGGTTTTCTTACTTATTTATCTACACTGGGGGTGTTTTAGTGTTAGACATATATTTCCTCAAGGTGTAGGTCTTTTTGTATTGTTGGGTTGCTGACTGATTTTGTTTTCTTGATGTTTAATCACGTACTGTCCTACAACCATAAATGAAGCCGCCGAGAAAACTCATTACTCGACTAACAAAACTTATATTTTTTATATATCCCAATTGGCCGTTTCAGAATCTAAAGGATTGTTGGTAATTTCATTGTTCGTACCCAAAATGAAAATTACGTCACGTCATTGGTTGAATTCCCATTGTTCATGACGTTCACAGCCAATCACAAAGTTTTCGTGTACGCTTGCGAAAATATCACCCAGAGTTCATAAGATTCTGAAACAGCGAATTGGCCGAGTAATCTAAGGCACTGGACATTGTAAAGCCGAAGTTGTGGTGTGTGCAGACAGTTATGAGGAATGTTGTGATTGATTACAAAACAAACTGAACTGTGCATTTTCTTTCTTTATTTTTCTATATCTCATAACTTGTGTGGAATATTTTTTTCTATACACATATAACGTCTTTCAAAGGGTTGTAATTTCGTTTCCTAACCGTGACATTTGAGAGGTAAAATGAAAATCTCTCGTGTTGACGTTTTGTGAATTTGACACTTGAATGAATATTTGAATAAAAAAGTCAGTATTGAAAGCATCTTTGATATAAGTTTTTAATCTTAGTACAATAACACATGTTTGTTTGGTCATTATTGAAAATTTTTACTAAAAGCTTTTGGAGGCTTGTTTTCTCTTCAAAGCCAATATGTCTATTTTTAGCTAGAAGTATTAATTCCGACAACAATGTGATTTGTATATAATAGTATTGTTAAGGCAAGTAAAAGCTTTAATTGTATTTTACGTGTTTGATATCATTGAAATACAATCATTTAACAAAAAACAAATGATTCAAAGATTATTGTGGTGTCGTCGAGATTATTCTTTGTTAGATGTAAAGATTTCATTAAAGGTCTGATAAGAAAAGATGTTGAAAGTCTTCAATTTTCATTGTTTTTTCGCTTCTCAAGAGTTGATGTGCCTTACAATGGCTTCCTTTGAAGAGCAAAATCACGGTCAAAATAACTAGTCAAGGTTACATTTAGCTAGAAGAAACTCAAAACCGATTGATGGAGTCTTATCATATTGGTTGATGAATGTCGGGTTAATGCGTTTACAAATGAAATCGATGATAGGTGTAACATCATGCCAAAATTCCCCCGAGGGTGTCCGGCAGTAAAAAACTTGCATAAGTAGGGTGTCCGTTTGCCTGTGCGGGATGTAAAAGTACGCAGCCACGTCCGGTCAGAATGTGGACGTTAATTACGATGAATTGTGTGGAGAGAGTGCCACGCATTCAATCAATCAATCATACCAAAATTCAACTATACCAGATGATTCCCGCACTGTACACTTGAATGTGGGACAATGATGTAATCAAATATATAAATACTTAGGGAAACCATATACCAAAGAAACAAACGAGTGTTTTTAATTTTAAAATTTACTTTAAAATCTTCTAATTTTCACACAAATATTTATAGAAATACAAAACCCTTAAGACAATATTCATGTGATCTCTAGTGTTATTTCATGAGAACTTTACGGTATCTTTCAAAGAACGATGCATATGTTTTAGTTATGAATTTGGTATCCCTCGAAGACCGATGCATATATTTTAGTTATACACAATAAGTTATCCCTATATGTTTTAGTTATCAGCAGATGTTTGTTACTGAATTTTGTAATTGTGTTATACTATAAACTTTGAAATGAAGTTTACCTGTAATGAGGACCTGTTTATGTTCTCACCTTGTCGTTCATTTTAATTTTATGATTAGATAATTCTGTTGTGTTTCAATTGACAAAGTCTGATCCCACTCGTAGCTTTGAAAAAAAACGTATAGAAAGACAATGATCTGCAATTAAAGCAAGCAGTCATGTAATAGTACAGTATAGTGTTTTATCATCATACTATTTATCTCATGGTTGAAATTGAAAAGGCAGCATTTTGACCTTTTACTCAGATATTCTTCTTTCAAAGTTCTGATTTAAAATGAAAGTTTAATGAATAACTTGTAGAATTCTCAAAATTAAAGGATATTTACAGAGGTTTCAGTATCGCATTATCATAAAAATGGTAGATTTATAATGAGACTTTATTGGTGGTTACCAGACATGTTTCCTGTCATTTGGGTTTTTATTCTAGCTAGTGATTATTGAAGTTTCTTCAATGAATAAGTAGGTATACAATATAATATGAGCAAGTTATTATATATTTGATACTTTGATCCTAAAATCATAACTATGGTTCTAGCTTCTAAGATGTTATACCTTAATACATTTTTAGTGATCAGTTAATCAGCTCCTGGTTCTAAAGTGAATGCGCCATACAGTCCTTTTGATGTATATGTGTACCATAATTTGATTGATTTTAAAATACAACATCATACAAAAAAAACACAAATTATATAAACAGGGTAATCATTTTTTCTTTTTTTTTTCGTTTTGAAGAGTTTGACCCGTTGGTATGGTTGGTATTTTGTGTTGAGTTGAGTGGCAAGTGTATGGAGTAAACACTTATCAAATAGAGAAAACTGATTAACTGACAATTATGCTCAGAAAAAAGTAAGGTCCTTCGAATCCACGAACATTAAACATTTTAACATTTCAATGGAAAAATACAATTTTAATGCTATTATCTATATTTGTTTCACTTACTTGGTCAAAATCGGAAAATTGTTAAAACCTGCCAGTATTCGAATATGTAAGCCTATATAATATTTTCACACAAATTATCAACAATTTTACTCATTTCTATAAAAATAAATTATTTTGTAAACTTTAAAACCAAAGGACGTCTCTAATCAGAATGAATTGGTATTTGAATGACAAAATAACATGGCTCTACTTCCAAAATAATTTTGATTTTGGTTTTGGTTAAGGATATCCTTCTTATATATGTTTTAGATAAAATACTCAAACTATGTCAAAATTGCTTCATTGGGTCATCTTAAGGTACAATGTATTTATAATTTGGTCACATGTTCAAAAATAAACCAAATTGCTGTTTTGAATATATGATATTGTTAACTTGAGGAAAAAATGAAAGGCTTTAGACAGTGGCCTTGGTATGACCCTACATGTGTACCTCTTCAATTCAATACATGACAAGGAGAACTTGTGAGCTTTTAGACTTTTAATGTCACCAGAAATTGACCCAATTATTGTATGCGACTGTTTTTGCAAATCGCTGTTCAATATCTGTATAACAAAAGTGTGTGAAATTTACGCTCAATATACCAAGCATTGCTGTAAAAAATCGCTTTGAAGTACATAGAATTATATTTTTTATAAAAATGTATAATTCGTTTCTTCTTTGCATAATATACACTGCATCATACATGATTTTCATTAATTGACGATGTTCCTGATAATTAAATTATAATAAAGACGTCTCAGTAACATACAGTACAATAAAGGCTTACCTCTCAGTAATATACAGTACACAATTACGTTAAATGTACAAATAAAGACTTGACTCTCAGTAATATACAGTATAACATTACATAAAGTGTACTATAAAGACTTAACTCTCAGTTATATACAGTACACTATTACATTTAATGTACAATAAAAAATTACCTGTCAGTAATGTACAGTACAACATCATATTAAGTGTGCAATAAAGACATAAATATAGTGCCATTCTATACAGAATGATAAAGGACTATAACAGTAATAGATCATTACGACCTTTTTAATATAATTTAGCTATTATAAAGCATGATATATATATATATATACAAGTATAAATTGAAAACAACGTTCAAACCTGTGATTGCGTTGGAAGAAAACCGCAATTTTTATACGTGTGCATGTAAAACTAATTTCTTGGTGGAGGGGTCTAAATACAGCACAAACAACATTTTCCAAAAGACCAAAAAGTGAAAAGTATATTTCAACAAAACGCATTTGACTAACAGGTCGAACAACCGATGTTCTTAAACCCTGCTGACTGCCATTGGCGATTGCCAAAAAAATTGATCACCAGATGTTACATGGATCTTATATTAATTATTAATTTTAATACCAAACAGAAAACAATAAACTTGCGAAAAGATGGTATATCGCAAAAATAAAGTGCAAACATTTTTTCTGTTTGTACACCATATCCGGATTTCGACAATTAATGTCTCTTCAGTGATGTTAGGGATCGAAACGGTATTTGGAAGGCAATATAATTTACCTCAATTTAGGATAGACTCTTGAATTTTGAAAGAGTCGAAAAAGGATGAACGGATCATATAAACCCGAAGGCAAATGAAAAAGTATAAACAAGTATAAATTGAAAACAACGTTCAAACCTATAATTGCGTTGGATAAAAACCGCAATTTTTATACGTGTGCATGCAAAACAAATTTCGTGGTAGAGGGGTCTAAATACAGCATATACAACATTTTCCACAAGACCAAAACAGTGAAAAGTATATTTTAACAAAACGCATTTGACTAGCAGGTCGAACAACTGATGTTCTTAAACCATGCTGACTGCCATTGGCGATTGCCAAATAAACGGATCTCAAGATGTAACAAAATGGATCTTTTTATTAATTTATTACCAAACAGAAAACAGTAAACTTGCGGAAAAGATAGTATACCGCAAACATGAGGTGCAAAAATTTGTACACCATATCCGGATTTCGACAATTAATGTCTCTTTAGTGATGTTAGGAATACAAATCGGTATTTGGAAGGCCATATAATTTACCTCAATTTAGGATAGACTCTTGAATTTTGAAAGAGTCGAAATAGGATGAACGGATCATATAAACCCATTTACAGTATTACATATATAAATAACTATTTCTACGTTTTTTTTTATTCAAAAAAGTGTAATAAGCTATGCGATGATACAAAGATTTGGTCTGGAAAATTAGCTGTACCTGTTAAAACCTGATCAAATTAGATTTTTTACAGTGATGTTTAATGACTCTGTAAATTTGGTTACGATCTATGTAATCTCATTGATCATCTGAACAACAACTAGTAATAACGAAGTTATATTTTTCTCAGACGTTTTATGACTTCTTTATATAAAATCCGTTATTTGTGTACTTTGTATTGATATTTGAGCCCAAGAAAACATATTTTATTTAATAGCTGAAATTGGCTTTGGACTAGCTTAGTAAGTGCATGCGAATACTGTTAGATTGCAAATTCGTGTGATTTTGTCTTATTGCTAGGGTTTTATTGTGCCTTGAACATACCGATCAAATGAATCAAGCCTTTTTTAGTTTTTTATGCTATGATGTACCGCAATTGTCCAAGGTTCGGGATAGAGTTGAGTTGAGCAATCAAAAAACAAATTTGAACTCGCGCCATATTATTTCTGTCTCTGTAACTATTCAGGCGTCTGCCATTTGGAGATTGACGTTTGTAGCTGCATCATATATTTTTCAGTAATAGTTTTTAACATAAATCAGGTCGTCGTATATCTCTTTTGAAGTTCACATTTTGTAATGTTGGGGCCTTTTATAGATAACTGTAAGGTATGATTTTTCTCTTTGTTGAAGGTCGTACGGTGACCTTTCATTTTAGTTGTTTACAACCTCGTCCTTTGGCGGATAGTAATCTCATTGACAAAAATGCAACATATACTTGTTTTTTACATTTGCCACAGCTACGAATCATACCAATATCTGTGAATAAAACACATATTTCTGTTTATCATTAAGTTAACATTAAAATGCTTTACTTCATCAAATAAAACATGTCTAAAACCGTTACATAATGGTCATGATGAAGTGACATGGGCTTCAACTTCTTAAAACAATTATATAAGCATCACTTTCTGTTTTATCTTACAAGCATTTTCATTACTTCCAACATAATTATATTAATGATGATCCATAAATTTATTTTACAGACATTTACATGATTTTACGTGTTTTTATTTAATAAAATTCGAATCCATTGTTTGATGAGACTTTTGCTTTTCACTCATCAATGCATATGATTATATATCTAAAATTGACAATGGAAATGGGGAATGTGTCAAAGAGACAACAACCCGACCAAAGAGGAAAAAACAGCCGAAGGCCACCAATGGGTCTTCAACACAGCGAGAAAATCCTGCACCAGGAGGCGAAAAATCATTCTTGAACGAATACAAATGTAAAAATTATATCAAACAGACTGAGAAAAAAATCCTCATTATACAATAGCACGTGCTAGTCTGTGTATTTATGTTTAATATCAGGTCATAATCCATCGGCATTTTCGCAAGTCAAATCAATAGTTAATTAAATGCATGGCATGTAATATCAAATACATATGAAAAGCTGATATATTATAACGAGTCCACACACTTTAATTTCTTTTTTTTTTCCTAGTTTGAATATACGTTTCAGTATATTATATTAACTTATAAATCAAATATGAGAAATTGAGTAAAATTGGTGAACAAAGTTCAGCGACTTATTCTTAAACACATTTCGCTGTTCAGATTTTCTTCTTGAAAACAGTACCATGTATTGTGTTAGGAAATCAAGTAAATCCTCAATACGTTTAGTAATTCAACATTTTTTGACCAAAAAAACGAATGCGGCCGATTTAGCGTTTTATCGATGTCGCCTTTGTATTTCGAAAGGCGAAAACGCAAAATCAAACACATGAAATCGCAAAAGCGAAAACTGCAAATCGAGAAATATGTTTGATTTTAATATCTTACTTTATCCTCTCGATTAAAACCAAATTACAGAATTTTGACCTTTTACCTGGACATTATATTGCAAATCTATACAAAACTCTGTTTTAATGTGAAATTTTGGTGAGTACTTTGTAAAACTATCAATATAAAAGGATATTTACACAGGTTTCAGTATCACATTATAAAGTGGTATATTTTTAATGTGACGTTAGTGGTGTATATCAGACAGGTTTCCTGTCATTTCAGATTAGATTCTAGCTAGTGATTAATGGAGTTTCTTCAACGCATAAGTATGTATACAATACGATTAGGACAACAATGTATATTTGATATTTAATACTTTGATCCAAAAAAGGTAATGATCATGTTTCTCGCTTTTAAGTTATTATTCCTGAATAAATATCAAGTTATCAATTCATTAGCTTCTGACTCTAAAGTGAATGAATCATGTATTCCTCTTGATATAGAGGTATGACATACTTTGATTGCATGGAAATTACAACATCATACAAAGAAAGACACTGAATAAATAAGCCGGATAATCATTTTTTAAAGAGTTTTACCCTTTTGTATTTTTTTAGAGTTGAATGGCAAAGTGTATGCAATAAAACAAATCAAATGGTGAACACTGATTAAAGTAATCAGTGGGCGGTAAATATTTCGTTAACATTCAGCAACAAAACATGTAAGCACTATGTCAAATGTTGGAACAAGGAGATTAGTCTGTCACTTGATGAGAAAAGCATAAATCATTGAGAGATCTAAAGAGAGAGTAGGGTCCTGTGAATTCACGAACATTAAAAATTCTAACATTTCAATTGAAAAATATATGCTATCATTTATATTTGTTTCACTAACTTTGTAAAATCTGAAAATTTTTAAAACTTGCTAGTATTCGTGAACTTAAGAGTCGATATAATATTTTTCACACAAGCTATTAACAACTTTACCCGTTTTCAGTAAAATAAATTACTTTGAGAACTTGTTACCAATAGACGTCCTTAATCAGAAGGAATTAATATGTTTTTCAAATAACAAAATAACATGGCTCTCTCTCAAGGTATTTTGCTTAAGGTTAAGGATGTCCTTCTTATAATGTTTTAGATAAATAAATACTCATACTATGTCATAATTGCAATTTTGGGCCATCTTAAGGTATTTATAACTTGTTCGAAAATACACCAAAATGCTGTTAAAACCTCAAAGTACACATTTGACTACATGAGAAAAAAAAGGAAGAACTTTAAGAAAATGGCCCTTTTGCAATCTCGCCACAATTTGTATGTACCTGTCTCAAGTCAGGAGCCTGTAATTTAGTGGTTGTCGTTTGTTGCTGTATATTACATTTGGTTTCGTTTACTGTTCTGTACATAATTCAGCCCGTTGGTTTTCTCGTTTGATTTTTTTTTTCATTTGTCATTTCTGGGCTTTAAATAGCTTACTGTGCAATGTGGGATTTGTTTATTGTCGAAGGCCGTTCAGTGGCCCGTAGATGTTTTAAAACTTCTATGTCATTCGGTTTCTGGTGGAGAGATGTCTCATTAGCGATCATGTCATTGTCATCAATTGCAATGTTCCTGATAATTATATTTTAATGAAGACTTACCTCTCAGTAATATACAGAACAACATCATATTAAGTGGGCAATAAAGACATAAATATAGTGCCATTCTATACAGAATGATAAAAGACTATAACAGTAATAGATCATTACGACCTTTTTAAAATAATTTGGCTATTATAAAGCATGATATATATTTACTTTGTAAAATCTGAAAATTTTTAAAACCTGCTAGTATTCGTGAACTTAAGAGTCGATATAATATTTTTCACACAAGCTATTAACAATTTTACCCGTTTTCAGTAAAATAAATTACTTTGAAAACTTGTTACCAATAGACGTACTGACAGCTTGTTCAAAGCCAATAACAACTAATGAAGAAAATTATGCATCTAAGACTAAAATATCAATCAGTACACATCCAATATCCAATTGATTTAGTGTAAAAACGTCATAAACAGTCAGAGAAAAACACGACCTTGTGCAATGCCAAGATACAGGTATCGACAGATTGTAAAGCCATGAATATGCATATGTACATAACAATAATATTTGATTTGATTTTAATTTACTGATAACAAAATCAATATTAATTATAATACCAATAAAAACATTATTCAAAGATCTAATTACAGTGTTGAATTGGTAACCTTTTAGAATAAGTTTATTTAAAGGATCGATAAATTTACCCGGATCGTTTCTTAATCTCCGTAAAAATTAGGATGTGCTATCCCGTTTGAAATAAGTTTTCTACAGATACAACCAAACTTAAGAACCAATTCTTTATATCTATGGAAGAATTAAGTAAAGGTTTTCAGTAATTTGTGGTAACGAAATTCCTGACTTAATAGTTTACCAGTAATACATAGATTACGTTCATTGAAATCCAAAACGTCACAACAGCCACGGGCATAACGAACGAGTTGTGATATATCAACACTGTAAGACGGTGCCAAAGGAACATCACCGTCCAAAAAAGGAAAATTTACAATAAGGGAACGAAAAATCATCCCTTTTGTCGTAAATGTTAGTGTAGAGTTTCCCGTGTGAAACTGAAATATCTAAATCTAGGAAAGGAAAGTTACTACCATTTATATTTGATTTATTTAGAGTAAGTTCCGTTGGGTAAATTTCGGCTGTATATTTAGAAAATTCTTGATTATTTAACGAAAATATATCATCAAGATAACGGTAAGTGTTGTTGAATTTATCAATTAAATGCAATTTAGACGGGTCTTTACTAAGTTTGGTCATAAACTGTGATTCATAACTGTACAAGAACAAGTCAGCTATTTAAGCTGCGCAATTGGTACCCATAGGAATACCTACAATCATTCTGTCGATACACTTTATTGCCGAAACGTTATGAATATTATCAAGGAGAAAATTAACAACTTCAATCATCTCATCAAATCTCCAGTAAGTATATCTAGCATATTTACGTTTCTCATTTGAGAAAATGGCTTGATATAGTTGCAGCAAATATATTTGCATTCCGATTTACCAGACGACCAGTTAAATAAATAGGAAAACTTTTGTTTGGTAAAATTGTGTTGAAGTGTAGTGTAAATAGTTGAAAAGTCAAAACTGTCAACAGAATCAAAAGGATCATCAAAAGCACGTAGTTTATCTAAAACATCCAAAGAATTTTTACACTCCAAAAATAGTTAACTCCACTATTTTCATATATTTTGTTACAAAAGTTAATGATAAGATTTTTGATAGAAGTTAAGGAAATCGTTAAAAGCACTGAACGATTAGTTGTGGAACGCTTACTAGAGGCCGAGATGAAACGATATTTTACTGGCTTTTTAGTAGTTTAGGTAACCAATACATAGTAGGTGCCTTCAAATGTTCAGAAGAGGCCTTAAGCTGTGATGTGATTATGATATGTTTGTTTACTATGTGACTCTCTGTGGAGCGCACTGACTTGAATGTAAAAGAATTTAAAGTCTCATTCTTAAGAACGTCCGTGTATTATTTACGGCATACCACCACCACATTGTTGGCTGCTTTGTCGGCCGGTACACAACAAACCACTTTGAAAGTACTTGAAGTTTGCTTCTTATTCTAGAAATAGGCGTATTATGTACTCTTTTATTTATTTCTGAATTATTTTCAAAATGTGATATTCGAATATCCACAACATTCATACATTTATTTTAATACGAATCAGGAGATTTTTTTATCAGACTTTTCCCGTTTACACCAATTTTTACAATACGACGAAAGAGCGTCTTTTGTGACCTGACAACACTGTTTCAAGTCCATAATAAACTTAAGAACAAGAAAAACTGCTTCTAACAAACAAATTGAATTCTACGTCGACATGAAAAGCATTGAAAATATACTTCGGCGAATCATTCAACAAAAAAGCGTCACAATGCAACCATCGCGCTTAGCCTCAGTGTGATCAAAAACGAACTTCAGCGTCAAACCATCGCACATCAGCGTGACCACCGCGGTTTGAAGTACCATCGCGGTTCAAAATCCTACATATATACACCATTAACAGTATTATATGTATAAATAATCTATTTCTATGTCTTTTATTTGAAAACAATGTAATTGGCTATGCATTGATACAAAGATATGGTTTGGAAGTTTAGCTGTACCTAAAACTGATCAAATAATGAGTCTTACGGTGATGTTATTTTATAGCCCCTGCAAATTTAGATATCATGCATGTTATCTTATTTATCATCTGAATATACAATGATACAGTCCTTGGATGGTGTAAACTTCCCACTAACACCATACACCATTACACCATTCACCATACACCATTACACCATTCACCCTGTGCCATTACACCATACACGTTACACCTTTGCACCATACACCTTACACATTACACCATAATGCAATTTAATTTCAAAGAAAGCGTGCGACTACAAAATTATCTATTTATTTTAAAAAACGAATTTTGATCACAATATTGTAAATTAATGTATAAAATTAAAAATCAGTCCTTATCAATATTTTGCATAGTTTTAAATGTCGTACACTATTCATTAACACCATTCCCGATCGCACGTTACACCATTACACCATTCCCCTTACGCCATACACCATAGCACCATACACCTTCTACCATTGCACCATATGCCATACAACATTACACCATTTTTTGGGAAGTTTACACCATCCAAGGGCTGTAATTGTAAGGTAATACTTCAGACGTATTATGACTTCTTTATACTAAATCCGTTATTTGTGTACTTAATGTTGATATTTTAGTCTTAGGAAACATATTTTATATATCAGCTAAAATTGGCTTTGAACTAGCTTTCATAAACTGTATGCGAATACTTTTAGATTGGTTTGTCGTGTGATTTGTCTTATCGTTAGGGTTTCATTGTAGTTTGGGCATAACGATCCAATGAATCAACCCCTTTTAATTTTTTTTATATTGTTCTGTTATACAATGGTCCAAGTTTTAATCCGCCACATTCTTTCTGTGTCTGTCACTATTCAGGAGTAAGCCAATCGGTGATTGACGTTTGCTATTGCTTGCATTATTTTTTTCCATTATAGTTTGTTAACATTTATCAGGTATCGTTTATCTCTTTTGATGTTTGTACATAACGGTATGATATTGCTCGTTTTTGAAGATCATATGATGACCTTTTATTAGTTGGTCTATGATGGATAGTTGTCTCATTGGCAATCATACAACGTCTTCTTATTTTAACATTTCGTACAACTACGAATCATATCAATATTTGTGAATAAAACATACATTCCTGTTATAACTTATTAACGTGACATGAAATTACCATTACAATGCTTTACTTCATAAAATAAAGAATGTGTAAATCGGCACATAGTGGTTATAAGAAATAACATGGACTTCGTCTTCTAAACATGTTGGTGAGGTTCATAGGTATTTCTCGTTTCTCGTTTTTTATATAGATTAGACCGTTGGTTTTCCTGTTTGAATTGTTTTACAA